>NC_052946.1:24957238-25273309 GCF_013358895.1 Oreochromis aureus | reverse complement strand
GCAGACGCTAGGAGAAGGTGAGACTTATTAAAACGTTGTCGCACTGTGTTTAGCGGTGTAGGAAGTTCTATATTAAAGTAACTGCTAAGCTGCCAAGAAAGAAAGTATCTCTACAGTATATTAGTACCTTGATATATAGAAGCACATATAGAAATCTATTATAGCTGTTTTTATCCAAAGGAAGTAGAGCTACTTTCAGCAGCTCCCTTATTCACAAGGGGTCACCATAGCAGGTAACTCTGCATGTTTGATTTGGCACATTTTTTACACCAGATGCCCGTCCCGATGCAACCCCAAAGGAATTTGTGTCTCCTCCTGGGATGGCACCAGAGCTCTTTCACTTGTTAGGCAACTATGTAACAACCCTATACAGCCAATTTAGCCGAAGGAAGTAATTTTTAAGAATACATAATATCTTCAGTTTGTATGTAGCCTACCCCATGCTTTTAGAAAATATGATACAAAATTATATCATTCAGAGCTATTAAAAGAACAAAAACCCTGCAGTCCATGGTAACAAGCACTGTTATAAAAACTTAAGACCCGAGAGCTGTTAAAATAATGAAGCCAAAGGGTCAGTACGGGTCTGTATCTTTTAATGTCACAATGTTGCTACTTTGGAATCACAAACGTGTTAAATAATTTTGATTTGTTGGGAATATTACAAGTTTTCAGACACAGTTGTGTCTGCTGTACACAGATTCTTTTAGAAATCAGATAATTAAATGTTGATCAAAACAAAACACCAAATTATATTACTTATTATATTAATTATATTATTATAAATGATATTATGTAGTAAAGTTGTAGTTCTCATGGCATCCTGAAAACTGCGCGACCTAAAAGCAGGTCATCTCAAGCCATGGATTACTAGTATAGCGTTGAAATGATATTTCTTCCCATACTTTGCTTACATATTCCTGATATTAAATATGTGTTAAACTCATCCAGAAGAGAGAAGAAAAGTATATTTGATGCCATGATGTCATGGCGATCATCAGACTGCTAGCGTATGCTTTAAGGTTGGAATTATGTGTTTGACATAAAGACGGATTGTGCTGGAAGCTGCTTTACACATGACATGATCCTTGAACAAACATTTCTGACTGACTGATCAAAGCGAGGCCTTAATTTGTTTGCTATACTGAAACGTGCGTGTGAGTGTGCTAATGTGGTGCACATATCATGAAATCATAACACTGTACAAATCAGCTCCCACTCTTGTTGCCCCTGGATACATTTTCACTTTCACAGAGCTAGTCCCCTTCTGGGGCTCTTGTGCTGTTTCTAGGGCGACCGTTGAATGACCGCTGCCTGGCGGTGAGTCAGATCCAACCATGGCGTTCACCCCATTCAGCCTGGCTGAATAGATGCCCGTTTTCTCATAACACCCCTTTCCTTCTCCATCTGCCAGCCATGTATAGTCAGCCAGCACTCAACCGTGCTGCTAACTTCTGCGATTGTAAAACTAATGTGTTCTAATTTAGCTTCTCTCTCTGTGTGCTTATTCCTTTTAGGGGAGAGGGCTGAATATGGAACAACGAGGTAAGGTTTTCAGTGACAAGAGGGTGAATAAAGTCGGCAATGATGTGTAAAATCCTTCCTGTGTCCTTGGATGTGGCACAAATAAACTCACAGTGTAGGAAAATTGTTACCTCACCATGTTGAATGGTTTGGATCCAAATTAGAGATGCTGTAATCTATAAAAATATTTTAAGACTAGGGAGTGAAATGCCAGTGAGATGGATAATGGTTTGATTAATAAAAACAATTCAATGAGAAGAAAATTAACAAATATTGACAAGAAGGGCGTGTGACAAATACAAATGCTTGACTTTTATTTTGATCAATTAAATTTGATATTTAATTATATCTGTATTGAGTATTTTGTGATGTATTACCTTTCAGTCATTATTACTATTACAGGAGCTCCATCCTTGTATTATTTTTACTTTTAGGTTAATACATAAATTTGCTTTCTTGCCAAGTGTTAAATGAGAAAGTTGATCCCGGAAAGCTGATTCTGTTCATCCTGATGGTGTGTTGGTCCCACTCAGGTGATTGTATGCTCAGATTGAGGCTACAGCAAAGGGTTTGCTAATTTAAGTTAGCATTTGTATAATTTGGATTTTAGACAAATGAAATAAGCAACGCAAAATATTTTACATTTAAAGCCACTAGCTAAGCAATTTCAAGGTACTTATTTATTTTTGGTTTTAAAACATTGTGCTAAGCTAGATAATATGATTATGGCTTTATAGAGACAGCGTAATGCATCATGCACTCACTCACTGATTGCCCACTAAATGAAACATATTCCACTGTACTTTGTAGTGCAGTACTTTGTACTGTCTATAGAAAGTATTAAAAATGTATGTAGCAGGTTTTTCGCTTAATTTACCCAAAAAGCCTAAAACTGACATATTTAACATTCTCTATTAATTCATTTTTTGTTAAGTTGCCCATCTTTATCCATTCTTCTTTATCTCTGTCATATCAGGTTTGTAATTTTTTGACAGGTGACAGAACTGTAAAGGATACACCTTTATGCTATTCAAAATTAATGGAGAGCCATGAATTATTTTCCCTTCCTGTCTGAGAGAGAGTTTGACTAATTGCTCTCTGTCTCTTCATATTTAGCATAAAGAAATGAAAAGAGTATCGGCTGTCTCATCTAGCTCTCAGCAAGAAAGCAAATGACTGTAGCCTATCTCAGAAACGGTCAATATATGACTACCATATTCTTTATGATTTGGAGCAGCCTATCATTTTGGTAAAGATCTGAAAAGAAAAACATTTTAAGCAAAATCAGTTTTACTGTTTCATATTGCATTATTTTTTTATGTTTGCATTGTACCAACCCTACAAACCCCACCATCTCCCCAGGCCCCCAACTCTTCCCCCTAAACCCCAGAGAATGCGGAAGTGTAGACCTCGCTCCATTTTTAACCGTAGGCTGTTTAACGGCAATATGGAGGCCTTCATTCAGGTATAAGCCCATCTGTGCCCTCTGTCTCTCATGAGCTCAGCTTTCTCGCTAGCAGTCCTTGGGGGTTCTCTTGCCTGTGACCACTCTTTTATCCAAACATTGCCTCACTCATGCACTGACTTTCCTCTTGCTCAATGCTTGTCTTCACATTTGACGGAAACACTGGATAAGGTGAAAGCTGGTCCAGCAGCTTGATGTGAAGATGGTCTATTTTCAAAAGCACCAGTATAAGGTTTGTTCTTGTGAGCCCCCAACCTCCGTACACTGAATTAATTTGGCTGTATGTCAGTTGGCCACACAGCAGCTATGCAAATAAACAGATGGCCACTTCCACTCTAATGCTAATCAAACTCAGCAGACAAGCAGGGCATGCACCGACAAAAGTACAGAGATAAAACGATTAACCAAAGAATCAACTGACAAAAAAACAAAAGGAAAAAAAAGATTTTTTTGCTTTATTGATTTTTTGTATAGTATCATTATGTATATCTTAGTAGTTCTTCAGCGGGCTCTTTTCTCACAGAACAAATAAAGAATCAGTTAGTTGAGGAGATGTTGTAATTAGCAGATCGACTGATACATCGATTCTTATTTCCCTCCAAGTCAAGAAGCTGTTTTTGGCTAGAAAGATATGTGTATTCCCCCCACCCACCATGCTCTGAAGTAGGCCCTTCCCTCCCACTCCCCCCAAACCATGCCCTCATGTCTCACACGCCACATGGCACTGATGCTTTGACTGATGCTTTTCTCAGGCCATGCCTCGTCCTTCTTTCTCTCTCTCTCTCTCTGTCTCTCTGTCTGTCTGTCTCTCTTTGTAAGATCTGTCTCTCTCACTAACCTGTTGTGGTTGTTGTTGCTTCTCTTCCTCTGTCTACGTGCCTTACTGCTCTCTGCCCAGGGGAAGACGGAATGTCCGTGCGAGGAGTCAGGTACTCTGTCTTATAGCTGGGTGGGATCATTACACTGTGTTTAGTATGCTAACCAACATTTCTGTGCCTCTGTCCCGTTGGGATTCCTGTGAAAATACTGTTATCTTAGTGCACTAATATATTTTTGTTTTGCATATTGTGACTCAGAAAGTTAACGTTAAGTGATAAATGATATCATCTCAGCCTTCTCATCATAACGGCTTGCTAGCGTGACTATTTGTTATGGTTATTAATTTCTGATTTAGTGGTTTCTCTAGTAATAATTTGATTATGTCTATAGGATTCAGGCCAGCCTATACCAGCGGTGGTTGAGAGCTGTATTCGATACATCAACCTGTATGGTATGTTCCAATTCTATTCATAAGTTATCGTTCCACAATGGCTGATGTTTTATTTATGTAGTGCACATTCACAACAAAACTCAACAAATTCAAATTTCACAAAACAAATTTGCATCGGGTCACATTAAGGATTCTTATATTGCAAAGTAGGGACCCTGCAATTTTAGAAAGAAACCTCGACAATAAGAGCGCTTAGAGAGCGAACTCCCCCCAAAGGTCAAAGGGGTAAAACTTGTTTTTTTTTCATTACAGTATGATGACATCAGCCTGTTATGGTGTCAGTGTGACTATGTAGGGCTAATATTGGAAAAAAAAAGCATGTTGTACATCTCTTTCCATCCATCAACTTTGACCTTGGGTGCTAACATTTGAGATCAAAGTCAAATGGTTACCTAACCTGGGTGCTTATGTCTCTCAAGACTCTCAATATAAAGTTTTCACCTAAATTACTCAACTCGAGCCTTTATTGGTGTCTATCATCACACAATATTTGAAAATTATATCTTAACCCTTTCACGTATAGTGGTCACTACAGTGGACAGATATTCAAAGGCTGGTTCCTTGTATTTGTGTCAGGGTTGATGGTATACTTGCACATAATCACAACACACAGTGTATATTATTTATTCGTTTGTCAAATTCATAAGCCAAAACATATGTTGCCCACCTAAGTGGACATGAAAAAAAAAACTTTGAAAAGTACATGTGTAAAAAAATTAGGTTCAAAAGTCTTTTTCATGCCTAAAGATGAATAAAAATTAAAAAATCCTGATTGAGGTTGTCATAATTCATGCATGAAAGGGTTCAAAACTGCACTAGAGCGCTAACAAACACACCAACAGACAGACAGTTATTCACTACAACAAGTTGGGGGTGAGGGGAAACGCTTACATGTGGTTTTCAGTCTGTATAATCAAAACATAACAAAACATAGAATCTTATACAATCTGATTGTTAGGGTTTTTTCTCTTTGTTATTGTAGGGTCTTTACCTTCTAATATAAAGTGCCTTGAGGTGACTGTTGTTGGGATTCGGTCCTATATAAATAAAATAAAACTGAATGATATGTATTTACAACTTTAATATTGTTAATAGTAGCCATTCAAATATTTTTGGTAATTTAGAAGTTAATAGCAGTGAAATAGCATTCAATGTGAGATAATATAACTGCTCCAACTGGATCGTTTGGAAAATCTTAAACTGGGGCATTTCACATGTACAAGCCTGGATGAGAGAGTGAGGTGAAATATTCATTTCTATGATTCATTCATTACTAAAAATGGGTTGCATTCTAATATTCATGATGCTCAGCTTACATTAATCCTTATATATAAGAAAGAAGATGGGGTGTAAGTGATAAACAGGACTTCTACTGTCTAAGAGATGCTAATGAACACTGACTAACTAATAGTAACGTCTGTCTTGTGAAAATTGTTATAATAAGAGAAACAATGTAATTTTGATTTCCACCAGTTATGATTGAAAAAGCAGAAGCTTTGGGCCACATCCCTTAATTTTTTAATTAAGATGTTTATAGTCTAATTGCCACAGTGCTGTAAAATCAAGCTATAACAGTCATGCTGTCTGCCTGTCACAAATGTGTGAAAAAAATGGGTTGTTCTAAGGAACTCACCACTGTTACTGCGGTATTGTAACAATTGCAATCACTGCAACAAGTCAGTTCATGAAATTTCTTTCCCCCTATTCCATCATCAACTTTAAGTTGTGTTATTGCAAAGTGAAGTCATTTAGCAACCCCAGCAACACAGCCACAACATGGCCGACCACATAGAGGTACTGAGTAATGTTGTCAAGTGCTGGGTTCCCATGGCCAAGCAGTTCCTATATGTAGTAGGAGGCCCAGTACTTTTGACCATATAGTGTATGTGAAAAAGGTAAGATGTGCCATCTTAATCCATAACACTTTCATCCTTTGGTTATTGCCACTGCAAAAGAATTCTCTAGTCTTTTGTCTGTTTCACTTTCACACCAGATTGCTAGAGACTTACCCATACTCTCATGATGTAGTATGGGTAACTTCTGTGGATTTCTTTAGTTTTTTTAATATGTTTGAAGTCTCCTATCTTTAAGCTTGTTTTTATACTAAGATACAAAAAAAGAAAAAACCTCTTTACTGAGACATTTAACAGAAATCAATCTGGTTTATTTTTAAGGGGGTGTGCCATTTATATTAATACCTTTTTTCCATTTTAGACTAACAGCTTTATATGTCCGCAGGTCTTCAGCAGCAAGGTATATTTCGAGTTCCAGGATCCCAGGTCGAAGTCAATGATATTAAAAATGCATTTGAAAGAGGTTAGTCCCAGGTCACTTAGCCATCTACTCTTGATTGATTTTAAATTTCGTTTTGCCCACCTCAGAAACCACAGTTACTCTCACAGGACTCTAAAGTGCAAATAAAGAGCCTGTGTGCCATATGTAACGCTGTAATGGACATGTAAACCATTTAATGCATAATACATGAGATCAGCATCCTAAATGAGCAAACATAACTGCACTCTTAATGCATACATTAACTTCCGAATTTGAAATGCATATTAAGAATCACTGCTATCTTACATGAAAGTGAGTGCAATGGATGAATACTGAGTAGACTGAAAGTATGCTACATCTACAGGAGAAGATCCACTGATGGATGATCAGACAGATCATGATATTAACTCTGTGGCGGGAGTTCTTAAGCTTTACTTCCGGGGGCTGGAAAACCCGCTGTTCCCTAAGGAGCGTTTCGTCGACCTCATATCCACTACCAGTGAGTAACATTCCAGGAAAACATGTGGAAAATGTTTTATCTAGTGTAGCATTCTGTGATTGTTGTTGTTCATTACTTTTAGAGCTTGACTCTGGTGCAGAAAGAGCTCATCACCTTCAGCAGATAATCGTGACTCTTCCGCGGCCTGTGATCATCGTCATGAGATACCTGTTTGCATTTCTAAACCAGTAAGTCTCGTCACTACAAATTTTCCGGTGTGCAAAATTAAAATAATGATACTTACTGGTTCTGTTTTCCACAGTCTTTCCCAGTACAGCGATGAGAACATGATGGACCCCTACAATCTCGCTATTTGCTTTGGCCCCACGCTGATGCCCATACCAGATGACCAAGATCCTGTGGCCTGCCAAGCACATGTTAATGAGATCATTAAGACAATCATCATCCACCATGAGGTCATCTTTCCAACCCAGCGAGAACTGGAGGGACCTGTGTATGAGAAGTGCATGGCTGGAGGGGACGAATACTGGTAGGTTCAAAGCTAGGTGTCCAAAATGTGCTGTGTTTTCTGAGCCATTAACAACTTGGCCTTGGAAAAATAGCACCATGTAACATTTTCCACTTCCTACCCTGGCTCTAAGCCATTTTGTACAAGGCTGTAGATTTTACAGAGTCCTCAATACTGAATTATCTTCTTGGTATGCAGAAAGTTCAGAGGATTAAAAAGCCAGACAGAAACCTAATGAAGGGTATTGGCTTTTTTCTCATAAACACAAGACTTCTTTTCTATAGCGATGCTTGCAACAAGTGTTGTTTATTTTAAGACTGTTTGCACCAGCAATATGATTATTGAATAACATTAGTAATGCCTTTCTTAAATGATCCAACTGCTAGAATTAAAGAATGAAGAGTAGCTGTTCAGTTCCTTGTTAAAAGGATTTATTTATCCTGATCAGTCATTTCATTGGATAATATGAATCTCACATTTAATTTAGTAGGTAGTTTGGATTTTGCTTTAATTTGGTGTATAAAGTGTATGTTTTAGCAATTTCAAAAAATAAATGAAAAAAATATGCATTTAGAAAAACTAAAAATGCCACAATCTTTTTTTAGCTTTTCATTTGCATAAACAACATTTGCAATAAAAACTGACACTTTATTAGGCACAGTTTGCTAATACTGGGTTGGAGTCCCTTTTGCCTTCCGAACTGTTTTATTATTCATGGCATAGATTCATCAAGGTCCTGCAAGATTTTGGTCCAAGCTGACATGATAGCATCACACAGTTGCTGCAGATCTGTTTGTTGCACATCCATGATGCGAATCTTCCATTCCGCTCCATCTCAAAGACTATCAGATTAGGATCAGGTGACTGTGGAGGCCGTTTGACTACAGTGAATTCATTGTCATTTGCAACAAAACAGTTATAGATGATTTGAGCTTTGTGACGTGGCATATTATTGTCCTGAAAGCAACCATCAGAAGTACGCTGTGAAGGCTGAATATGGTCAACAACAGTACTTAGGTAGGCTGTGGCATCTAAATAATGCTTAGTTAGTCCCGAGTGTCCCAAGAAAATGTCCCCTACAAAATTACACCACCAGCAGCCTTAACCGTTGACACAATGCTCTGATTCTGACCCTACCATCTGAATGTCACAAAAAACATTGAACCTGTGCTGATTAAAAGATGCTGATTTGGTACTGAGAGGCCAAGAGTGTCCCAAGACCCATCCCCTATGCTATTACACCACCTGTTGATACAAGGCACAATGGACCAATGCTTTCATGTTCCTGGTGCCAAATTATGACACTACTATCTGAATATAAAGGAAGAAAGACCAGGAAATATTTTTCCAGTCTTTGGTGAGTCCATATCACTTGTAGACTTATTGACAGGAATGGCATTAGGTGTTCACTGATATCGTTTTGCACATCTTGATTGTAACAAGTACTTATTTAGGATGCTGTTGCCTTCCTACCAGCTGGAAGCAGTCTGACCATTTTTCCATCACCTCTTACTGAATATTTTCTTTTTTGTGGATCATTCTCTGTAAACCCTAGCTGTGGTGGGAAAATCCCAGTAGATCAGCAGTTTCTGAAATGATAAGATCAGCTGATAAGTCACCTAAATCATCTCTCTTTCATGTTCTGATGGTCGGTTTGAATGTCAGCAGATTGTCTTGACTGTCTGCATGCCTCGGTCTGTTGAGGTTGCTGCTACATGATAAATATAATATTGGTCTGGTAATTAATGATTCCTTTGTTATAAAAAGATAATGATTAAAGAATAAGAGTGTGTAAATGGCTCTTATTTTTTTCATTTCCTTTTCTGCATCTCCTCTCTCCAGTGAAAGCCCCCACAGTGAACCAGGAGCTCTGGATGAGATTGACAATGGTACCGGGCCTAACACAAGTGATGAAGGTGAGTCAGCAAACACATCAATCCACTGTGAAGACAGCAGCTGGATGTTAAGAAGCTGACAGAGAAAATAATGAGATTTCCTCTGTTCTTTTTTTTTATGGCAGAATTGGAGCAAATTGAGGCCATAGCCAAATTTGACTACGTGGGCCGAAGTCCAAGAGAGCTGTCCTTTAAGAAGGGAGCCTCCCTGCTGCTCTACCTGCGAGCTTCTCAGGACTGGTGGGAAGGCCGACATAATGGTGTGGATGGGCTGATCCCACATCAATACATTGTGGTACAAGACATGTAAGTTAGATTTATTAAGGCTGTGAAGCCTTAATAAACATATATATATATTTTGTTATGCAGACGTTTAGTTTAAAACAGCATCAGATCAAGAAACCAGCGAGAGCTACTTTGAGCTTGGCCAATATATTGCTCTGCTTTCCTGAATAGACATTTTCATTGTCACTATGTTTGTCAGTTGTGTTGCATTTTCAGAAAGCTTGGCCTTAATGAAATCTTCCTAACTTTCATTTCCTAGCATTCTTATTGGAGCAACAGACACTCAGGACATTAATCACTCTTACAGCCTTAAGTTGTGGATTTATTCCAAAATGTGTTGAGATCTTTATTTGGCTACAATCCATCTTTTCATGATTCAGCTTCAAGTGGTAGTCATTATATAATTCTGCTAACAGACAAATGGTAACAAAAACATAACCTTTGTGGTCGAAGCAATTACCCTCTGATCCACAATTTGCTAAAGAGAGAGATTTTCTTCGAATGGACATTCACTCAGGTCACGTATTAAATGGAGGCCCTTAATTTCTTAATAGCTTCTTTTCTGATAACTAGTAGGCAGGTAACAAAATTAAAGCTAAATTAAGAAGAGTAGTGATTTATGCAGTACCAAAAGGACAGAGTAATTAGTGGTTAATGTTTTCCTTTAAAAGAATGAGCTTGGTGCTGTGGTGTTTTTGTGCAGGGATGTGATTATTAAGGATTCTCATTTGATTTTCAATAACTATAATGAAAGAAGTTGAAGACAGTGAAACCGCCTGAAACTGCAGTTCCCTATTGACTTCTAGACACTGACTCCAAGGAAATTACAACTCTATTACGTCGGCATTGGCTTCAGAATCAACCAGTTACAGTTCTGGTTTTAACAGATTGTATACTTTGTACAAAAACTCAATGAACAGTTACTTTAAATGAAATGGGAATGTAGTTATCAATGATTCATTCATCAAGAAAAAATACAAGAAAAAAATCTTTAAAAAAATTTAACACAGAAATGAATTAACAGTTCCAACACTGCAGAACTCCTTATTTAGTTTATCTGGCAGACTACTGTTAATTATTTTCTATGTTAAACATTAATAAAAAAGCGTCATCGATATGCATCTGTATCAGGGACGACGCGTTCTCAGAGAGCATTCATCGGACTGACAGTGAGACCAGCAGTGGGCCGCACCACGATGACAGAACCTCATCAAGGAATGAGCGTCAGTCTCCTTGTGAACACGCACCTGAGAACCGCTTTGGACCAGCATTAGGAAGGTAGTAACAGATAGATATATGGGATGGACTTGAGAGAGGAAGGACATTGTACGTTTATCCAGAGCGAAGTAACTGAAACTAATCACAAATTAAATATCAATTTTATCGCCTCTTTTTAGGGTGCGAGTGCGATCAGATGGCGCTGCAGCTCCACGCCATAGGAACGGCGCTGACAGCCTGAGCCCCACCAGAGCTGCTGATCTACCCCCCAGGGTTATGCCACGCCCCCAGAGTCCACACAAAATAGCTGTCAGCAGGGGTCCAACTGACAGTCCTGAGAAACGCCGTCTCACCACATTTGGCAGTGCTGGCTGCATCAGCCACCCTGATAGAAAGGCGTTTGTCGACAGCCACTCTCAAAGATCATCACCAAGCACCACCCGGCATGCAAGTTTAGGAGACCACAAGGCTCTTGAGACCGAGGCACTCGCTGAGGTGATTAAAATCCTTAATAGCACATGCAGTTTTTGTTAATGTAGACTTTTCTTATTTTATTGTGTAACAAATATGTAATAAATATATACAACTGTCCTATATGTATGGCTTCTCTAAAAAGGGAGCTTCCTTTTACAGTTTCATCTGAAAATCATAACTGTATCGAGGCGAAATTAAGGATGAAAAAAAATTCTCAATCGCTACCATTCCTAAATATTATGTGCATCATTAGCTCTTTGATGGGTACCAAAACAGTACACAGTTGGCAAATGAAATTTTGGGTTTAGTTTTTCCACCATCACATAAAAAGGGCTCGAGCTCTGAGGAATAAGACAAATTTCTTTTGCCTCAACAATAGATTTAGCTACTCTCTGCTTGGTTGCTTGACATCAGTTTCATTTGTTTTTTCCTCTACTTATGCTTCTCAGGATATAGAGAAAACAATGAATACAGCCCTGCATGAGTTGCGTGAGTTGGAGAGGCAGAATGTAGCCAAACACGCGCCCGACGTTGTGCTCGACACATTGGAGCCGCTTAAGCACCCTGGTGGAGCGCAGGAGGTGTCTGCCAGCCCTCTCCATACCATGGTGATCAGAGATCCAGATGCAGCCCAGCGACGCAGCAGTAGTAGCTCCTCATCTGAGACTATGACCACTTTTAAGCCTGCTCTGTCAGCCCGTAGACCAAGTGCTCCTTTAAGGCCCCCGCCTGTCAGACCTGTCCGACCGGCTCCTGTGATTGGACAGGGCCAGGGACCCCACCGCTCCAGCAGCTCAAGTTCGTCTGGTTTGGGCAGCCCAAGCATCACTCCCACTGACAGGGTCTTCCCCAAAGCACCGTCCCCATCACCATCCACCTCCTCTTCTTCCTCGGACAAACAAGGTAACATGTAGCTCCAGTCAGACAAGTGGTTGAAGAATGCTGTGGATAAAGAGTGATTCAGATTATCATCATGTCCCTTCCCATTTTTTAGACGGCAAAAGAAACATTGAGACCCGATGAATATTTACCACTAATCTTGTGTAGTGTAGGATAGGTGCTTGTTTCTGCCCACAACATCCACTCTGTTTCCACATGTGTTGGGAACAAGTCACTGTACTGTACTGCAGTGATATGTTACGCAAAAACAGGATTTAAATCTATGAGAATTATTTTATAGTAATGCTGCCATGCTGAATAGCCATGCTGGGTAAAGGGATGCACTGGAAAATGCTTCTGTTTGCTGAAATACAAAAGTGAAGTATCTCAATGAAATGTTATTAGGTTACAAAGATGCCGTGAGCGTGTTCTTTGTGAGTGGTTTCCTGCTCCATTATAAAGGGAATACTTAAGGGAATATTTCACCACTAATCATGTAGACATCTAGTCTGTGGTGGTGGTTCATAATATTCCTTTTATATACCATTTATATTGAAAGAAGTTGTCTCAGCAAGCCTGTCCCACAGCGTCACAGCATAAGCAGACAGACAGACAACATGGCTGAATGGGGAAAACACAGTGGACCTGCCTCAAACTGCAGTTCTTCTAATGACCACTAGATGCTGGCTCCAAGGAAATTGCAGCTGTGTAATGTTAGCATGGGCTTCAGCCCCAAGCCGTTAAAAGATTCTATACAAAACCTCTATGCACGGTGGCTTTAAATGAAATGCAGAAATCCTCCAAATGTTACCTTGAAATGTAAGGAGCTGGGTAAAGCGAAGAAAAAAGTGTTGGTGAAACTCCTGGCAGCAGACTGATTGGCAACTAAAGCACAAATGGGCCTAGTTGGCACCAGTTTGCCAGCTTGTGCTGCTACTTCAGTCTGGCAAGTTTACGGCCACTGCGATGGTAGTCTCATTGGCCAATAGCCTGTGTCAGGCAAAGTTGTGTCAGGCGGCAGCAGTGCAGCTCCTCTTCTCCCTCCATTTGTTACATTTCCTCAGCAGTGGACCAGGACTGTTATACACCCACTGTGATTCTAATATTTGATAGTGTCCACTCCGTGTCAGGACTGGGAATCTGTTTCTAAAGTTACTTCTTAATTCTTATATATCAAAAGAAAAGTAGTGATATCCTTAGCCAAAACTACTTTCTCTTTTTTCTTCATCTGTTAATGTCAGAATGGGCCAGAGAGTAGCAAAATAACCTGAAGTACAGTGATACAAATAATACCGAAAGTTGTTGTGACCATTATAGATATGCTGTGCCTATAATTAAAACATTGAAATAAAGACAAACATAAAAAAAGAGCTTATATTATTGTCAACTCTCTATATTAAAGGATTAGCTGTGTTACCTCAACAGACTCTCGTACACTTCAAATGACTAATGCACTTATACAAAAAACACTACAGGGAACTGTGCTGCATTTGTAAGTTTTGTGTCTTCATTTTGATGAACTTGTACTAGAAACATGATATAGCACATCAACATTGAAGCTTGTCAAGCCTCGTCTAGATTGCACATGGTCACTGCAGGCTGTGTGTATGTTTAGCCAAACTTGTTTACTGTTGGTGATATTTGTTGTCCGTCTTATGAGGATGATCAGTATATCTTTAATGTGTAATAGGTACATCGGAATGAATATATACATATTGTTAAAGGATGCTTGTAAAAATAACATTGTATGATAGAAACAGGATATATTATCATCTCTAGTGTGTAGATTTTTGTAATTCTTACCCTTGCACAGAAATTGGTAAAACAATAAATCAATGAAACCTCCCCGAAATGTCTTTATTGTCTGTGTGGTGATTTTGAGTTAAAAATAAAACAATGTAGATGACTGATATTGAACAGTAGCTGTGCTGCAAATGCACCACACAAAATGTAAGCAATGCAGCGACTTTACTTCTTTGTAAGAAATGAAAATCAACATAATGTATAATCACTTTGACTTCAATGCATGTACAGTGGAAATGCTTTAACTATAGTTGTGTTGCAGGGCCATCTACTGGCTGGCATGGGTTATAGTGCCATCCTGAAAGGCTATATAATCACTGCAAGAAAACATTTGAAACTGCAAACATATATGAAAGATATAATGCAACGTGAGCTGACAGCCAATTAGTGTCAAATTTATTTTCTTTCTTTTTATTTTATTTTCAGTCATTTGATGGTATGGTGTCACAGGGTCAGACCCCTGCCATGATATCTCAGTATGTTGGTTTTTTTTAGTTTTTTACAATGAATGTAACTTTTTGCACTAGCGACAACCTTCTCACTGGATTAATGTCTCATAACTGTAACATATTAGTAATGGTTCACTGTTAATGTTTAAGAAGCCATTCAATGACCACATTTGTCCTGTCGATGGAGACAATGTGCTTCTTGGGTCCTTGAAAGGAGACTGAAATGCTCTGCCGAATTGAAAAGGTTCAAAGAGTCTCCTTTTATTGATATGCACGTGTACTCAGAGGCCAGCCCAGTACATGGAAGTCATCTTCACTGCGGGAAACACACAACTTTTTTTCATCCAAAGAGTTGCAAGACAAATTTGTAAATAATGCAAAGGGGTGACAACCATAAAAAAAGTGAAAAAACAAAAACGAAGTAAGCATACAACGCTTTCCACCTTTTCAAAAGCAAAAACTCTCTTTTTTCCCCATATCCTGATCAAGATGAGTCTGTTTTGCTTCTTCCATAACCAGCACTCAGTGTCAAGTTTAATTCACTTAGGTGTGTTTATTGAGATTAAAGTGGGAATATAATCAGATTGTGGCCTTAACTGAGGCCTAAATGCCTGCCAAGAGCGAATGAACAACCTGTAGACTAACACCCAGCTTTCCGGCTATGGGTTCTTAGTTCAAAAGGCCTTTTCATTGATGTTGTGATATGATTAGTAAGGCCACCAGAGTCGAACCAAGCACAAAGTAAAGTATTTCCTGGCAATACAATATTCAGGTCCCCCACTTACAAGTGTAACAGTACGTATGAAACTTGAGTGAAGAAAGGAGACGTAAGTTTATTGGAGCATCACATGATATTTTACACTCCATATTTTAATCATTTAGACTTGATGATGCTCTGCCTAAAACATGAAATTTCAATTTCCAATGTTAGAACACATTTTTAATTGTAAGGTGTTTTTAATTTTCAAAATTAAATAAACGTCTCTGTTTTTGCTCTCAGTTACAGTAACCTTTTGTTAGAGCTCCATAAAAGCTTGTGTTAAGTAATGTTTTGTATAGGTTTGTTCTGCCTGCATAAGATTATCCTGTAAAAGATGCTCAGCCTTTCATTCCTTGCTCTTACAAAGAAAGGAAGCATAATGTTACACAGTGCATTTCTGAGGTAAGTGATTTATTTTAAAATTTGATTTTGCTTCATTAGACTGCCCTATTGTACTAAGTTTTTCAAGTATGGTCAATTAAAACTATACAGGAGTTTAATAATGAACAATTGGAAGCAAAAGTAAAAAATAAACAGTTGTCTGTAGCAGATTTTCAGCTTACTACACCACTAATTACCTCACAGCCACTTAAAGCTATCTTGAGACCCCTTGCATGACAGCTCTGCTATCCTTAATGAGACAAATAAAGTCTTTTGTACAAAACAAGCATGATTCCTGGAAATATTTATCCATGTAACTTGTGGACACTGGTATTTTGAGTAGTTTTTGATAACTGAGGATTATTTCCTTCATTATAACATATAAGATCATTATTGTTTTTGTGAGGTAATGTTTCTTTGACCCCAGAAGATGTGCTAAGGAATCTCAGTTGCTGTTTACTTAAGTTAATCTGACACTTGCATTCATTATGGCAATCCAACTTGGAGTTAAAAAATATTTCTATCCAAAGTCAATAAGCAGCTATAAGGCACCAGACTTGTAAGATGCACATATCTTGCTTAAAGTCTTTGTTTTCAAGAAATAATACAATAACTGATTGACTATATAAAGCAGGACTGTTAGAAATCGATTGTTTTTATAGTAGTTCCTACGGTAGAAGTTCTCAAACTGTCCACATTGGTAGAGTGTGGGCCACCAAGAGAAAAATATGGACTGTGTGTAAGTGGTTAAACATGACATAAATAGTGAAAATAAAGTGTTTGCTGATCATATTGTGCAAATCTTAATTTCATCATGGATCCCTTTTTATTGGTAACAAAATAAAATTAATAAAAACTTTACAATGTGGAGATATTTTCTTATTCAGTGAGTATGCCGAGGTAACAACACTGAAAACAACTATATTAAATTTACAATCTAATGCATATAGCAAACTTTGATCTAAAAAGTGCTTCAGCGTGAAGCAGATTGTAACCTAGTTAAATATTTCCTACACTTTGCATCCCTGGAAACATCTGAGATAAAAGTAAAAGAATCTTTTCTGTGCAGAAAGGAAGTAAATGTTGCAAAGTTGTGAAGTTTTAATGTATCAGGACACTAAAGAAAATCTTTATCTTTCCCTTATTGAGTCAGTGCTTTCATCTTCTATGGCTTTCTTAACCTTAAAAAACTGGAACACACTGGACAAAACTGTAAAGGTATGCTTTAAGATGCCTTGGACCACACTTTATCAGCTTTAGCATCTATATGACGTGATGGTCCTTTAAAGGACACAAATCATTTTGGACCAGCATCCTTTACATATTAAGTTCCAGTTCCTTTCTCTATTTTGAATCCTTTCCCTCATGGTTCATGGTGATAGTATAGCACATTTGCTTTTGTACATCACATTGTATTATATATATATTTTGTTGGACCACTCTCTGCAAAGCAAACTGCCCCTCGGGCACAGTAAAGCTTTATTCTTCTCTACGCACCTCTAAATGTAAGAAAGAAATGTTGAAAATGCAAACACACACACACACACACACACACACACACACACACATGCCTGGAAATGTGTGATGGTGATGTTACGTTTCTGTTCTCTTCCATGGGAGAGCAGTGCAGAGCAGCTCAAATACCAGTGTCATGTGATAAAATCCACATCTCTGTTTGATCAGTGCATTTTTTAACAAGCTCTAAGTGACAGGGAAATGTTTTTTATTCATACACGTGGGTGGAAACTGAATGAAATAATGAAGGTGGCTTCGAAACTAAATCGCCAGTACAGACTTTGTTTTCCGTGTGTCCTGCAATGTCACACATTTGACAGAGTAAAGAGAACAGAGAACAGCAGCACATACTAAATGAAACAGACAGCTCTTTAACTTTTTTCTTTTAATTGCATGAATTGTTACATTAACTGTGCCAGTCTCTCATGACAGGTCCACACTTTCCAACTTCCACACCAATAAAATTTCCTTAGTCTATAGTTTAAACTAAATTAAATTAACGGCTGACTACAGACAAACCAGGCAACCATATAATTTACCTAATAATTTAACCAATCATCAGTCAACTGCTGTATTCACTGTTTCATCTACCTCAAAATTAGCAATAGAAGTAGAAATGCTTGCAAAGGAATGTCTTGTATTCAAAATAAACTTTAGTAACAGAAGCTGCACTACTGTCAGAGACTAAAGTGCTAATAATACTCCTATAATAGTAATCAGGAAACTAGTATAATTTGAGGATGATGCATTTGAAGGGTTGTGGAATTATCAACGTCTGATTGAAAGAAAAAAAAACATTTTTCTTCGTACAAAGTGGCAAAAATGTTTGTGTTATTGTGTGTAATTTTAATGGGAGGCGTGTAGTAATTGCACAGTGAAATACAGTAAAACGAATACAGAAAAAAGTACAACAATGCAGATACTTTTTCCTCTTGAGACCCCTGAAATCCAAAAGATCACTACAGCATTTTCCAACTTGGAGGGAGAGTTGATAAATGCTGGATGCCCACTATATATACATATATTTCCTTATCTTTGTACTCTGCGTGCCCACTTTCTGCAGGATATGGATGTATACTGTATTTCCTCTTTGATCTTTGATCTTTGATCACAACGGCAATACTGTAAAGAAAAAAAAAACCTTCTAAAGCTCAATAATTACACTGTTAAGGAAATGACATTTTCATGTTTTACAGAGTTATATACGAGACTTTGCTGTGCAGTATGTCTCTATAGTGCGGGTTGCCTAGAAACCTCATTGTGATGAGATCACTGTTATATGGTTAAAACAAAAAAATGTCCAAGCATGTACAATAATTGCTTTTGAATAAAAGATGTGAGATTTTTTAAGATGTATGTAATCTTTTAATTAGTGCATTGAAACCTTAAGCTACATTACATGCTGGGCTATCATCAGTCTTTAGTAGAGAACCTTGGAATTAGAAGCTTTGCATCCTTAATCATGGCTTCAGTTTTGTTTTGTTAAGAAAATTATTAGAGTGAGGTTAGGGCAGTGGATCACCACAATTCAAGTTTTTTAAAGGTCAGCACAAACTTTACAAAATGATAAACAGCAGTATTGCACTGTTGTTGCACACCAATATAATACTGTCATTACTGACAGAAAAAATGAAGTAATCGACATTTTATGTACTGTCCATTTAATTTTATATGTACCAGTATTTTCTCTCACTTTAAAAGACATTTGCATTTATAAATTAGCCATAATTTTCAGCATACACGTTTTCCAGAGGGATATGGGGATAAAGCAGCAGACCAGAAGCTACTACCTAAGCGTTCCAGTTCGTTTATCTGCTTTACAAGTTATTCCCTAACTCTATAATTTACTGTAGAAGTAGGGAATAGGTATAGATCTTTGGGATTACTAGAAAAGGTAACGCTTTTTGAGGTTAGATGTGTGTCTAAGCAGTGCTTTGACTTCAAATTAGCTAGTGCAGAAAAGAACATTTTGTGAAAGCAAAATCTACTGTTCAGACTAATTGGAGAAGAACTGTCTTTTGAGCACTGAGCATTAAGACTTGTGTACACAGCTCTGGGCGAAAAGCACTTCACTGTGAATACGAGAGGCTAACAGGCTGTCATGGCTCTTGAGTTATGTTCATTTTAATTTAACTGGAAAAAAATCAAGAAACTAAGATGGGTTTATATATATGTGCATGCCCATTCTTTAACGTTGTTACTAAACCATTGATAAATATCTACAATATCTACAGAGCACAGGAATGCAACAATCTGTGGCTGCTGACTAGCCGGGTAAAACTGTGCCAATACAACTGGAAATCAAATGTGAACAGCATGAGTCTTACTACACTGCCTTTGTCTCCTCTTCCCCCTCTGGTGTGAGAGATATCTGTTTTCAATCAGTGGGACATGGTGGAGTGAGTCACCCTCTGGCATCTGCTCCCTGGCTCTGCTATATTTTACTTCAATAAGTTAAAGATACTGAGGTAACTGTCAGGAGATATGAGGGCCTGATAAAAAAAAAAATCTAATGGGAACTCTGGCCCATGAGGAAGATGAAGAAATACTCAGATAATACCTGCTGACTGGAGGCAGACGTCAAAGTGCCAAAACACTTGTGCCAGGTCACAGTGATTAATTTCTCATTCAGTGAGAATCAAGATCTATCACTGGAACTAATATGCTTACGGAAAAATGCAGGTTTCCTGGAGCTGGGAGGAATGGACCTGGATATAAAGAGAAAATTCTCCTCTCAAACTCAAATTAAACCTTTTTTTCAATCTTTTTTTTTTTCAGCTTAAGATGCCTTGGGCTTAAGAAATGATGATTTCATGATGTAGAGGACACAGCAGGTTATTCTGGCCAATAGTCCAAACATTTACTAGTTCTTAATTTTTAAATCTGCACAAATCACTCTCCGTGACAAACCTAGAGATGAGGATCACCTCTGTTGTTTTACCAATTTTAATTAAGGACTTTATTTACAGAGTCGCTCTGTTAATCACCAACTTTCTCTGGTGCTTATCCCAGGGGCTCTGTTGTTGGCAGGACCTCCCAAGGCAAGTTGTTCTTGGGTGATGAAGACTGAATCAGACGACTCCTATGAAAAAGAGAAAAAAGGATCAGCCCCACCCTGGAGGGAGCCAGAGTAGGTAGCTCTCTGATGGATGCCTGAGCTTTGTGTGGGGTTGAGAAATACAAGCTAGATATAGTTAGGTAAGGTTCACCTCAACACACAACTTAGACTCTGGAACCAGTGTTGTAGAGAGAGGCTGGACTCTGTTCTAGTCTGGAGTTGCCCTCAGTGAGAGGAAGCAGGAAGGGGTGCGTATTCTTGGGATACCACAGCACAGGGTTTTGTTTTTTTTTACCAGTGGACAAACGAGTGCTTCCCTACGCCTTCGGGTCAGAGAATGGGTCCAGATTCTCATTTGCAATTATTCACCAAACACCAGTTCAGAGTACCTAGCCGTCTTGGAGTCGCTAGGTGGTGTGCTGGAGAGTGCTGGAGAGGGGAGAGGAAAATGGCAGATGACAGACGGATTGGGGCTGCATCTGCAGTGGCACGGATGTCACGGATGACATGAGACGTTGTGGTGAAGAGTAAGCTGAGTGTAAAAGCAAAGCTATTGATTTACTGGTTGCTTTAGGTCTCTACGCTCACCAATGGTCACGAACTATGGGTAGTAAAGGAAAGAATGAGATTGTGGATGCAAACACTGGAAGTTAGCGTTCTCTGAAAGATGGCTGGCCTTTCACTTAGAGGTTGAGGAGTTCAGTCGAGTGGGAGGGTTTCAGGATACAGATACTACTCCTCCAGATTAAAAGGAGCTAGATGAGGTGGTTTGGACATCTGATGCTACCAGGTATGTCCTACCAGGAAGAGGTCATGGGATACGACCCAAGCGATGCTGGAAAAATTATATCTCTTGGCCGACTTGGGAACACCCAGATGAGCTGAAAGAGGTACTGGAGAGGGAGGTCTAGGCTGTGGCCCAGACAAGTGGAAGAAACTGCATGGATGGATGGATGGAAAAGTAACTCTAAGAAATAAGCTCCAAATTACCATGACACTCATGCCTATGATGAGTGTATGTAAACTTTTGAACACAACTGAAAATGTGAATAACAGTATCTTGATTTTCTTTCAGGAATAAGATAAGACATTTTAACACTCATTGTTATCGCAAAACAGCTACACTCCCCATTCATTTTTACTTCCTTTGAAGCCAAGTGTTTTTTAAGGTGTTATTTCCTTCCTGAACTATTGTAGCCAAGAATAGAAGTCAGTCTTCAGTTAAACATGCATGCAAATAGTTTCACTGTTAGCATGTTTTGAAATAGTTTCAAACTATGATTACCTCACAGTTTGGGAACTCACTTACCTCCATCTGTTGAACATTTAACTTGAATTCCTGTCCTTCAAGTATACAGTTTAGTGAGTTTAAAATGTCAATGACCAGAAGTAGCAGTCTGCGATTTCATGTGGATAGTTCTCCAATTCTCACGAGTAGCTTGAAGCCTTGTTACTACATACACTGATGAGAGCCTCCCCAGTGTCAATTTCATGGATATCATCTGTCTCTGTTTAATATGAGATGCAGATGTAGAATATCTTTCCCATATTTGAAGTGCAATGTGTTACATGTGAAAAAAGTTGCAGGACATTGTTTGTTTCCTGTGGAAAACAAGTAGGCAGCCACAGTGGACCGGGGCATCAGACTGCAAGAGTCTCGTGGGTAAAAGAAGTGCATAGGGATGAAATACTCAGTGTTTAGACATCCGCATGCACCACCCCAGTGTGCTCTGGATTCCTGACCTCGCCTAAGGGTATTGAAAGAGCATAATATAATAAAAGAAGTGCTTGTGACATTGAACTTCTCAGAGTCACAGGCAGTTGTTTTTTCTTTAAATTAATCTTATTTTATAAAACAATGCATAATGTGAAAAAATTTAATTTATAGTTCTAACAAGTACATTCACATGAGGGAAAACAATAGACAACAGCATGAACAACATTGCTGCGACCATGTTTAATGTACTTACAATCTTGCTGCCTTTGAAAGGGTCGCTTTGAAGATAGGGACCAGGTCTGCAACCACTCAGTCAGTTTCTGTCTTTGTTGGCTTTTGTGATTAAATAGCAATAAGATTATAATATTAAAAATAATACGAGTCAGTCTGCCATTAGTTTAAAACTGAATGGTGTCAAGTTGGCAAAACAATGACACAGTTTCTGTAAATGTAATTGCAAAGGCACTCAGGCACTCAGCAACCTTGCTGTGATATAGGAATATAACTAGAAGACATCCAGTTGTCAACTAGTTGTATTGAGTCCCACATTGCATAAAGACACATGGCAGATTACTTGCACTCACTGCAACTTAATTGCAAAGGGTTGGCAATCTGTCTGAATTTACAAATTAGATTGCAATTAGTTTCAAACCTTCGCCAATCTGTCTGACAGTTTTTCTAGTCAGTCCAAGCCAGAAAGTCTGTATGGAAACAGGCTCCTGGAGACAGTGGGATCTCCAAACAATCAACCACTTTTGATCAACTTGTGAGTATAATAGGTTACCTGGAGGTTAAGGCTATTGCACGATGAACATTTGGGCAACCAGATGGTTGCCATAACTACCTGTAATCACTGGCTGAATGCAAAAAAGCAAACCAGCAAAAACAAAACCAACAAAAACCTCAATTCAGTCACAGGACAACCACCCATTTTTTCTTGTCTTCTTTTTTATCATCAGGTTATTGGTTGACAATGTCATGTTGGGGTCAACAACATCCTCAAGGGATGAATCCTCATATTTAAATGGCTGTTATATTAGGGTAAATCTTATGGAGTTGTGATGCTTTGAACTGCAAATTGTACCACCATAAAGTAAACAATTAAATTTGTCATCTATGACTAAATATCTGCACACGCAATAGCATTTTCATGAGCCTCAGCAGGACTTAATATAATATAAATAATCTAATAAAATTATGCTAACTAAACTTGTTTTCATTAACAATATATCTGCTAATTACCACAGTTTTAGAATATACACCCCAGAACCTTAACATTATTTCTTTAAGAATAAACTGACATGTTAAGCAATAATTATTGAAACTCTTTACAGTCCTTGTGTAAGTTTGGATAAAGAACAGTAGCCAAGCTTCTGAAAAGTTGACAGTTCACTGTTATAATTCTATTTTTTTTTAATTAACCATATAAAAAGAAATTTCTGTAATGCTGATCCAAATTCTTTTTTGTCTGCTGCATTAAATCGAGTGTAGCAGATGAGAGCCTTTTGCTTTTATATAGCTTTTTTTAAATGAGCATATAGTAATGTCGTCAGAAGAGTAAAAAGCCATTTACATTTTTTTCAAGCTTCTGTGATCATGGTGAGAATTACTGAATACGTTGGACTCTGTTAAGCTGGCCAAATGGAAATGTGGTTCAAGAGGATACCCATGCATTTCACAGGAATAATGAGATCTGAGGCATCAAAGCTGAATAACTTACAATGGTAATCCTTGTAAATCATTTCCCCATAATCAATTTGTAAATATTTAAAATCTGTGAATGCATAAATGTTACAGAATTTTCTATATTTCTCTGTTTCTCCAAACACATCCAATTATGTAAACAGTGGCTTCAGCAGAATACAGGATGATGTAATTTGAATAAACCTAACTAAAGTTCCATTTATGTTGTTCAGTGCTGATCTGGAAGAGCAATTTTAAAACATTATAGTTAAAGGTTTGTATAGCATATATATAGCATTGTTTAACTTTTAAAAATGAACCGCTTGATGCTAAGCTAAATGCTGCAGAAGAGAACTAATTAATAAGCTTAAAAATGAAATGTTCTCTTATTTCGGATGAAAAAAAAGTAAATATGTATTGAGACAAGACTTGCCATATTTACATGTTTCCTTGCAGTGTGGCTGTGATTAGCTGAAGGATTTTGGAGAGCTGTTTAGTATCCATATTTGTGTGCTTAGAACAAAAGACAAAGAACTGGAAAAACTGATTATATTTGTTTGGTTTATGAAATGACCACCAGTGTGCTGGGGAGAGTCTCAGTGAAATACATCATATCAGCACTAAAAATATCTTGCAAGTTGCTTTTTGGTGGAAGGTTGCATATTAACTGAGGGAAGTTACATAAATCAAAGAAGGTTTTTGCTTTGATCTAATTCACAAAGTTCAGGCAAGGTGTCTGATCAAAACACTATATGAAAACGGTGAGGAATCATTTCTGTTTGCATGTTCTATGTACACGAATGATGTAGTGTAAACAACTGGCCAAAAGTTCAGTTAAATGTCTAACATATTTCAAACGCATGATGAAATCTGTTTAAACCAGTTTTTACAAATCTGTGCAATTTAACTAATTTGACATGTCACATTCATGTGTATGCATTTGTGACAGAGTCACAAATATATACTGTAAAAACATCAAAACACCAAAAAATGCATTGTAAAAACACAAGATGACTTGAGAAAAAAACATGTATTATTCTTATGCTATTTCATAATTCATAATGACACTTTTTACACGTGTATTTATTAATGTCATTGTGTTGTCTCAACAAAGCAGTTGGTGAGTGAATATAAGGGTTCGTACACATATTATTTAATGTACTGACATGTCAGACTGACATGGCAGGATTTACATACCCTGCCTACCAGCAGCTCCATCTCACATCTCACCCATTTTTCAATCTAATATGTAAGATTTGGATGGCAGGGTCAGAATTTGCATGAAACAAAAGCATGGATTCATTGTCCCTTGCATCAATATTTCAGCCTGGTGGTGGTGTAATAGTTTTTCTTGACACACTTTAGCCCCATTGGTGCCAACATCAAAATATTCAAACACCACAGCCTACATGAGTTTTGTTGTGGGCAATGTTCATTCCTTTAGGACTGTAGTATGACAATCATCTGATGGCTGCTTCCAGCAGGATAACATGCCATGTCACAAAGCTCCAGCCATCTTAAAATGGTTTCTTGAACATGACAACGAGTTTTTCGCACTCAAATGGTCTCCACTGTTACCAGATCTCAGTCAAAGAGAGAAGCTCTGCGGTGTGGTGGGACTGAATGATGTAGTCTAAGGAGTCTAAGGAGTCGACGGGACAAAACTCGGCTGTCCATCTGCATCTAAAGGACAAAGGCCACTCTTTTGAGGACACCAATGTTGACATTTTGGACAGAGAAGACAGATGGTTTGAAAGAGGAATGAAAGAAGCCATCTATGTCCACTGTGAACGGCCATCTTTTAACAGAGGCGGTGGCTTACGACACCAACTGTCTGCCATCTATAATCCAGTTTTGAGATCCATTCTCAGACGCCTTAACACCCACTCACACCCTGGGCCATCTGACCTCAGGAAATCACATGATAGGGTGGAGCTAGGTTTCACAATGAGCTCACCTGAAACCCTGGCTGATTGTGACCCACACCCGTTTTCACACCTTGGCTCGTGTGATTAGGTAGAGGATCAATACGGGGTCCATGACCCTCTTGGGGACCAGTGTTGGTCAAGTTACTTGAAAAAAGTAATCAGTTACTAATTACTGATTACTTCCCCCAAAAAGTAATCCCGTTACTTTACTGATTACTTATTTTCAAAAGTAATCAATTACTTAGTTACTTAGTTACTTAGTTACTTTTTAAAAACACGATTTACAACCTGAATAGGTGATAAAGCGATAGATCTTTCAGCCCAATTCTACTTTTTCTGCATAATTCATCATACAAAATGTAATCAAATGGAAAAGTCTCTTTTTAAAACTTGTTTTATTAGTTTTAATCTTTTAACTTTATGCATCAAGCAAAAATTAAATTATATGCAACATTCTCTGACTGGAAGAAATTTGTTTAACATTTAAACCTATTTTCTGCACATTCCAGCACATAAAATAAAATATTTTTTTGTGTTTACACTCACTCTTTCAAATAGATGCAAGTAAAACACAGCAGAAAATAAATAAAATCAAAGACTCAGCGGTCCTGTTGCTCTATTTTCACCTGTAAAGCAGGACTGGGGTAGGCGGAGGAGGTTTACCCTGGTGCAGGTGTGCTGCAGCGGTCAGTGGAAGAATCCGCGAGTTTCTCTGTGAATTTCACATTACGTCGTAGTACACTCGGTGCTTGCTTGGAAGTTTAGGGTTTTTTCGCTGTAAAAGTAGTTTTCTTCCACGCACAACGGACACTAATGTTTTTGTCACTTTTATGGAATCAAACTCAAAATAAGGTCAGTACTTCCACGCTTTAAACGCTGCATGCTACACTCTGTCCCGCACTCGATATATTATGATCTGCAGACAGCTGTTGTCACGAACGTCGCACTCGCTTACGTCACTGTCATGAGACGTTCTCGCAAAAAATCACGGTTTTAGTAACGCAGTAACGCAGCGTTCCTACGTGAAAGTAACGGTAATCTAATTACCGTTTTTGCAATAGTAATCCCTTACATTACTCGTTACTTGAAAAAAGTAATCAGATTACAGTAACGCGTTACAAGTAACGCGTTACTGCCCATCTCTGTTGGGGACACTCCCATAGGGCTTAAAAGCTGGGACTCTCCACTAATTGCTCTTACAAGTCAAGAAGCTTCTCGGATGAGAGGTGAAACATCTTCAAGGAAACTTAAAGAAGTTACGCTTTTCTTTCCAGGCTCCTTAGACTACAATGCCCTGGATGACTGAGAACCTTCACAGACACTGAGTCATGAAGGTGCAGCAGACAAATGTGCAGCAAGTGTGTGATGCTATCATGTCAGTAGGGAGCAAAATCTCTAAAATTTGGGAGGAAGATTTGCAGCACCTTATTGCATCAATGCCATGAGGAAACCAAAAACTAACTAAAAGATAACCTGGTACTACCAAAGTGTGCCTAAGAAAATGCTACAAGTTCATTATAAATATTCATTGATCCACGAATACCACCAACACCAAGTGTATTACATGTATCAAATTCCATATCCCATATATGCAAATTTATTCTTTTTTAATGTAATATTTATTTAATATTTGTTAAATATTTTTTTTCTTTTTTATATAAATTTGTCAGAAGACACGTTAAAAATTATTTGGCAATTATTTCACGGTTCAGACTTTAAAGGGACAATTCTATCATTAAGTATTTCTTCATTTAGACACTACTACGATGTCAAACTCAGAGTTGTGACTGAATTACAAGAGAAAAACAGCCTCTTTCCTAATGCCAAGCAGATATTACTGATAAAATCTCTTGAGACATGGTGATTGTTATGTGGTTCTCAGAGGTTTGACAGGCATGAACAAATAACACACGAGACTTTCATCACTTCAGCAAATAGTTTTGGAGTTAACTGTCTGAGTTGGCTCGGTGGGAATGTCTCAGTGGCCTTGATTATCTCCTGCATCAAATCATATCTGACTTTGACATAATGCAGCTAAAAAGAAAAACACAAATAAAGATCAACTGTCAACAGCCTTTCATCAAAAACAGAGCTGATAAGCGGCTGTGTTGTTCATCTTAATTTATTCTGTATGCTGACATGTATGTGCAAGAACCAAGCTTCATATAATAAATGCTATATAATATAATAGCCAACTAAACTTTAAAAAAGGTATACTTTCAGTTTCATGCAAATGGATTCACCTTAATAAGAACTGTGTTTAAATGGTTTGTGTCAAAAATTGCATCTATATGTTTTGCAAATGTTAAGTTACTGAACACAGCATGATTGTGGAACTCTGGATTAAAATGAACCCAGACAAGTGAGCAAACAGTTAGAAGAGTTTGATAAATCAGCCCGTCCCAGTGAAAACATAAATTGTAATTTCCTCTGTGCTGGTTGATTTTGTTGCTATCTTGTTTATTTATTCAAACAAAACCACAGTCTGTGACTAACTCTCATTTCCTGCAGTCTTGTGTGATGCAATGATAAATTACAGGCATAAAATTAAAGCAGGAGTTGATGAGAATAACTTAAGTTAAATTATGATGATTTTCAGTCAGAACAGTGTTTGCATTGCTCATACTAGCCAAGCTGACAAGACGGAAACCATGATTCATACTTAAAGCAGGCAGACAGCGATAGAACAGCATGTCCATTGTGAGCGATATAAACTGAAGTGAACTGTTCGTCCACCTGGCAATTTTATGTCTGTTATATCTCTGTCTCCATTTTTTCAATAGCCAACATGAGACAATAAATTCAGCTCCCAAAGAATATGACAATTACACTCAAGTGGATTTAGGCAGAGACAAAAAAATTTGAACAAGCAGTGGTGAATCAAAATGATTGACTAGTGGTCCCTGACACAGATAAGAATGATATGATGCAGGCCTTTAATGAGGAACATAGTGTGCAGCAAATGTAATAAGCTCAACCAATTAATCTTAAAATAGGAACTGTTAATTGAGTTTTCACATACGTGAAAGCAAACAAGCACAGACACAAACAGAGGAGGAAACAGATGGTTGTTTATGAATGTTTTTATCTTTTAAAATACACACATGGGTTTATTTTTATTCACATATCTGGTTTGTAAGATCATCCATCCATCAATTTTCTAAATTCAGGGTCACCAGGGGGAAGGAGCTCATCCCAGTTGCCACAGGACGAGAGGCATGGTCCACCCTGGACAGGTTGCCAAGCTGTCGCAGGGCCCACTGTCAGGCTTCTTTGGAAAAAGACAAAAAGAATTAATTTGAACAAACAGTAATATTTGACAGAGAACAATAAAGTCAAAGTTGTAACATAGTTTTACACGAATGAACAATTACTCGTATCATACTTATGAATGCAACAAAGTAACTAATGCATGCTCAGCCTCAATTATTTGTTTACTAGCAACAAAGCACATAAGGATGACAAAGCGATGAACGTGAAGAACACTTTAGAGGATAATGTGGAGGGCAACAGCAGAAACGGTAATAAATTATCTGATTTCACTGCTGGGTGGACGATTCAGCACAGACAAGAAATGGAAGGGAAACTCCTTTAGAAAGGAGCTCAACCTGTGTAGCTGGTAAATAGACTGGTGATGTCTGAAGATACAAATTGAACCTGATCACAAGCAAAAACCAGTGGGTAATCTATCTAAAAGATCTAATTGGAGAAACAATCTAATTTACCTGCAATCACTAGAAAACCTAAGCAATGTAAAGCCAAGTGTGCAGGTAAAACTCATTAAGTTTTTTTTACTTTGTTTTTGAATATTTCTCAAATAAACAAGAAAAGATTGTTGCTACTGTAGGAGCATCAATAAAGTTCTCAGAATAAATCAAACCTTTCCTATTGGATTTCGTTTAATTTGAGAGCAGAAAATCACTAACCAGTACATGACATCACAGAGCAACAAAGATCATTTGAATACAGCATTTCTGCACACTGTAAAGTCTTTCTTATTAATTGATTCCTACTTTTCTATGAAAACCAAGTTTACCATTAAGGATGGATAAATATGTGATTTAAAAAAAAATCATGTGTATTCACATATCTTGACAGTTTCCTGGGCAAATTTTATTTCTACCTCTAACAGAAAAAAAATGATGGGGCTGTCAAAGAAAAGGAAAAAGAACTATAATGACTAGTCATTGCTAGGTTTTCACATGTTAATTAGTGCGTCATATCATATACATTCTTACTGATGTACTGGTGCTAAGTCAACTGCTGTATAAGTACATATTGAGAGTTTTATAATAATTTTACATATATACATGGGAAAAAATAAATTTAAAGTGATGGATCAGCAATAAATAAACAAATAAACTGCATACTTTTAGAACAGGCACACACATATCATGTCATTTTGTCATACGTGGGAAATGTTTAAGCGCTGAATATGAGAGAGGGAAATTTTTAGGGGGAAATCAGTTCTTAGGATCTTGAAAACATGTTCTAACAATAGGCACTTTTCCTCTGCTATGCTACATGTGCTGTCATCACATTATGTGACAGATCGCGGTGATTAATTTTACAGTGTGTTGCCTCACTGTTTCCATTTTAGCTATGGTCTTATTCAGAGTAAACCCTCTCATAATATCCTGTCACGAGGCAAAAATAGACAGACGTTCAGCACTGAGAAGCACTGAAAGTTGCTCAGTTTATAAATTTCTTTCATCAAACTAACTGAAGGTTTTGCAGATGTCCATATGTGCATCTATACAATGGTGTGACACCACAGCACAGTTAACAACATACATATTTTGTGTTTTCCACCGTTCCTGTATTGCTTTTTTATTTCTCTGGTCATAATGACATCCATACTCACTAATGAGGGTGTAGGAAAATTAGGGCTTTTGAGGCTTTATCTCACATTTTTTCCCAATTTTCACCTCGTAATGACAAAATAAGAATCTGGAGGGAAGAAAGCTTGCTCATTATGAGTTCACAGCTGGTGAACACAAAGTTGTTGCTTTGAAATATCTGCCAGCTCCAGCCTGAGGAGCCTTCAGTATTTCTATACCTCCAGAAGACGGAAGGATGTATAACAAAATATCCAAAACATGTTCTGTGTTAAAATATTGTTTAGCAAAGTTAAATCTAGTGTAACTTCTTGTGTTTTTAAACACTGCAAATTACCAGTAAATACTACAATTGGAGCAATGTTTTATCAGGTACTTTAACTATTTGAGAAAACAATCAGAAATCACAGAAAAACTTTAATCATGCTGAAAAATGAGAAGAAAAATTTAAACCAGCCCCATCAGTTCACCAGATAGGACGTATTTGTGTTATGAGTCAGACCACTGATGGGTCCCTTGTGCTTCTCTTCATGCTTTTATGCCTGACCTCTGCTATTTTTTCTTGGTCTTATTATAGGAAGACAAGCACTATGAGGAACACCAGTACACTCGCTATACAGGAAATAAAGACATGTTGACAAATCCTTTACATCCCCAAAAAATGTGATTTATTTCATTTATTCTTATTTTATTGCCTGGCAATGATAAATTTATCTGGTGATACAATAAAACTGTATTATGCTCTAGAAAACAACAGCATATTGAATGTGACTAGAATGATGAACCTTTTGTGATGTGTGCTTGCCTTTCTTTCCTCAAAATGAATTCCTCGTCCTTGCTTATAACAGGCAGAAATCTTTCCTTGATTTCTTCCATTCAACATATCCAGCTCCACACTATTCACCAATTCTACCACACACCCACACCTTTCTTTCTTTCTTTCTGTCTTTCTTTCTGTCTTTCTTTCTTTCTTTCTTTCTTTCTTTCTTTCTTTCTTTCTTTCTTTCTTTCTTTCTTCCTTCCTTCCTTCCTTTTCAAGGTTAAAAAATGTAGCTTGGTAAATTTACTGTTGCTGCTAGTGCCATTACTGTCCCTGAACTGCAATCTGGAGTGCTTATAATTCTGTGTGGGCTCGGGGGGGAAATATGCACTTTTGCTTGAAGAAATTCAGTTGTTTGTTAAAGTTGTTTTGCATTGTTGAACAACTCAGGAAGAAACAGTATATCAGAAGGTCAGTGTCCTTATTGATTGCGCCACCACAAAATTATCCCCCTTGGTACTGGTTCACCCTAACCCACACCCACTGCCACAAAAAGAAATGTACTTTAACTGGAAACCAACGGTATAAACATATTTCTTTTATAGTTGTTATCCTTGAGATTTTTCAAAATAAAACCCCATCCAAGCCTCCAGCAAGAAATCCCATGATGAGGTCAGGGAAAGATAATAAATTTTATCACTCATCCAGAACCTTCACATCATTTTCACATCAACCTAATTCAGTTTCACTTCAGGATCTTTCACATTACATGTCTACTCTTGCGGTTCCTGCTGTGCCCAAGGCCATGGCATGTGCTCTAAGCCCATTCCTCACACTGGTTGTGTAAAAACCTTTCTACATTTTATGGAAAAGAATAAAAAACTGTGTGTCTCTGCACCTTAAGCACATCTTGATCTGGCTCAGGACCATCTGGTATCACTTATAAAGTACAAAGAAGATATTTTTTTTAACTGCAAAAGATACCAGTTCTCATTCTGTTGCTGCTTTTTTGTATAGATTAACTATACCTCATGGATCCGTCTCCATTCATATTATCTTGTCACTCAATTCTTACAGCAGCTATAATGACTGTCCCTGTAATTTAATTCAGTGTATTGCTATCTGAATCTACAGCTTGCCTCGGGTTTATTGAGCTAGGTAGGTAACTTCAACCATATCTTAACTTTAAAACCCTGTTTACCATCTACTCAAAACTAAAACCTGCAATAAGCAAAAATCTGATGAACATAGTTGAGTGAAGTACACCAATCAGAGTTTTCCCTCAGTAGATGGTAGTTATTAAAAACATCACCAGTCATCATTGCTACCACTTTTTCCAGTACTCCAAAATAATACATTTGTTGACTGGAAAAAACCCCAATGGGTACAAAATCTGATGTTTGTAGTCTGTGGTAAAATTACTTTTATTTTCAAGATGTCATCACAATGTAAGGTCTCTGTGAGAAAGCTGGCTATTACACAACACAACACTGCTACTACATGACACACGTGCTTTATGTAAATAATTTAAGGTTCATACAGGTTTTAATCAGTAAATGCAGCATAATTGTTGGGAATGATTTGATGTAAGGTTAAGTTCGGGTGCACCAAAGTGTGTCATGCATTCTGAATGTCTGCAGACCGACCCTTCTCATGCACTAAGCAAACAATTTGTTAAACATTGTCAATAATACAGTATAAACTGATCTGTTTTACTGTTAATAAAAAACATTTGTAGTAAAATACAGTAAAATAAAATATCACAAGTGATGTGATGATTTGTATTCATGTTATTAATTTGTGTAGTGGAAAATAATTGTTTTATGAATTACAGTATATATAGTATTATAAATGGCACTGTTCATAAGAGATACTTTGTAATAAATATTTAATTAATGGAGCCCAAATTATTTCCACAAGTTGTCAAATACTGACATTTACTCAAAGCCTCTGAGATATGTAGGTTTCTTTTGGCATCAGTCCTGATATGCATGGTAATCTAATTACTTTTGAAAGAGTGAAAGAGCAAATAGAGTAACACACTGTTAGAGGTTTACTTTTTCTGTTTAAAAAAAAGAGATACATACTTTCAGTCTTGCGTCACAGCTGCTCATCCAAATTTCCCTTTCAAGAACATCCCAAGGTGCTCCACTGCACTGAGATTAAGTGACTATGGTCGCCATCGCATTACAGTATTTTTCAGTCTTCTGTTGTCTAATTTTGGTGAGTCTCCAGTGTATTCTTCTGTTGCTGTAGCTCATCTGCTTAAAGGTCAGATGTATTGTGTTTTCAGAGACGCTCTTCTACATATCTTGTTTGTAACAAGTGGTTTTTGAGTTATTGTTGCCTTCCTATCAGCTTGAAGAAGTCTAGCCATTCCCCTGTGATATCAACAAGGCATTTTCATCCAGAGAACTGCTGCTTACTGCATATTTTCTCATTTCAGACCATTCCCTGTAAACCTTTAAATGGTTTTGCGGGAAAATCCCAGTACATCAAATACTCACACCAGCCCGTCCGACATCAACAACCGTTTTTTCCCTTATTCTGATGCTCGGTTTGAACTTCAGCAGGCTGTCTTGACCATGTTTACATGCAGAAATGCTTTGAGTTCCTGGTGATGTGAAAGGCTGATTAGATATTGGGATTACTGCAATGACAAGTGGAACAGGCATACCTAATAAAGTGTTTGCTGAATGTATGCATCATGGACTATACAGTAGCTGGTGTTCTCATATTGTATATATTTTCTTTGTTTTCTGATCCATATAGTTTAATGAGGATTATTTTGCTTTTTTCCATTTCAGCACCATACCATTTCAATAAAATCCTTCTCATTTCTTGTTGGTTTCTGCAAAAAAATACTCTACATTAATTCATGCATCACAGGGTTGAAGTGATTGACTGACTTTTCATGCTTTGACAAAAGCGAAAAAGGTTTAATTGTTGTAGTGACCTTTGCACAGGTGACTCTGTGTTATGAGAAATCCTTTCAGTCGCTTGGCCCACGTCCTCATTTTAGGTTTGACAGCATTTTAGTAGATGAATGGCTTAAACATGAATTGAGCTGCAGTTTGGGGAAAGCCTTGAAGGGGACTGGTGGCGGCTCCCGGGCCTGGCAGATCCCCACGTACTACATGGAAGTGAAAAAGTGAAAGAATTTAAAAGGGGAGGGAGGGTAGGGCACGAAAACAAGAACAGACATCTTGTAGAACTGGGGGATCATATATAGATAAGAACCAGAAGGAGTGTGTTTGGAGGCGTGGTCTCTGTTTTGAAAACTACATTAAGAATGACTGAGAATGACTTTTTTCTGCTGTGAGAACTGCACCAAACTGAATGAGAAAAACTGTAATCAAACCAAGAATTTTTCCTGAACATAACCAACGACTAGTGGCGCCTGAATCTATAGCCAAAAGTAACTATAACACAAAAAAAAGTCAGGACTGAAAGACTAGCCTTGTGATTTGACCTTACCTAATACGAAAAGCAAAGTGTGAATTCAGTACACAGTGTCAAGAATAAAACAAGTCAAGAAGATGGCTAAAGATCTGTGGCACATATCTGTGAATAGGTTTTGTCATCATATGCATAATAACAGTTTTTTCAAATTGTTGTTTCAATCAAGGCTGTGAAGTAAATACTAAAGTAAACATGAGCCAGTCAAGTAAAGCAGTTTTCCTGTCAGTCTCCCTCGAACTCTGTGTTGACCAGGTGCAACGTTTAAAGGAATTTACTCAGGGGGGGCACAACATCCAACCGGGCTGGAATAAACAAGCAGACGTGATCTGGGCTGCATCCTCCACTAAAGCAAGCCAGCACAGGAAACTGTTAATTACAATATTCCGTAAACCATCCAGACATTTGAAATCCCCCCTTCCTTTACCTGTTTAAGAAATCATTGTACTTATAAATTATATCAAAGAAGTAAGAGCTTGTAGAAAAGGTACACTTAATCACAAGGAACAGCTTCAAAAGGTTGCAGCTTGCATGCAAACCCTCCACTTGAATGCATGTCACTGACTTTCCATTGATTGAGCTCAGCTGCAGAAGCTGCGAGTTCTGCGCTATCCTCAAAGAATAATGCCAGGGGCTGTATTCAGTATACTCTTGTTATATGGATTCTCTGGGGTGTTGGCTTTTATCCCTGCTGCTTTAAATTGTGTCCACATGCTGGAGTAGTTTTTGAAACAGTTGGCTCTAAAACAAAGTGATTATTATTTTCCTTCACACAGCTACCTTTTGTTAAACTCTGTTACTAGCTCTGCTAGAGAACAACAATTATATCAGTTTAATTATTGAAGTCATGCTGCGCCCCCAAAATGTTCATGTCCTTCCTTTGCCTCGCACAGTCAGAAAGATTCCTTGGAAACAATTACAGTAGCAGATAACCGCAGCACTTTTCATTAGGGTCAGAATTAAACAAGGAATAGTCATTTGATGAAGTGAATCCACACTGCTAAATCAATAACAAGAATTTTGTAACCATACTGAAAAAAATACATTTGATACATGTTTTAACAGATCGTAGCAGGCAAAGCACAACTGCAATGAATGTGATTACTTGTGGCTAAATTCCAGTGCAATGTGGTGAGATGGTTAGCACTTTTGCTTCACAGCGGTCCAAAACCACCAGCCAGCTGGGTCCCGTCAGCGTGGAGTTTGACCTCCCTCGGCCTGCATGGGTTTTGTCTGAGGGCTCTGGCTTCCCACAATCCAAAGATATTTGAGGCATTGAGTTGGAAAGACCCAAGGAAGCTGCAGCTCAAGTGTCATGGGGTGGAAGCACTAGGTGAGGTGTACACTCAGAACAGTGAACCCCAGGAAAGCCGCTCGATCAGATGGAGTGACAGGGAGGGTCCTCAGAGAGTGTGCAGACCAGTTGCCCTTGGTCTTCACTAAGATCTTCATCAACATCATCACTGTCTCAGTCATTCATGCCACTATGGCTGAAGCCGGCCACAATCGTCCCTCTACCCACAAAGACCAACAACCGAGAGCCTCAACAACTACTGACCCTTTGCTCCGACCCCTATTATAATGAATGCTTTCAAATGTTTTGGTTATATGCAACATTGTGTTCTGCTTCCCACCCAAGTTTGACCCACTTTAGTTCGCACATAGAGCTAACAGAGCTACAGCACACATCATTGTTACAGTGCTCCACACTAACATCTCCTGCATTGAACAACACAATTCAATAAGCAAAGGGATTTTTGCATCTAAAGAAAATTGATTAATCGATTAATAAATTCTATTGGTTGTTTGCTAGGTACTGTACATGCTCTCTCTGTACTTTGTGATTATGGATTAGTTAATATAATTACTCATTTCTAAATAACAAAACAAAAAAGCTTATTTGTGTCAAGTATCTGTAATCGGTGGGCTATTCGTGTTACCATCTGCGTGTATAGGGATGTTGAGAACTGTTCCAAATTGTCTAATCCAATGGAATCATGTGCCTCCAAGTTTACTATTTTCTTTTATCAGTGCTGGCATGTGTATCAGGCAGTTTTGCATTGTTAAAACAGTGATGTCATATATGCGTTAGTGCTCAGCTTTTGCTCATGTTCAGAAAAACACAAAACAGTTTTGCTTAAAATCTGTGTAGACCCGCTTTTTCATATAGGAAATTTAAAAGGAATAAATAAGTTGTTTAATAAACCATCCATTCAGTCATGTATGCATATTTCACAATCCACAGCAACTCATCTTTCTGTGCCATTTTAAAATTACTCACTTTTTGACAAAGCGTCACCTTAGCAGGTAGCTCTGCATAGAGTTTTTTTTGTAAATTTTTTTAAAAAAAATCTTACAGCAGTAAAAAAATAAACAAAAAAACAAAAAACCCATGCGCACATTCCAGGCATTTAAGTGAAAAAGACATCAGACAGTGTTTGTTTTGGTTGGCAGTGTTCACACAAACCTTGTGTTAGTCACACTAAGTTCTGCATGAGATTTCTGACCCTTCCACCACCCCACACATGCTTCAGATTAGGAGCAAGAGAGTGACTGCTGGTTTATACCTGCTCGAGTGCACGAAAACCACAGGACAGCTGTACCAGCACACTGGTTTATTATCCTTTGCTGCAGTGACCCTCATGTGCTCAGACACCACCACAGCAAGATGTCTCAGTATTTATGTTAGCTCAACCAACTCTCAGTAACGTATACTGATGGCTGATGATGCATAAAGATGTCAGATGAATGTTTGTGTGGTCAAGAGTGCACTGGATTTTTTTCTCTCTTTTTATACAGTACTGTGCAAAAGTCTGGAGTCACCCTCACTTCTTTAAATATTATTTGCTAGGAAAATGGAACAGAGATGAAATTATTTATTGAAACAGGTGCACACATAAATGGAAATACAATAAATGATGCAATGAAAAAATAGAGTTTGAGCAATTCTAGCAAGCTTGAAAGTCAATATTTGGTGTGGCCACCTTATTCTTCAACACAGCTTGAATGCTATTAGGCAAACTTTCAGGTAACTTCCGTGAGGTGTCTTCAGGAGTATTGAGGTCTGGGCTCTACAGAGGCCAGACCTCAACAGATAATATTCTATTGTGTGTTTTTCTATCCAGATATGCTTTTACTATGTTGGCAGGGTGTTTGGGATCATTGCCATGCCACGCTTCTTTTAGTCCTGGGATTTTTTTCATACCGACATGACTTTCACATATTGTTAATCTATTGTAGATAATTTTCTAGACCTGTCACTTCATCCTTTGTGCTCCAATGTTTTTTAAAAACACACTGTATACTGTATGCCTTTCTAACATGTTATGGTTGGAATTGTTCGATAGATTCAACTATTCCGGGTCTTGGACTCAGGGTCTTGAGTTTTGTGGTTTCACGACTCCTTTAGGTTTTGAGTATCATTTTGTGTTGTTTTGCATTTTTGTTATATCAGCATTTTCTGGTTGGGTTCTTTCTGTTTAGATTCTGGGGCATTCATTTCAAATCTAGTCCTCTTCTAGTTCATGCTTAATGTTTGGGTCATCTGTTTTATGTTGAAACCACATTGTGCAGAAGACAATCTGCAAAATGGGCATTCATACAGGGCAGCCTGTGAAAATATCCATCATTGCACAGGCTGAAATTTTAAAGAAAAGGGAATATTTAGGGCCTGTTTTACTAACATTTGCACTGCTTTGTTTATTATGTCGATTGTTTTCAATGATGGTCAGATGTTCTGTTGTTATGAATTATGGGATGGCATTTTCTCCTCCCCTGTTATCCGGTCCAGTTTACCCAGATATTAAAGGAAGCAATAGAGGAAGCATTGAAGCTCCTTTGCTCAGTATTTGGAGAACTGACACAGCTCTTATTATGACCATCACGCAGATAATTTGAGGTCACCTCTCTAACTTAGGAACATCCTAAGCAAAATGGACTATTGGAGTGCACCATCTGTCTCTGTGTTAGGCTAATTCCATGTTATGTTGGCAATATTTTGTCTCTTGTACTTTGCTTTGTGTTCAGTTTGACCTCCTTTTGAGTCATCATGTTAGTTTCAGACTGCTAATGTTCCCACCTGTTTCCTCCCCCCTCATCATTTTGTGAGTATTTATTGTCTGAGTTTCCCCTCTGTCCTTTGTTATGTCCTCCCTCTTGGTAGTGTGTTTCCTTGTTCCATATTTTCCGGAAATTCCTAGTTTTTGGATTGTTTGCCAGCTACAGTTTGCCAGCTACAGTCTGTAGTTTTGTGTATTTTTGAGTTAAGCATTAAAGCTGCCTTTTGAGTTAATATTTTGTCTTCTGATTCCAGCATTTGGGTCCAAATCCTGCCTGCCACACTGCCAAACCTTGACAGTGGCACACTGCTAGCGACAGCCTGCTAGTAACCCTTTTTCTGTAAGTTATCTGCTATGTGCAGACACAACACTGGCTCATCCCTTGGGTTTGGTGCCTTTTTGTGCTTGAATGATTCATAACATAATGTTATTTGACTTAAACGAACTAAAAATGGCCAGGTACAATGACTAGACAGAAAATGAGTAAAAAAGCAGTCAATCTCCCAAAAAAACACTTTGAGAGATCTTCACTCAGAGAACAATTACTGTTTAAAGAACCACTTTAAATAGTACAAGAAAATCTGGCTCACTGAAAGCAAAATATTAAAAAAGAGGAGTGATTTAAAACTTTTGCACAGTACTGTCAGAATGACCAGAGTGGGATATGAAGCCATTAAAACATATGCAGTGTCCCAAATCATGTACTACAAAGTATTTTGTTTCCAAAAGGCACAAGTACCTATATCCCTAATGGTCAAACAATCAAGTGTGAAATGGCAATGTAACTAAGGGAGGGTTCAGGGTTACCTGATCCAGACCAACTCTATGCTTTATCAAAAAGAAAAAGTTTAAGTTTATCTTAAAACTAGAGAGGCTGTCTTAGAAGATGTAGCCTGTTTATTCAAGACCTTATCTTTGATGATGGACACATCAGAGAAAACTCTGAGCTCAGAATATTGCCCAAGGATGTTTTGACATACAGATTGGAGGAATTGGGAATCAATTTCCCAACCTTCAGATTGATATAAGACCTCTTTTACCACCTAAGTTCCAACAACCCCCACTTGCACAACTTGAACAAGTGCACAACTTTCCATGAAACAAGATTACCCAGTTGATATTTACACACTACCTAGTGTGCATATTGTAAACAGCGAGATGGAAGTGTACCAACAGTAGTATCTAAATTAATACAGTGACACTTGATTGAGTCAAATGGCTTGTCAATATTAGAAAAATGGATAATGCAAGAAAAAAAAGATGATAATGATTGTAAAAACAAGGGAAAAAATTATAAATCAACAACATCTGATATGCCAACATTTTTTTCATGATGTAGACACCCGTGTTTCCTTGTCAACAATCAAAAGGAGACTTCATGACCTACAGTGAAAGGCAAGGCTATCGTTGACAAACACACACAAAAGAAAGGAAAAGATGGAGATAGGAGTGGGTGGAGTAAAAATGACCCACTCATAAGCCAACATGCATCATCTACAGTGGGCATAGTTCCATTATGGCACACTGGCAGTTTTTAAGTATTTCATTGCTGAATGAAGCAATTGAATGAAATAGCAGCATTTTGCTCCGTTAGGTCAAAAGCATCAACAAGTCAGCAATCCTTAATACACAACCAAAGCAACCAGGGAAGAAGAGGTATGTATACTCTTGGTTAGTTAAGTGACTGTCTTGGTCCCAATTCAAGTGAGCTGCATTTTATTTGAAGAGAATCAGACTAATGGCAAGGAAACTGCAAAATAAAAATGAGCCAAAGCTGGCCGCAGTGAAAGCCTCAGAGACCATTAACAGGGACTATACAGAGCGTAGGCTTGTGTCTGTGGGTCAAAGGATGTGGGTGCTCGAATGTAAAGGATTTTAGAGAGAATATTTGATGTGTCGATTATGTTTGACTTTGTGATTCTGTCCAGTTACTTTTTAACCCATAAACTTTTTATTTAAAAAATATAGATCCCCCTGCCACTTCATTGGGTACACCTGTTCAACCGCTTGTGAGTTTAAATATCTAATCAGTGATTCACATGGCACAACTCAATGCATTAAGGCATGTAGACATAGTCAAGATGACAGTCCAGAGTTCAAATCAAGGATCAAAATGAAAAAGAAAAGTGATTTAAGTGACTTTAAATATGTTGTGGTTGGGGGCGGAAAAAGAGAAAATATTCAGTGAGCAGCAGTTCTCTTTGCCTGATTAATTTCAGAGACCAGTGGAGAATAGCCAGACTGCCTGAACGTGATAAGAATCCAACTAAAAGTAACCACTTGCTGCAACCTAAGGTATGCAGAAGAGCATTTCTGAATGCAGAACACATTGAAATTGAAGCAGATATAGCATAAGACCACACCAGGTGCAACTCATATCAGCAAAGGACAAGAAACTGAGGCTACAGTTGATTCAGGCTCACCAAAATTGGACAGCAGAAGATGGGAAAAAGGTTGCCTGGTCCGATGTGTCTCAAAGCCTTTCGGTCTGTGACACTGAGGAGTTAAGCAGTTAAAAACCTTTTTATTTAAACAAGCTTTCTGTTGAGAAATTTTATTGAATTATTGTTTATAAAACTACCCGTTTATTTTATTGTGACTGTTGAATATTTGGTTGTTTTTTGTTTGCTTTTTTTGGCTATTGCGACATTTAATGTTCTTATTTAGTTTACTCTTTCTGTGTAAAAGCTGTTAATAAATACACTTATCTTACATACCCAGGTTGAGACAAAGAGCTGGGTTTGGTGTGTTCAGGTTTTATCATCTGGCATGTTTCACTTAGTCCTATTTTCTACAAACTGAAAAGGAAGAGAGTGTTAGATTTTGCCGTCAGACTGTAATTAATGAAATAAAGAGTACATTTGCTCAGGGAAATATCCTCAGAATCTCAAATGATTAGGGTCCAGATGTCCTCATCGTGGGAATGGTATAACCTTATCTGATGTGGGGTCATAGATCTGTTCTGTTCAAAATCATTTAAACTTGTGTTCAAAGCTGACTTTATTAGCATTAATCTCTTGGCCATATTTTTTGGGGGAAAAAGCGAAACCTGTGTCAGTACTGACTGGCAGACTATTTTTCTGATAAAGTCCTTTGCTCTAAGAGCACACACAGTTACTTCTGTGAGTCGGTCTGGCATATTTTCTTATAAGTAAATTATAGCTTTCTGTCACAATAAGTGAGCCTCTTGGGTCTGACGTAAGTATGGTTTGGTCTGGGGTTTAAGTTTATACCCCAATGGAAACTTTGATCTGTTCTGTGTTCTCTTATTAACTGCTTTTATCTTAGTCCCCATTATTGACCTAAGGTCAGTATAGTCAACCATTTGTTTGCTCTAATGTCACAGATGCTATTTTTTTTTATATCTGACAACAAGACATTAAAATCTAAAAGTCCCTGAGAACCATTTAACAGATATCTCACCCAACCAGTAGAGGTCACTAGTTCAGAGATGACAGATGTCGTTTTTATGTCCCCACATAAATATTTAAAAATTACTGAAGGAGGTGGAAAGTTCTTTTTAGTGGTTAAATCTGCCAGGAGTTAAACTCTATTGCTTCAAGAAATGGATTAGACTTCATACACTGCTGCGAGTTTGCTATTTGAAACCATTTCAAGTATTATGAAAACTTATTTCACCTCTAATCTACAGCTTCCTTCTCACTAATTAAATTTTACCTATTATGCAAAGAGGAGCCAGGAGCCAAAACAGAGACATTATTATTAGTATTATTATTATTGAGAGATTTTCCAAGCATTACTGAGTTCTTACTTCTAAATAAAATATTTTTATATTTTCAAGGCAACATGTTTTTGGTTTCTTGTGTTGCGATCTTTATGACGGCTTTATGGGCAGCACTGGCACGCCACAGTGTAGAGTGCCAGTGCTTGGGGATGTGCCCAGATGCTAATGTCTGGTGCAGTGGGTGACTTCTATTCAACAAAAAGAGGTTAAGAACAGTACTTTGTAGTACAGTGCATTACTTACAATGACTCAAAGCTATACTGCATTGTGTATTAGGCAGTTAGTCATAAAGATGTCTTAAGATTTATTTGGATAAATAATTAAACGTGTACAGTAGTTTGGTCAATACATTCAGAGGTGTCCTGAGACATAAATGAACTAAGTGCCTCTTATATTAAGTACATGTACTTAATATAATGAGCAATGTAAATTTCTTACATAATTTGAAATAGTTATGTTCTTTTCTATGTTTCATGTACTCTGTGTGAGCGCTCCATGCTTTATGCCCAAGTATCAATTTACAGGCACTGAAAATAGATGATATTATACTAAAGCTCATTGTCATCGCTATGCATCATTGCCTTAGGTCAACTACTGGTTGAGCCAAAAGCAAAAACATGTACGTTACATGTACTGATACTTAAATGAGAAAAAAAGAGCGAGACAGAGAAATCTGCCAACATGTCTGGTTAGATTAAATTTAACAGACGAGGCAATTCAGACAGGCCAGTTCAGCTGAGTGATAACTGACAATAGAACACCTGCAAGTGTTCATCTGCACCTATTCTAAGATCAGTGTTGGGGAGTAACGGAATACATGTACCGCCGTTACGTATTTAGAATACAAAATATGAGTAACTGTATTCCGTTACAGTTACCGTTTAAAAAGGTGGTATTCAGAATACAGTTACTTTGTTGAAATAAATGGATTACACGGCGGTACTTCCCTGTTTCATATTGTCGCGGGTCAGGACTGTTTGGGTTTGTTTGACAGCTACGTAATGTTGTTCCAGGCGGCAGCGTTACGGTTGCCATGGTTACAGGGTGACGCGCTCTCTCTGCGTGTTTCCTGGGTGAGAGAGCGCTTCTTTGTTGTTGTTGTTGTGCTAAGCTAAAAGGCAGAATGCTACAGGCATAGCCCTAAAGAATGTAGCATGCAGCGAGAATGGACTGCCATACACGTTATGTGTCTGTGAGCGAGGGAGGGAGAGAAAGGAAAAGTCCGAGCTGTCACGGAGCAAAAACGGGAGCTGGAAGCATGTAAATATAATAATAACCACTGCAGCCAAGAAGAGTGCCTGACGAGCCCAGCTGTAAGTAAGCTATTAAGACGCAACTGTACACTGTGTTCGTGTTTTCCTCCGGAAAAAATAAGTTCCGTTGGAGCAGCCTTTCAACGCCTCTCTCTGTCTCCCGCAAGCAAAGTTGACCCAGACAACAAAGTAAAGCTATTTTTCGGCTACCAGCCCGACACGGAACCCACCGTATTAGCCAGAGGTCCCTTTACTACGGTTCGGAGCCGCGGACCTTCAGTAACAGTAATAAATCACAGCAATAGTACATTCACATAGTTGTAAACAGCACGATAATATATTAAGTAATCCAAAGTATTCAGAATACGTTACTCTCATTGAGTAACGTAACGGAATACGTTACAGAATACATTTTGGGGCATGTATTCAGTATTCTGTAATGGAATACATTTTAAAAGTAACCTTCCCAACACTGTCTAAGATAAACTGAAAGGAACAAATGTCTTTCATGCTGTACATGTGATGTTCCAATGTTTATGTTCATTGAGAACAATAAATATTTCTTATCGAGTCAAAACAAAAGAGACCCGTTTGTGGTGAAGCAAATAAGAAACACTGGATTTAATAAAGAAAGTACAAATTCTAATGAAATAAGATTACCTTCATACACAGACATCACGGTTATTGGTTTTAGTAACTAAAATATGTCAGAAATATATAATGATTTTTTTCAGAATTGAATTGCTACAAGGTTGTTCTATAAAGAAATGATAAAACATTAAATTACTGCTTTAAAATGGATGAGAGTGATTTCATGGAGTCTGGATCAAAAGTAGGATATCTGACATTTAAACAAAATGACTACATTCATTTTGACTGCATGAGAGTGAAGGGCACTTTTGATGGTATTAATGACATCAACCCACATTCTTTATGTGCAATTGGATTTAGTGAGTCACTTCCTTTGCACAGTTATTATGCTTTTTACTATTACCTGACAGACTCTTAGCATAAAGTGCCAAATTACAGCACCGCATCACAATCCCATATATAATGGCATTCATCCAGATAACATCCTTTTCCATAAACGATATCTTTGGGAAAACTATTGACCTTTATAGTCCAGACTGGAATTTTTGGACTCAAACAACAGCTCACTTTAAATAATGTAGATGCTGAAAGCACTAACTGTGAAACTGTGAAACAAAAATGACACTGCTTTAAGGCTATTGGGATGATTTGGCTCAAAGTATTTCACATTGTCAAAGCTTACACTAAGTGAATGTACGGGGAAGGAAGAGCAAGATAGAAAGAACTATAAGGTCCATACCCAAGTAAGCAGTTTCCTTCGAAGGAAAATGAAACGAGGGGAGGGGGTTACCGACACTGGTAGCAAGCAGAGCTTCGGTAGATCAGACATCAAACTGGAGGCAGCGAGTGATGAGGACAGTGGTGCTCCAAAATCCCTAAGAGAAGAAAGGATGATTTAGCGGGTGAGCGCCTTTTGAACATAATCACTTGAATACTGTTATTTCGTTAATTTACTGTTTATTAGTTTAAAGATTAAAGTGCAATGACCAAGAGTTTTAAATAATAGTGTTTTTTCCCTTCTCTCTGCAGACTGCAGTCCTGAGTTTCGGATTATTAAACAGAAAGAAAAAATAATAATAATAACGGGGTGTGCTGGCAGAAAATTACGTAGGGAAACTAAGCTAACACAGCTGATAGAGGTCCCGAACCTGGGTTTGTGATGTGACTACTGGCTGCGCCTAAGTGGCGCTTTTACGCACGATGGAGGACCTTTTACGCGAGCAGTACAGTTGGTCTCACAATCTTACATGGAGCAGCTCAAGTCGTGAAAATGAAAGCCACGTAGGAAACACCACGGTGAACCCTCTGAAACGAAATGAAGAAGTGGCTAAAGTGGAAGTTACCGTTCTGGTCCTTGTGCTGCTTCTCGCGCTGACAGGCAATCTGTGCGTCCTGTGGGCTATTCACACCACCAAGCACAGTCAGTCTCGGATGTATTACTTCATGAAGCACCTGAGCATCGCAGACCTTGTAGTTGCAATCTTTCAGGTCTTACCTCAGCTCATTTGGGATATCACTTTTCGCTTCTATGGACCCGATTTGCTGTGCAGGTTGGTGAAATACCTCCAGGTCGTGGGTATGTTTGCGTCTACGTACATGCTGGTTCTAATGTCGATAGACAGGTGCTTGGCAGTCTGCCAGCCACTTCGCTCCGTACACAGGAAAAAAGACCGCTTCTGTGTGATCGCCTCTTGGATGCTCAGCTTGATATTCAGCAGTCCTCAAGCTTACATATTTTCTCTTAGGGAGGTCGGTAATGGTGTGTATGACTGCTGGGGGGACTTCGTACAGCCTTGGGGTGCCAAAGCATACATCACTTGGATGAGTTTGAGCATTTACATTTTTCCAGTGGCCATTTTAAGCATCTGCTATGGTTTAATATGTTTTAAAATATGGGAGAATTTCAATCTAAAAACCAGAAGGGAGCACTTTCTGGCTCTCACTCCAAGGCCCTCCAAAGGCGCCCAACCCCTTTCTCGTGTGAGCAGCGTGAGACTCATTTCAAAGGCTAAGATCCGCACAGTAAAAATGACATTTGTAGTGGTACTTGCTTATATTGTGTGCTGGACTCCTTTTTTCTTTGTCCAGATGTGGTCGGCATGGGATCCTGCTGCACCAAGAGAAGGTAAAAGCACACCCAACGGCCTTCGTTTTTACCATAACAGGTTTTTTTTTAGGCGTTTACACATTTTGATTAATGGCAATATTTACTGGTTTATGACGCCGTTTTCTTCCTCCTATTGTGGGCAAAGTGCTTAGTGACACAAAGACTAATGCGTCGTCTTTATCCAAGATTAATGGTGTTGATTTTTTTTTTTCTTGCCAAAAGCACTTAATATGGAAAAAAAATTCTGTTCCACAAGTGTCCCACAAAAACAAAGATCATTCTTCCACCTCACAACATATCTTTAGGAATGCACAAGCAATCCGCCGTTCTTTCAAGGCAACACAATGGTGTTTAAAATCAGACTTCCCCAGAGTAAACAGAAATGAATGGGAGTAACATTCACAGTGGTTATCAGTTTGAAAAAAGACCTCAGAGCCTCTAGGGGAGTAAATGTACCAGAACATCAAAGCGTTTCTGTCTCAAATCCCAGTGCTATTTTGTCTAATATCCATTTAATTGAACTGTTTGTTCAGATATACTCCTCAAATCTTGTCAGTTTGCCATTAAAGTAGACATTCAAGCTGCATTATCTTAAAAACATCCACAAATGTGCATTCAGAGCTTTCAGAGATTCCAATCAATGTTTTGGTGGCCAGACTTTCCCCCCAGAATAATCCTTTTCCTGTTGCAGTTCCCGTCCACATCATGTTACTCTCACTTAAAAAATGAGAACACCAAGGCCAAAAATGTGTCAAAAAATAAAACAAGCAAAAATTATATCTAAAATATATCTGAAAAGAAAAAAAATCCACAAGGATATGTTATATTAGGAACCCCAGATTGATTTATGTTTAATTTAAAATTTGTAACTATTTTTGTCAGAGTTTGCATTTAGCAATATAAGCATTATCTGTGGACACAAAAAGAAGACCTGAAATATAATGGTTTAAAAAAAAGAATAAAACTTTAGAAACAAATAAAATTTATATTGCTCTCACATTCATATATTATATCAACTTTCAAAAATATTGCTGTCTTCATCTTCTTGGTTTACTCAGGTTAAGTAGTATCACCTGTTTCTCAATAAATACACCTGAACAAAAATTGAAAAAAGTTACACATATATTTTGCCATTAAGCAGCCACAATAAAAACTTGTTTACTTCTTTATAACTCAGAGGCATAGCGATGTTACCGGATTTCACAATAACACTCTAATATTAAGCATATAATAATAATTTGTAAATCCAAATAATAATGAAGAATGGGGGAACGAACAGTTCAATCACTTTAAATTGATCAGTCTTTTTTATTACGAACACAGCCAAGCCAAGGACTGGAAAAGAGTGGCCAAACATACCACAGACTAAATCTTTGCCACGTCTCTGTCTGTCATGCAAGCAGTGGGGAAGCCTCTTTCGGTGTTGCACACATTATTATCTTATCAGCAGGCTGTTATTGTAGACTCATTTCTCTACTGTTCCCACTCTGGTCAATTTTAAAAAGCCTTTTTAATTGTAATTATACTTTTTTTACTTTAAGCAAGTAAGAAAGCATTGCTTAAGGAGCTCAAACATTTTATTAATCAGTAGAGGGTTACATAAAAATACTTCAACATATAGTCATGCTTGCATAAGTAAATCATAAGAGTGAGTGACTGGTCTGCCTCTGCTACTATTTACAGGGCATAACAAAAACACAGTGGAGATTAATACATCAGTATGTTTTGTGGAACTGGAGCAGTTTTATGAGAGGTAGACAACAGATTGAATTTAAATCAGGCTTTGTGGTTTCAGTGAGCATCAAATTCTTTTAGATTTCAAAAAATACTTTTCCAAGTATTTATGTGCAAATCTAAATGCAAAAGTAAAGATAATTTACATTCTCTATATTTTCTGACTCATTGCAGTCTCTTTGAAGTAATGCTACATGGGTTAAGACTCCATGTAGGTGAAGGTCATGTTTATCAGGGCATTTGATCCAGCATGAAACCCGTGAACTTTTTTCCAGGGCCTGCACTTCAGTCATAACATCACACAGTAAAACTTCCAAAGGATTCACTGATAATGGAGGAGAATGTGGCTTCTTGCACTCTTGCAATGTTTTCTTAACTTTTTATCCTCAAACTTATCTTTGATATAGAGCCTGTTCTTCCAGAAAGTGACAGCAGCTCTGCTTTTGAACTTGACATCTCATCCTTTCTATTTCTCCTGAAAAGAGCAGCAAATCACAATGCAGAAAATGAGTTAAGAGAAATGTTGTTTTTTTTTCATTTCAGAAAGTGACGAATGCATTGTACCAGTATAAAAAGGAAAAGTTGAATGCTGTCATTTTCAGTTTTTTTTCCTCTGTGTTTCCAGTGGCTAGGACTTTTTGCACCAAATGATTTTACAGCTCTGGGCAGGCTGTTAAACACTTTTCAGAATTTTGATGGGCCATTTGGTCGGCACACCTCTCATAATAAAGCAAAGTACTGTGGGGAGTCAGAGCACAGGGAAGAGAATGGGTCAGTGCTTGAGCAGAGACGCCAGCAAGCTCTAAATCTCTCTCACCCTATTAAGGATAAAGAGGGGGGACTTGGAAGTTGTCCACTTTCCACTTTTCAGATTATGTGCTTATTCACTGTGCTCCAGGGCTCTAATAATTGGAATGTAATCAATTGAGTGAATGAGAAAAAAAGCTGTACTTTTTTCCACCAAGGACAGGTTCTTTTAATCGAAGCTGTTCGTCATATTTGTGTCAAGCAACCTAAAGTTCTATCTGTGAGGCATCCAGCAGCCTAACATGTTTCATTTTTATGATCCAAAATGTTTTTTGGAGGAGGAAGTCTGAATTGCATTAGCTTGTCAGCTTATCTATGATTCTGAATGAACAATGTAGGTATGCAACAAGTACATCAGATTGACAGATTTACAATACATACATGACATTAAGCATTAAAAAAGGCCCCAGTGGTTTTACTGGGTTTAATGACCCCAACCCAGTACTTTTAATGACTTAATAGATTATCAACCACACTATTAGATATGCTATCCTAAAATATTACATCAGATGATGGGGCTTAATGAAAAAGCAGGGTGTTTAAGTTGTGAGACTATAAAGTAGTTGTTCAGATATTTAAATAAAAACTAAAAGCGTTGGCTCAAGTAATAAATTGCCTTTACTCTTCCTAGAGCCTCGTGCAGCTTGAACAACTTATGAATAAACAAACCGAAGCATCGAGTGATTACATCTTACTGTGATGGAGAAAGACTTGCTAATTTAGAGTCTTTTTAAAGATCAACCAACTTCTTCTTTCTAAACTGTTTATTTTATTCATGGTGGCAAGGTCTGGTATTTCTCCCCATCTTTATTTTCATCACTGTTAGCAAATGCAGTGAAAAGCTGACAACTAGATACGCGTTAGTTTGTCTCTTAACACTTCTCCGCACTGTTTGTAGCTCTAATTCTCACATCCGGTGGTTTCTACAGATGATCAAAATCTTTAAAAAATGTAGTTTGTTACTAAAGTATTAAAAGAAAGTTTCAAAAATACACAATTTAAAACAGGAAGACAGTGTATTTGTTGGGGTTATGTATTTGTCTATCTCAGATGTGTTATTTGGTAAATATATCTGTAGGACTGAACACCAATGTGGTTGTAAATGGCCAATGGTCATGTTTATGACAAAACATGTTATCCAGTTTAACGCTGCGTGTCACTCATATGTTTTTAATATCATCTGGACAAGATCAGTCGAGCTACACAGCTGATATTTGTTAGCAGAGTCAGTTCAATGTTGGTTGTGGCTTTTCTGGGGATTAACAGACTAAAAGAAGAATGTATGAAGAGAAAAAAAAGTCTTTCAAAATAACCTCTTACATGTTCTTGTTTCTCTCCGTCTTCCTAGACATGGCCTTCATCATTGCAATGTTACTAGCCAGTCTCAATAGCTGCTGTAACCCGTGGATTTACATGTTCTTCGCGGGTCACCTGTTCCATGACCTGATGCAGTGTTTCTTCTGCTGCTGTCGACGGTACCTGACAGAGTGCTCGTGCAGCTGTGATCAACAGTGCAGACACAAGAGGAGCTCCTCCACTTACGTTAACAAGAACACCAACAGTCAGAGGAGCCTCTCGCGCACATCCAGTACGGTACACTGAAAAGCCAGCTAAAAGGCATGCAAGCTTCGTGCAATCAAGTAATCCAGCAATCATGCAGCTACCCATTTCACCCATTTAACTGACTACAGAGGCAGTGTGCTGGCTATTGCTGCACATTTTTTCTGTAACATTTTGAACCGAGCTAAACTGACAATGTAAACTTCCTGTCCAGATGACACCCCGCACCCACTGATGACAGAAAACAGTACAAATGGTGTTTTATATATCGTGTACAGAATTTGAACAAAATGTGATGTAAACTTCAAAAAAATGTTGTTATCATTTTCATCTTTCTTTGCAACAAAAAATATGTGTAAAGGTAAAGTAATATGTAATATGTGATGTGAAAGGTCAGCTATGTTTATTCATATATGTTTCTTATGAATGTATACTTTAGCATTCAGAGATTTACCCTGAAACCTTAAAAGCTTGTCTGTGCACAATTTTAAAGTCGTGTTCCAACAGTTAAGTAGCTGACCTTTAAAGAATATTATTATATGAAATAATTCATTTTAATATAAACAATTACAAAGGGATGCTAATTGAGTAATTGTAACGTAATGACTGTTTACTGCTTTGCTTAGGGTGCCAGCATTTTGCACTGTTTATATTCACTTCTGCTTTAATGCCAAGCTCCATTGCACAACCACAACAAATATGAATCAACTGAGCAAAAGCCATAGAAATGCATTTTTCTAAAGGGTGCTGGTTCTAGTGATTTCACAGGACCATCTCGCAGTACTGATAAATCTGTTTTTCTGTCACAAAGATATATGAAATTCAGTTTGTAAATAGCTGTGTGTTGCTGCATGATTATTTTCCATTAACTTTTTCTCACCTCTTTTCCTGGCTGTGTATATTTTCTAATGCCTCTGAACTTGGAGGATGCATTAAATATGGACAGTATCATTCAGAATATCAGTTTCGGCTTGTGGTCACATTAATAACAATTATTATAAGTGTTGCTTTTGTTGTATGATTTGAAGCAATATGTAAAATGTTTATACTAAATGTATGGAGAGGTTCAGTGTCAGAGTGAGATAATGTGCATTCTTGGCTTATTAAATGTGCTTAAACTTTGGTTAAACTTTATGTGACCTTGCATGTTGTCAGAGAAAACATTGTAGTGTATAGCCTCCACAGGGAGAAGCTTTAAGGTGGAGGAGGGGATTATATAAAAGGGTTGGGGCATTAGTGTCAGCAGTAGAGCTGTCAAATAAAAAACAGTCTGTCTGCGAGAGGGAAAGTGCTCTGATTTGTGATTTGGGTGAAGTTATACTAATTTTGACCTGAAGATTAAACCCTCCAAACCAACCAAAATTTCATAATTCACACTTATAAGACACAAAGATTTTTTTCTCAAAAACTCAGATCAGTGTGGAAAAAAATCTGCAAATAATTAATTGTTCCAGTACCATCACACAGTAAATTTAAGAAGTCATGAATGATAGTTATCTGTCCACTTTCTGCCATCCTGTCTCTCTATAGATATTATATCTAACAGAGATTTCTCTTAGACGTAGCTTATGCTACAGTAAATCCTGATGTGCATGGATTTCTGCAACAATAAAGTGTGCCAGTGAAGTCGATCTCTGTCGTGTGAATGTGGATGCCATTGCACATCTGTTCCTGCCTCTTGTTACTGACAGCTGTGGGAGTGGCAGAGTGACTTCAGAAACACTCCACAATCCTATTTCAATCAAGTGGTAGCTCCCTCAAATTGCTAAATGTACTGTAGGCAATCTTGACACAATAACAATAACTAACTGGATGTACAGTATCACATGGTCATTTGTCTTCAAGCAAGAAGATAAAGAGATACAGGAAAACCTAACCTTATATTAGGGATGTTGCAACAAAAGAGCATATCATCGTTGTATTTGAAAAATGCTTTAATAAAGTCTTTTTAATATCTATAATAAGTCTAAAAGTGTATTAGTTTAAAAACCATATTAAACCATGTCTTTTACTTCCATTTCCTTCCAGGACAATACATCAAATATTAATTATTCTTATTCAGAAATATATTCTTGATATTCTGTTCAATGCTAAACCTTTAACAATAATAAAGTTTCTCTCTCTATGACCACAACTGAGCTGTGGAGATAGTGTGAAGGGTCTTTCAGTGATAGAGGAGACAGCTCATGTCCAGTAATTAAACTTGTGAAATGAAAGCTATTTGCACATTCAAATATTTTTTCATTGACAAAGTAGAACTCATTTCAACATTTTGTACAAGGTAACTGAACTCGTTCTTTTCTGACTAAACAAAGTATTGTTAAAGCCCTTTTTCATACATCCTTAAACCTAGATCTTGAAAAGCCCAAACACTATTACATATTATGTAATATTCAAATTGCAAAAAATGATTTCTGCATACATTTCTTAAACTATAATCCCCCAGAGTGAAAAAAGAACTACATGCTGAGCAAAAAGAGTCACTAAAATGGTTTCACATCCTGAATGTGAATTGAAGAATTGCATCACCATTGATTTTTTACTTCAAGTCTCAGCAGATACTATCGAACTTTAATAATAGCTATAAATAATGGGTGTTGCATTTTGGATAAAGCATTTTTTAAAATGCCTGCTTGGATTGGGTCTACATGACCACATAACAGTAAGTGCACTTGTCCATGTCAATGAGCATTTGCAGTCTTGAAGTGCTTCTCACGTGTGAGTCTCATTCTTTGGCCAGGTGAATGCTGAAGCCACCACAACATTTTCCAGCACTTGTGAGAAAAGGCTGTACAATGACACCAAGGACAATGCTCCATAGGCTCTGCAGCCAGCGAGTGCCAATAAGGAGACACTGGATACAGGGACTAACCAACCTGTCACAGAAGAGAACACAAAAATGAAAAAGAAAATCATTTAAAACATAGGGAAAAAAAAGTTTTTTGTGTGTGTTTTAATATGTAACAGTAATAATTTCCTATTTCTAATTTCTCATGTTGAATTACTATATAACACTCTGCTATAACACTTTGTTTCTCAACAGGTACGTCCCAGTTTTCCACTATCATTTTAGTCCTTCTAGATTCTTTGCAGTTACAGTTAAGAAAATCTACTGAGTGAAGAGATTATTACTTATATGGCATCTTAAAATTATCCTAATGCAGAAAAGCTCTGAAAACACCGGGCTTCCTAAAACAAAATTGGAGGGGGGCTTGAATCAGACCCATCCCACCATAACCACAAGGTTTTAATTGACATCATCGAGGTCATTTCTTTGAGCGATTTGAAAGCTCCCTCCAGGCCACGGAAGATATCGCCCATGGAGCGACACTTTAATAGCATTATAGAAAATTTTTCACCATCAATATTTCTCAGATTCTTGTCTCATCTCCGGAGGGATCAGGTGGCTCTTTTGCCTCGAGGCCGGAGGTTCAGATATATTTTGATGACCGTGTGCCAATTTAGGGAGCCACCCAACAGAGGCAAAATGTACTTATGTTGGCATTGTTCATTTCTGTGTCAGTTTATAATTATAACAACCATTATGGAGGAGGGTGTTATATTATCTGACCGGAGCTGTATGTGTCAGTCTTGGGAAGGCTTAGTCTTTTATGATTGTTAGAAAAAAAAAATTAAACTGAAGAAAAAACTGTCTAGTTCCTGCTGCTATACCACAGTATGATGTGTACTGGGGAAAGATTAAAAGGTACAGTAGTGCATTCTTTCACTGTTGTGCTTGCAGGCTCTATAAGCGGTCACCAAAGGTCACCTGTACATCACTTTAATTGAAGACAAAAATCTTAATTACTAACCTAGAAGTCCAAGGCTAAACCTACCAGATATGAAGACAGCTGAGGATGGCAAACAGAAGTCCAGAGATTATTGACACAGGAATGGCCAAAAATACTGTGACTATCCGGTAAATCCAAATCCTAGACACCTCAAACAGGGCATGGCTCCAGATCCACACTCTGTCACCGCTCCGCACTGATACCGGCTCAGCTATAACATCCTCAAACGTCACCTGAAGACACAAAGAGAAACTGATGTTAGTGCTACTGAGGTAAACCAATAGCTAGTGTTCTTTGGGGTGTTGATTCAATTTTTGCAGATAAATGATGTCCACTAGAGAGCGGTGCAATCAGTAAAGCAGCTTTTTGGTCCCCTGTGTCAATGTTTAAGTGCTTTCTGTTTTTTTCAGCTAATGTGCTGCATGACAAATGTACAGATAGACCACGGGATAAAGTTTAATAGAGCTACTGCAGAAAGAATGCAATACCTTAAGGCAGTCATTGATACCTCGGGGGTCTCTTGCATTAATCAGAGGCTTGGTATCACTGATTTCCACTAGTGTAGACGTGTGAATGTTTTCCTCCTCTTCCAAGGCAGGAGTGGCCTTCCACAGCGTCTCACGTTGCTCCCCATTTTCAAAGTCTTCAGAATCACTGGAGTCCCCCAAATCTATATCCACTTCCTCTGAATCGTCCCCTTTCATCATGGTGTTAATTAAATGCAAAAAAAGCACAACCAAAGAAAAACAGAGTGGGAAATTGTTACTTTAGTAACACTCCAGACTGTGTGAGGCCATTGACTGGAACAGCCCAGCCGGCTGTGCGGGGAGGTTATATTGGGAACATTACATTGCCCTGGGTGGTATTTGCAGATGGTCTTTCAAGTGAAGATCATTTTCCTCTGCTGTGGGAAGATATGGGAGGAGGATATAAATACTATGGGCATGAACAGAGATAGCTCTGTATACACTGATACGCCCAAGTGGTACAGACAGACACTAAAGTATAAAGGTCAATTCAGCTTTATTTAACTGGCAACTGTACACAATAAAAAATCAATTCAGGAATCTGTGCAATGCAATGACCTTACAATATCATAGACTGAAACTAAATGATTTCCTTCATCTTTTACTTTAGTTGTTTGTAATACAACAAGGCAGAGATACAGAACTAAAAAAGATTTCAACCAAACATATGCAGTGATACTGGAATTCCTGTCATGCTGATTCTAAAATGTTATTCATAGGCTCCATTACTTCTGCATCGAAAAAGCCTTTAACTACGAGACAATACTGCCCCTATCTGGCCTTTTATGGAAATTAACTACTTAGCTTTGCCTGTTCCTAATCTAAACACAGACATGCTATCCAGTTCTGTACAAGTAATATTTACATCGTGGTACACTGCTATCAGTAGGTCAAATACTCATCCACTCAGACCATATAAGATACATAAAACTAAGCAACACATACACAAGAGATTCGAAGTTGTACAATGTGGAACCTAAAATAAAAAAGCTTATATCAGCCAGGCAAATAGCATGGTGCTGGGTGGATGGAGAGAGAGCAAAAACTGAGGCAGCCAGCTTTTAGAGATGGGCCAGGAGCTCCCAGTTGCATTCATTAACTCTAACAGGGGCTATCACAGTGCATACATCAGGATTTACATAATGGCAGCCCACAGTTCCACCCAGACATTCCATGGGTTCCCTGGCTCAAAACTAAATAAGTTTAAGATGGGCAAATTGAATATAATGACCAAAACTCAACATATTTAATTTCTTAAGAACATAGCAGTGGTCTTTCTGACTTCCTATCCAAAGTTTAATTAGACAATTGTATATAAGTGGCTTGACGGTTGTAGATGGTGTTCTGACCAAGCGGTTGCACAATATTCTAAATGTGAAAATGTGGTCGAATGAATTAAACTTTTGCAGTGTGAAATGGTAGACTGTCTCTAATGGCTGTAAATGGATGATGGCTTTTGTAACTTTTATCACCCTTTACCTTTATGTCCAAAAAAAGAAAAAAAGCACATAAAAAATTGAGTAATCATATCTTGGTCAATATTAAGAGTAATGCATTGAAAAGTTTTGCTCTTTTCAATCCTGAAAAACTGTTTAAAGAAACAAATAAAATGGGGAGAAAAAAACCCCAAGCCTGATCTGAAAGACTGAATGAACATGGCGCTACGTAACAACCTGCTATCGAGTATGTAACAAACTGTACATTTGTTCAGAGTTGGGGATAAGTGCTCTACTCTGTGATGAGCACTGGACGGTCTCCATGGTAATGATAATTTCTGCCTGCTTGATGGAGATAGAGAGAGAACACAGTGTATGGATGACAGTGAATTTCCTGTGTCGGTGCAGGAGACAATGGTATGCTAATGGACTGCACACTTCACCAGATGGGGTTTGTTTGTTTCCGGCTTCACAGGTGAGGTCAGCAGACGGTGAGTGCATGTGTGAAGCAGCCAGATAGGGAGAGAGGGGAGAAGCAACCATGAGGGAAAGATAGAAAAAGAAACACGAATATCCCAGCTCAATGAATAATGCTATTCTTACCCCAACACTACACATGATTCTGGGGGCTTGCAAGATAAGATAAGCTTCAGCTAATAAACAAATAATTGGGAGCAGTACTGTCTTTGTCATGTTTACTGAAACATATTTTTTAATAAACTTGTATGTAATAGTTGGAACATGATTTATACTTTTTATATAACAAATTACAGTACTTACTTTCTTTTTATATAAATTGCATGTAGTACAAAACACTGTGAAGAAATAGTGTCACAGTTCAGGTATTTTCAAATAGGTAAATTTAAAGCCAAAAAAGAGAAAGAAAATTTTAGGAGAAAAGGTTATTTTCAGATTTTATTATTATGAGGGTTTAAGGGTTCAAGGACAATAATATTGCTTTGCAACGCACGTATAGCAGCACACTAGCCTCCATTTATGAGTTCATTCTTTCATAGTGGGGTATAATGGCAGTCACAGCTCTGATACAGAGCAGCAAATCAAATGCTCTTTTGGACTTTCTTTTATTCATCCTTCTAGATGAAGTGAAGCGTCAGAAGGCCCAGCCCCCATAGTCAGGCAGCAGATTCCATGACGACTTCTCTGCAGAGGACCACGTGAACCATCACCTCATCTCGCATGGTGTTGATTTTTTAGCTTCCTGTTTCCTGTTTAGTAAACCTTTTCTATGAGGACTGTGTAGACATGGTTTGATCAGATTTGGTCGCGAGTGACCCAGGAACATACGCACACAGCCAGGCAACTGTCATTACATTTTGAGTCAAATTTTGCTAAATCCCAGCTGGCGCGTGGAATTACGTGAAATCCTCTTTTTAACTGATGTCCACCTACTTCAGACTAGTAGGAAAAACAAAGACAACCAGTACCGTTTTGTTACAACTTAAATCAAATGTGATCATGCATGCTGTGTCCAAGAACTTGTAAAAGCAAATATAATGTGAAAGAACGCTGCATTATCACGTTTTCCCTTATAGACTAAAACAGAGAAAAAACTGTGCAAATCACAGACATACAATAAAGAAATTCATGTCACTGAGTGGAGAAATACTATGTTTGCTTTAAATAATGTAATATTTTAACGCCAGCTAAAGCTCAGATCCTCTTCTGCCAGCAGTAGCATTTTATGTGGGGCACAAGAGATGTCAGATAGTGTTCCTCCTCAGCACCTGCCGGTCCAGCTGTTTTCAGCACAATAGGTCAGACTGACCGTTATGTCATTATTCCCACAGTATCATGTATGAACATCTGCAGGTCAGCAAAGCAGCTCTGATACGAAGCACTGGCATCCCCAACACTTGGCATGAATATATAACAGAAAAGCTTAAAATATCCATCCATCCAGTCAGTTCTTTTCTGTTTATTCAGTTTGGGGTCCCAGGGGGCTGGAACCTAAGCTTAAAATATAAAAAAATATATATAAATAAAGCATTTGGCAACACTGGTTCAAATATAGTAGATTAGACAGAACTAGTTCCATGAAAAACAGCTGGTTGCTAACATCTACATTATGGCAAGAGGACTTCATGTCAGTGAAGCACTGTTGCTCTTGCTGGTGCTCTCTAAGCAGGATTATCTGAGTGAATTATTTGATTTTGCATAATTTGACCAGATGTGTCAATTTGCAGCCAATTTGCAGAGCTCCTTACATCTTATCACACGGCTAATTTGCGTTCCTTTGGTTCGAGAGGGTAAATGGAGAGGGTAAAAGCAGAAAGTGAAATGACTCATTAAAGCCAGTTCAAAAAGGAAATGCACAGCAGAAATGGAAATGAAATGGAGGAAAGAAATTGCCATTTTAAATGTCAGAATAATCTGAATTTTGAATCCATTTACTTTTTTCTCTTTTTAAATTATATTTTTGAAAAATTAAAAAAAAAAATAAAAATAAAAGATTGTTTTATTGAGTGTTTAATGTGGCTTTCTATAACCCAGTCAAGTTTATCAATAGCTTTGTTTGTTTTACATTCTTTCCTGCTTTTTGGAGAATAATTATTCTATCGATCGTGAATAAACTCGGCAGATTATGCTCCTTGAGCACTGCGAACAAGGTTAAATACCTGTTGTGTTAGTTTGTATGCACTTCTGAGGAAACTCTGGGAAAATGCTGTTACTGTATAAGAGGAAGTTCTGGCAAAATAATTTGCTTCGCACCATCTGACAGCACCATCAATCAAACCTTCTCCCTTTGATTCTTCTGAAGTGATTCTCCCATTATTATGTCAGAGCATCATTCATCATTTTGTGAAACACCAAAGCAGCCCTTTCAGCAAACAAACAGCACTGGGTATAGAAAGGGAAGAATTTTAAGTCTTCTCAGCATACTTACTATTTAGTACAGTAATGTATTACATATTAATTGTTACTTAATTGTTAAGCAGTATGGCTGTGCCACTCTGTGATTTTCCTCCTCCTGCATAGTGCAAGTGCAGGAATCCATGCTGGGTGGAACTGTATTTACCCAGCATGCAGATAACTGCCAGCCAGACAACTTTGTAATGCAAGTAATTTTATTTCGAATGTAATGTAATTACTGAATTGATTACAGTAATGCATTACTGTAATGTGTTACTGAAAAATGTAATGTGATGACCTGATGCGCTACAAAGTAATGTGATACTTTGTAATGTGTTACTTAACACGTTACAAAATATTACTTAAAACATTATTTTATCTGCTACAAAGTGATGTGTTACTTTGTAGCACACAAACACTGTCGTGGTTTGCACATTTTTCTAACAAGTGAAGCCTGTTCAATTCTGAGAGAGTACATAAAGTCAGGCTGTGGCAGGAGGGGCATCATTTAAAAAAAACAACCCAAGAAACTAAAATCTAATTCCAAATCAAACATGTGGATCTGCTGTGGTAACCCCTGATGGATAAGGGAGCTTTTTAAGATCCAATAGTCCTTTGTTCCTCTTTGTCCAGTTATCTCTTTCCTTGGTGGACTTTCAATGAAAGCACACCAGAACCACCTTTATTACCAACTGTTCCTGAGACCAGACGTGTCTTGTCATATGATTTTATGAAGTGTGACATAAGGGCCAAAGGTCACAACCATTCAATATTGGTTATCTAGCTTGTCCCGTGTGTATTGATTTCTCCGGATTCTGTAAATCCTTTAATGATGGGATGAACTATAAATCCTCAAATCCTTTGCAATTTCACATTGAATTATTTATCCCACACACTCTTTAATAGATTCTTAAGCATCTTTAAGCTCTTTTCCTTTCTGAAATGTGTTTCTGGTATCAAGTTCAAAATGTATTTTATTTTTCTTTCATCAATCAGCAGCATTTTATCATCACTTATCTTTTTGCTTCTTCACGTTCTTCTTTCAGTTGCTCACATCAGGGGTCACCCAATTGGATCATCTGCTTCTATCTCACCCTGTTCTTGGCATAGTTTTCTGTCACGGCAACAATCTGCATGCCCTCCTCCAATGCACCCATAAACTTCCTCTGTGGTCTTCCTCTTTTCTTCTTGTCTGACACCTCCATAGTTAACAGCCCTTGTGCAGTATATTCACTATCCCTCTTCTGCGCATGTCCGAACCATTTCAGCCTTGTCTCTTTAACTTTGTCTCCAAAAAACTCAAGCTGAGGTGTCTCTCTGATATACTCACTTCTAATGCTGTCCATCCTGATCACAAAAATCTTAGCAACTCTGCCACGTCCAGCTTTGCCTCTTGTCTTTTTATCTTTATACTGCATTTTCCGATAAATGTAGGGATCTAAATGTTTTGAAAGTCATTGCATTTTGTTAATTATACACACACTCACACATATCTTAGTGAGGACATCTAATTGAGATAATACTTTCCCTAGCTGCCTACCCTAACTCTAACCTTCAAAAACGATTGCCTAACCCTGACCCTTAGCCTAAACCCAACCATAACCTAATTGTAACTAAAACCACATTTGAGCCTCAAAAATGCCTTCAAACTTGTGTGGGATGGGCATTTTGTTCCCATAAGTGACTGTTGGTCCCCGCAAGTATAGTAGCATGCCAATTTTCTGTCCTCACAAAGATGTCTAAACATGTACACACATACACAAACACACACATGGTGAAAACAACACCAATGTTATCAGAGGACTAACAGTCCGCAACACTTACTTGAACGTGTTTACAGCCAGACACCATAAAAAGGCAGCGTTATCTCACTTTTAACATATCCAGATGTCTATAAACTGGATTTCAGTTACTGTGTGTATGTGTGCTGTTGTGTGTGTGTGTGTCTCATCACATTTTGTGTATTGTGTGTGTTGAGGAGTTTTCTGTTCTGCTGCCTTTCAGTATGCAGTTGTCACTCTTCCAATTGTTATTTCTCTCTTTAAGATCTCTGCAAATCACCATGTATTTAATTTATTGGCTTACTGGTTTATCTTTTCATTTGTCCACATAAGCATGTCTGCCTGATGTTATCCCAAAAGTCTAATCTCTGTGGGAAAGCTGTGCATAGCCTCAAAATATTCACAACAGAGAAATTTTCAGAAACATTAAACTGTCTCTAATGATTTATCTAAATAAGTAGAGCATAAATAAACATCCAAGTTTAATAAGAATAACTTTATACACCAGAAGTCAATTGCCAAGCTGATTGTAAGTAAATACAGTAAAATACAAATTCTTTGCTGTTAATCCGCTCATGTACTCATATTAAGTGGTATTAGAGACAACCACTTCATCTATTATGAAATGGCATTTTCTGCTTATATAATGATGTTTTAACTGGGCTCAGTTTTACTTACAGTGCTTTCATAAGTGGGCACAGGCAGGGCGTGGAGGTCAGAAACCACAAATTCAAACCCACAATGTCTGTCCTGAGACAAAATGTCAAACAGAAATTGGGCAAATGAGTGTATCTAGGCAGGTATTAGTTACCTCTTACAGAAAGTAAACTCACTCATACCTTAACAATATGCCTGAAGGACTTGGGTTGGCTGTTGAATCATGGTCACAGAACAGCCTAGCAGCCCCTGTGCACTCTTAGAGGCTGTTTCTGTAAAATTAATTAACTATGTGGTATATTAGTTAATGTTAACAGAATACAAAAGATGAAGAAGAAATGAAGACATGCAGTTTACATAACTGTATATAATTCCAAACATTTTTCAGCAGAGAATAAAGTAGATCAGATTTTAGACCAACATGCTAAAAAAAAGGTTTTATATAAATCTCATACTTATTTCTAATGTACAGTACAAACATTGTTTATCAACATTATTAAAATACCAAAAATTTATTTTCACATTTAAATTGATAAGAAATAAAATGTCCTTGAACAAAACAAATATTTCCTCCTGTTTGTGTATAATAAATAACATTTACATAAATTCCTGCAACATAAATACAATAGGACAACATTTGATTGTATAATAATTACTTGTGTTGATTAATTTTCATAAAACAGAACTATTGATTGTAGATAAAGAGTAACTTTACTTTAGGCTAGCTAATAAAATTAAAGTGTTCTTTAAGGACTCGTTAAGGCTTGTTTTACCACAGTAACAACCCTTTTTTTAAAAGTCCATTTAGTAGTTCTTTGAATCTTTATAGAAACGATTCAAAGACAAAAACAGTTTTTTTCTGTATCTCTCACTTGTTATTACTGTGTGCAAAAATTTGCTTGTCATATTGCATATGATCTTTAAATAACTTAATGCCCCATACTTTCAATTATTTGTGGCACAACGCTGAGGTACAGCAGAGCATAATCTAACTGAACTCCTCTGGAATCTGTCCTGGTATCCTGAAACCAGTCTGTCCAGTATAATCCAGAGTGCCTCCAGAACTGGGAGTAGCAAAGCTTGGACGTGTCTCTAAACTGCAGCTGGTCCTGTTGAGAAACTGCAAGAAGTTCTCATGACCCGAGCCCTCCTGGCTGGACGCTGGCAATTCTATTGGCCGAGTCGAATAGCAGCGCCTTAGTTTACAAAGCTCTTCCCTAATCTGCCGATTTAGAAGCCCATAGAAAAAAGGGTTAATAGCAAATGACGAATATGCCAGCCAGGTGACTGTTTCCTCCAGGTCATCGGGGATCTGGGGTGTTGCATCAAGTATCAAATGAAGGTGGAAGGCAAAATAAGGCAGCCAGCAGATTAGAAACTGCCCAACAATGACCACCAGAGTAAGAGCAGCCTTACCACCCCCGAAAGGCCGGTCTCGGGTAATCCTGCGTGGGGCATTGCGAGTTGTAATGATGGTAGTCTGACTGTTTATGGAGTCAGAGCGATTCTTCAGTTGACTGTTTGTCCAAGAGGGCAGAGGTCCATGTTGCCGGGCAGCCACACGGGCCACTTTGTAGACATTACAGTAGACAGCAAAAATCACAACTGCTGGCAGACAGAAACAGGTGACACTGAAGAGCACAGAGAAAATACGCCTGTGGTCACTGTTGCTCCAGTGCAGTGAGCAGTGTGCTGCACTGACGGAGGTCAGGCTGCCATAAGACGGCCATCCAAACACAGTAGACAATCCCAGCCCTGCAGAAGCGACCCACACTATCACCATCACAGCCGCAGTCAGCTTCAGCGTCATCTTGACCTCATATCGCATGGGGTGAACAATGTAGTAATAACGCTCCACGCTAATAGCTGTGATGGTGAAGATGGAGGCTGCTATGAGGATTACATTGAGGAAGACATAGATCTGGCACTCCAGCACAGTGAACACCACACCAGCAAAGTATGAGGAGCTGGACACAATGCCGAGTGGCATGATCAAGATGGCACACAGAAGGTCCACTGCACAAAGATGGCACACAAATACAAATTTCCTGAGATGAGGAGCTTTGATGACAACCACAAGAACAGCAGTGTTGGCCAGAAGTGCCAGAACATTTAGGGTCACCATGAAAAATAATCCCGTGAGGTCCTTGAGACGTGTTTGTGGGTTGGGAACATTTCCCAAGTGTCTGCTGGGAGCAGAAGGCTCTATTGGCCAAGCGGCGGTGCTTTCATTGTACTCAGTCACAAATGAACTGTTCTCTTCCATGATTCATAATAAAGAAAGAGTTAAGATCTGCATTCCAGTGTCTCCCATTGTGAAGCGATGAGGCTAAAAAGTTCTTCAGACATCAAAAGAAATACACCTCACTTCTGTAAAGACAAAATGAAGAAAATGATAAATATATTAATGGCAAATTTTCATCTTTTCATTTGCATCAGATGGCTTTACTTTTGCGCAATGGAAACACTTTCTAGCAAAGCATTACGTATTATTTCGTAAATTTGGAGCTACTTTCCAATAAGTTTTGCTAAATCCTCGTCTGTATTCACCCAGTAGTTGCTCATTTTATCTGCACTGAGCCATTTGTAGTTTGTCTCAAACAGCTACCTGCTTTAGCTTGAAATGACGCTGGTAATTGAGGGCAAACTAAAACAGAACAGCTTTAGGCTGAAAATCTTTAAAATGCTCTCCAGAGCTCAGATAGCCTGCAGCTGGGTGATAATTGTTTGCAGGTTCTTTGACAGGAACAGGTCTTTTCACAAGTAGCTATATTGATTACAGTAAGGACAAAGAATGTTAACAATACACGCTATAAATTACACAAAGCACTGTTAAGGGGGTTATTTAATACTTATTAGATCATCAAATTCTAAACATATTCCAACTTTAAACCTGCATTCCTAAAGCCATATGTAGTGTAGTCTCAAGGCATGAGTTGAGATAACCCTAATGACATCACAACAACATCATTGGCCATTTAAAAAACCACATCCAGAGCCACAGAAGGCATTGCATACAACAGTTTTTAATGTACAATATTACGTTTATTGTCAAATTGATCATAACTCATCACACTAACTGTATCTGACATACTCTGCAGTGTTATATATAAATACAAACATCCGGGAATACTCACTACAACCTTCATCAAAACACACAGACGTTCACCTTATTAGTTAGGCTGTTTAAGACGGGACACATTTTGTCTCTATAGTGAGGGAGAAACATGATCAATGGGAATAATTCATGGAGGACACTGTGTTTCTCCTCTATCCATCCCCATCCTTTAGAAATGAAAGATAATGAGTGTGCTTGTTTTAGCCCAGCTGCAGTGAACTGCCTGCATTGATTAGTATGTGTTCAGTGTCACCCTTCACCATACCATCAAAGAGGAGACCTTAAACCAGAACACGCCCGACCCCTAATCGCCGAGCAATCTAGAAATAGTATATGAAACAATGTAGTAAATGTAACATTAATGCGTTTACATTTACTTTCACGTCTGTGCTGCCTTTCATGTGTCTCCCCATAAATGTATCTAACTATCTTGTTCTGATAATCATAATCAGGTTTCAGGCTGTGGAGGACGCTGTGTCCTAAATACATGTGCTCTCTATCCACCGGTTATCCACTGATTCTCTCTGCCACTGTAATCTTCTATGGTGGACAGCTATTGGCATGCCACGTTTGCACTGAGATTTATCCCCAGGAAGGACTAGTACATGTACGTTCTCATACACATTATGTAAGGCTGTCCTCGTTCTCATCGTGTTCCAGTTGCAGCCCAGAACATGTGATGTTCTTCAGTCCACAAATTACTTCTGAACTGGTTTATCTTTTCTAGCCACTACTAAGTTTCACTTTATTTGATTCTCCAAAACATTTGTAGTTATTTTACATTTATGTTTAATACTTCTGTCTGATTTTATCGCTCCTCTTGCTTTTTGTCAAATAAATCCTTTTTAAAAGCCAAAAAAGGTCTTAAAAACCATTTTTGATGTATTTAAGCTTACATAATGTTGGTGATGAGCATTTATTTCATTATCTGACTTTTCTGTTGAATTTGAATTGCACAAATACGCAGAGGTTTTAAAGAGTTCTAAACTTAACGCAAGAAATTTAAAATGATGACCAATTTTAATTAGGTTTAAAAATGAGGTCTCCAATAACTGTTAGCTCATTCTGATACAAAATGAATGACACTTCAACATGCAGCTGCAAAACTCCATCCATGTGCTACAGTATGTTGAAATGCTGAAAGTTCATAAGTGTAGGTTAATAATTTCATTCATTCATTATAATAAATTCACTAGAAGGCAACATTTCATCAGCTTGTAATGTACTTGGACTTTGTGGGTTTTAAATGCGTAGTGAACCCTATGAATTGATGCACAGTTATATTCTTAACTAGGATCATCTATCCAGTTTTTCTGAATGACATAATTTTAAACACTTTTTTATTTCTGGCATGGCTCAACTTGGTGTTAAACTTCCACAACTTCAAGAAAAAAAATTAAGGCAGTGTCAGTGAAATCTGTTAAACAAATTCTAACAATTTCAGGAAGTGTTACACAAATAAACGTCTCAGTCATTTGATCTGATATAACAAAATGAATCAACGAAATAAGTAAATATTAAAGTAAAATGCTTTACTTTACTTTGCATTTTACTTTAAGCAATGAACCGAACAAATAGAATAATATATATTCTTTCACATCAAAGTTAAGTGTTATATAATCAAATAGCGATATACTTACATCAAAGCACTTTCATTTTGAAAATTGGAGGTCCTTAAAAAGTTCTTGTAAAATAGAAATCTTCCAAAACACTCTGATATTTCAGAAACTTTGAAAAGCATCAAATTCAGTACTCAGGTGTTGCTGCAGGTGCATAATGGTCCACCGGGAACTATCCTGCTGTGTTGCAACTTCTCATGAAAACAGCTGATTTCCAATAGGAAAAAAAAGGCTTTTGAGGCTTGACAAAGGACCCCTGGGAGGACTGAGGGTATCGGAGAGAGGTGATGTGCTGTGAGTCCACTGAGGCAGCCCAGCTAGCCTGAGGGAAAGGAGGGGGAGGAGGGCGAGGAGCCAGCCTTTGGTTGTTCAAATCACATCTTTCAAGTGAGGATGACTGCATCAAACCGCCTCCCACTGACATTAACCATGTCCCACACACACTGTCTTTCATCAGTCAGTCAGTATGTGGCTGTGACTGTTACACACTGTTCTTGTTCTTACACTTGCTCCTCTATTCTCTCCATAGCTCCAGAGAACGGAAACACTGGTGTATTACTTGAATGTAATGACTCATTTACCATTTAACACACAGTACTTCCTTAATTTAGTTAACTGAGTTTCTTTCTTTTCTTTTCTTTTGTTTCCTAAAGTAGCAGTGACCTTTCACAACCAGTGGAGTAGATCAATACTACAAAAGGGGAAACAGGGGTCAGTACTGACATCTGTTGGCCGAGGAGGAAACAATACTGTAGGTTACTGTGCTGGTGTAAGAAAAGTTCAAATAACTGAAAAAATATCAGCTGCAAAACTTTATTGTTTGTTAGAGTGAAGCACAGAAAACACATGACAAACACTTTGAAACAGTTATCACATACAGTATACCTTGAAACACATTATTACCTGCAATGCACAAGTTGGAATGAACAACAGGGCAAAAATGAGATCCCTGTCCTACTTACACATGTAAAGGTCAGCTGACTGACTGATTCTAGCTTAAAAGGTTATTAACCTATAACCACTCTCTTAAATACAGTAAGAAAACCTAAGAACACTTGTTTACAGTATTAATGATTACATATGCGGCAGTTTATAGTGCTATCAAACGCCTGGGTGTGGCCACCAGGTGACACTCTGAAAACAATCTAACAGACATTAACTGCTGTCAACGTAAAAATATATATACTTATCATTCTTAAAAAATAAAGAACTAGATTTTAATGCTGAATGAACTATAGTGGACAAAAAAGGCAATCTGTGACCTATTTCTATCGGACATGAAATACGTGTGACCAACGGACGAAGACAGAGGTGAACGACTATAACTGAGAGTCACTTGTCATTGCTCCGTCGTCGGGCAGAAGCGAGGCATCTTGGCAAAAGCTTGGCTCAGCATTAGCTCTGTTTTCTGTTTTACCCAACCCCAGTCTCTTCTTCAATAATTTATCCTCATTGTTCAACTTTGTGCGGATTGCGGTTTTTATTTGGCTGCTGTCAACACTGAACTTGGCTGCCACATGATCTGCAGGAAAGAAACAGAAACCTCTGGTTATCAAATTAGTACGTACAGTGGTGTGAAAAAGTGTTTGCCCTCTTCCTGATTTCCTGATTTTGCATATTTGTCACATCTCTATGTTTCAGGTCATCGAACAAATTTTAATATTATACAAAGATAATCCAAGTTTTTAAATAATGGTTTCATTCATTAAGGGACAGCAGTTCTCCAAACATAGCTGGTCCTGTGTGAAAAAGCAATGGCCCCTCTCGTTAAATCACAAATTTACTATGATTAACCACATTGTTTTGGATAGTGTTTTACTAAAGAGGCCTGAATATTGGCAGACCTGTTGAATCAAGAAAACACCTAAATAGAACCTGTCTGACAAAGTGAAGCAGGCTAAACGATATTAAAAACAACACATCAGGATCTAAAGAAACACCTGAGAAACAAAGTCAAAGATATCTATCAGTCTGGAAAGGGTTACAAAGCCATTTCTAAGGCTTTGGGACTCCAGTGAACCAGAGTGAGAGCCATTACACTCAAATGGAAAAACTTGGAAAAGTGGTGAAGTTTCCCAGGAGTGACTGGCCTACCAAAATTACTCCAAGAGCACATCAATGACTCATCTTGGACTACATTAAGGAACCGCAGGCTTCACGTGTCTCTGTTAAGGTCAGAGTTCATGATTCAATAATAACAAATAGATTGGGCAAAGATGCCATCCATGGGAGAGTTCAAGGAGAAAACCACTGCTGACCAAAAAGAACGCAAAGACTCATCTCATATTTGCCTGAAAACATCTTGATGTTCCTCAAGAATTTTGGGGAAATACTCTGTGGACCGAGGAGACAAATGCTGACATTTTTAGAAGCATGTGTCCCGTTTCATCTTCATCTGATCTTTCATTTCAGAAAAGGAACATCATACCGGCAGTAAAATATAGTGGTGGCTGTGTGATGGTCTGGGGCTGTTTTGCTGCTTTAGGACCTGGAAGACCTGCTGTGGTAAATGGAACCATGAACTCTGCTGTCTACCAAAACATCCTGAAGGAGAATCTGTCTGTGACCTCAAGCTGAAGCACTATTCAAGCACAATGATCCAAAATACACCAGCAGGTCCACCTCTGAATGGATTAAGAAAAACAAAATGAAGACTTTAGAGTGACCCAGTCAAGGTCCTGACGTGAATCCGATTGAGATGCTGTGGCATGACCTTAAACACGTGGTTCATGCTCGAAAACCTTTCAATGTGATTAAATTACAACAATTCTGCAAAGATGAGTGGGCCAAAAATTCCTCCACAGTGCTGTAAAACTCTCTTTCTAATTTTAAACCCATCTTTTCAGAACTGCTACCCTCCATTATAACTTAGTCTCAGTCTGTTGTTACCTTGATTAGTTTTATAGTGGTTATTTTGTTTTTTTTACCTTGTGTTTTTATTTTGCTGTACTAATGTAAGGTAGCCTTAAGGGTCTTTAAAGACACCTATAAATAAAAGGTATTGTTATCATTATTAATATTAATATTTGTATTATTATTACTATTTTCATTAAGACTCATTGCCAGTTATTGCTAATGCTTGATTGTAGTTGTTGCTGCTAAGGGTGGCGATCACTTTTTCACACAGGGTCATGTAGTTTTGGATTATTTTCCCCTTAATAATTAAAAATCTTCATATAGAAACTCCATTTTGTGTTTAATTGTGTTATGTTTGTCTGATTTTTAAATTTGTTTGATGATCTGAAACGTTACAGTGTGACAAACATACAAAAAATAGGAAATAAGGAAGGGGTCCAACACTTTTTTCCACCACCATATATAGCATTTACAAAGAAGGCTGATGCTTCTAAGCCATCTTTCATGTTTCTTGATTTACCGATTAAACTTTTCAAAATCTCAGGTGGGAGCTGTGGCTTGTGGCAATCCTCTCCTGTAAAGGTATTCCTACGGCCCTGCAGAGAGTGGGTTGCCAGCGTTTCTCTATCAAAAAGTATCATGAGCAGGGCTGAAGTGTACTTCTTGTAGTCTGCAATTTCTGCAATGCGCTCATAAAGATTTTTTGGCACTCGAAGATTCTCTGAGAGATAGAGGAAATTGTGGTCATCCTGAAAAGAAAAAGAAATATCTGTTATAAAAACATTACGTTTCATTGGCGTTTGAACCCAAATTAACCACTTATAAAATAATGACTTAGTGCTAGCCTGCCTGAGCTTATAAACAATGAACATTTTAAATGAGCACCAATGACATAAAACTTGTTCTAAGATAACAAAATGTTAATGAACTGATCAATCTGCCAACTCAGTTATACAAAGAAAGTACGAAGTCTACAGCACACAGGAGCGCTGACCTCTGGTATATTATGAAGTGCTCTCATTTCTGCCTCAGGCTCAGTCAGGAAAGAGATAGTTTCATCAGAGTTTTGTGGCGCAACTGCTGCTTCGCCTCCGTGGAGAACATGATCCAGGGTGACCCGCAGTTCATGTGCCGTGTGCCTCATCTGCATCATGAGAGTGTTCATCTCTGAAAAACGTTACAAACCACTGAAGTAAAGCCGACACATGGTGAAGATATTCATCAGATAAATTATTTCATTATATGTTTACAGCATAGACTCAGACAGAAAATTAAAAAGACTGACGGGATCCAATTTTTCCCTCTGCACATGTTAGCGATGCACTAGACAGTTACACAGACGAATACTCAACATTTGACATTTAAATTTTAATAAGGCCCTGTTCTCGTCATTGTTGTTAAGAAATTCCCTTAAAGGAATTATACATTTTTACACTAATTGCAGTTAAAGTAGCTCAATTTAAACATAGACAAATGTTTAAAAAGTTAAAGTTTTAAGTTAAACAAAAAGTTTTAAGTTAAAAAAAAAAACTTAACAATTGGGTTTGCTAAATGAATGTACCACTCTAGAAAACTGCTGTGTTAGCGAATTGGCTTGAACTACTGTGCACTTGACTGTGTGTAGCAGCAGTTAATTACTGTACAGTACTTGAGCAAAAACTCTTGAGGTACCCTTCATTTCTTTATATTTTGCTAGAAAAATGGAAAACAGCTGCAATGAATTATTGAAGTGTACAAACACAAATAGAAATACAGTGTATAAGGCAAAAACAGCTTTCTTCTCATTTAAGTAATCTTCAGGAAAAGTTGTCCAGGCTTCTTGAAGGAAGCTCAAAGCTCTTCTTTGGATGTTGGCTGCCTTTTGCTCCTTTCTCTGTTTTCTCTGTCGCGCACTGCTTCAGTAATATTTGCTCTGTCAAGGCCAATCCACGACTGTGTGTTTGGAATCATTGTCAGTATAAAAAATGAAGCTGTTGACAAAAGTTTGACTCAAAAAAATTCAAATTTGCCATACCCATTTTCCTTCCTTACGATTGGCTTCTTGACAGCCACCCTCCAGCTGAGACTGTTTGTGATGAGGCTTCAGTGAACAGTAGATGGATCAACTGAAAGGCCAGATGCATCTCCTCAGATCTTTTCTGGCTTTTTTCCTAATTATTAAGGACATGACTTTCACATACTGTAGATATTTTTCTAACTAACACTTCTTTTGTCCTCTGCTTATCCAGTGACCACAAATTCTATAAGGACACACTTCCCACCATGTTGAGATGTACCAACTTTTAAGCTAATAGCTCTGTGAAAATTACCATGATGGTGCAAAAATACTATTTTATGCCCATCAACATAAATTATCTTTGGCATATTCAGTTCATTTAACTAAAGAAATGGGAACAAATTACATGCTTTTCGCCACAGGCTGCTAGTAACAAAGAGAGTAAAGATACAATTTAAAATGAACTCTTTGCTAAGTTGTCTGGAAAGTGTAGTCAAAACACTGATTCATCTCCTCACTTGGGTGCCTTTTTATGCTTGAATGATTCATAGGTCAGTCTTAAGTGGATTAACAAAGGCAAAAGATTTCCTTGGAATTGCCAAGTATAAGAACTCAACTGAAAATGAGTGAAAAAGCAACCAGTGACCAAAGAAAAACTTTGGTGAAAGAGCTTCCTGCTCTTCCACTATAAAAAATTACAGGAAGGTCTAACTCCCAGGAAGGAAAATACAAAGAAATGCAGGATGACTCATTCCGATTTGTCCTTGTAGTATTTAAACCAGTTGTTAGAGTAATGTGTGTGCTACAATAAATATTAATGTGGTCTCACGGTATTTTTAAAGGATATAAATTAATTGATTGATTGATTGATTAGTTATTTTTTTCCCACCCACCTTTGAGTTCCCTCAGCTCTCTCTCTGCCAAAATTCTGCATCTGCGTTCATATTTCAGTTGTGCCTGTAGCTGCTCTATTTTCATGAGAAGGCTGATGGTGTCTGTTCTGATTCCCGGGCTTGCAACATTTTCTTCATCAAATTCAATAGTGTCAAGCTGCCACAAGAGTCGAAAAAGAACAAATAAAGAAAATCCAAGTTATACACAAGTTATTTATTCTGATAATTAAACAATGAACTCTCACGTCATTGTTGGGATAAGGTGAGTAGCTGGCCTCTTCATGGAGCCTGAACTTATCCTCGCCTGAATGACAGCCAAACTCTTGTGCATCTGTAACGTTATCGATCTTTATCATCTTCACGGGCGGCTGTGCTGGAGTCGCACCTGCGTCTCTCTTGGGTGGCATGGTGGTGAACAATCTGGGAAGAGTAAAAAGCACGTTGACACACCAAGTGCTGCTGCTTTTCTGCACAGGACGAACTCAAAGTTGGAGCCAAACTTTTTTCTTTTTTTTTTCACTCACTCAGCGACGATCTCTGCTCGTTTTAAACTCCCCCATGCAAAAACAGAGAGAGAAAAAAAGGTTTGCAGTCAACCTTGCATCCCCCTCCCGCTGTCTCATCCCCCCTCCTCCTACCTACTACTAGCCTCCAGCTGCTGGAGCCAATGAGTGATGCAAACTGCATTTCAATACATGTTCAAATACACGTGATATTTACTGTGCGATAGTTTAGAGGAGCCTCACCTCAGGTTGAGCTCAACGACAAACTGTAAACACAGTCACTGAAGACAAAGGCAGTGCAGTACATGGAAATACTGCGTAGTAGAGGAAGTAGTAATACTACTGCAGTAGTACAGTACATAGATCCTGATATAATTAGGGAATTTTTTTAACCGCCGCGCATAACGTTTTCGATTAAATATGTGTGAAATACTAATCTTATGTTTACCTTCCACTGTGTGTGGCGCGTACATTTATGGGATTACCGTCTTGTCAAATGCATATTTTTACAATTATGTGCGGAACAAAGCTGCGAAAACTTATTCCCCGAGGGAAGTATTTCGCCCCAGCACAATTTCCTGTTCATGGAAATACCTAAATGGGCCAATTAAAATCCAGAATTTTAATAAAGGGCGGGACATGTTAGAGTGAACGTGACTATTGGCCAATCAGTGTGCCCTCGCGGCCCATTTGAGCTTCCTAGTTTGGTTGCAGTCGACCCATGTGGGTTAAATGTTGACTTGCGGCTTGAGAAAGTTGAAGAGTTAACTCTGCATAACTGTTGTCAGTTTTGAAACGCTGCTTGTTGCGTTTCGTCATGTCTTCATCATTCTTTATAAAAACAAAAGAAAACCCCAAGTTTGCCAAGAAGGGAAAAAATACAGCGGGCACGAAGCGAAAGGTAGGTGAATTGAACCGTTAGCGGATAAGCTAAACCACAGGGATGGCTCGTGGCTTCTTAGCTGATTTCCACTGTTGTTATAACGCTTTTATTTACGCGTTTGGGGTAGATACATCGTGTTTTTTCCACCTCTTTCGCAGGGTGATGTCGATCCTACCGGAAAAGGCAAAGTACGAGCGAAGAAATCGAGCTCGAAATATAATGAAGAGATTTCCAGCGACTCAGAGACGGAGAGGTGCGTTTTCAGTGGGGGTTATACATTAATCACAAGCTTTTGGCCTCTAAATAAAAGCACGAGTCTTAGTGATCTTTGTGATGATTTGATTTTTCCAGTGCCACAGCGCCAAAGAAAAGGCAGTCCACCGAGCAGATTGAGTATGAGGAGACTCCACAGGAGAAGAAGCTGAGATTAGCTAAACTTTACCTGGAACAGCTCAAGGAAGAAGGTAAACTTGTGTCATTTACACAGACACAACATTAAAATTCATTATTGCAGACAGTGGCAGAATGAATGAAATGAATTCTTCTTATCTTCAGAGGAAAAGAAAGCAGAAGAAGCCTCCTTTGAGACAGATCTAATTGCCGGAAGACTTCAAGAAGAAGTGGTAAGACATTTCCTATGTGAGCCCGTTTAAATGGTAGTTGTAGCACCGGGGTACCTTACATGACTTGGTTATTACACTGCCAGTTGCATGTGTTAAGCTATGTCTCTGTGTACTAACGTTTACTCAGATTGTCCCCTCACAATGAAAATATCTAGTTGCCAACTCTACACCTAACATTACAAACTGTTGAGCCTGTTGGCCAGATGTTCCTTAGATCATGCTATCATGAACGACGTTCATCCTGTCATTAATTGAGATTTTACTTCTGGCCGATTTGCACTTGCTTCTTGTGTGACTGGATCGCTCTGTGCTGGGTAGTAACACAAGTCCTCCTGAATATGTAGCAGAAATGTGCTCAGTTTTTTGTTTTTGTTTTGTTTCAGTTTTTTTACTTGAGGTATACATTTAATGATATCTGTGGGTCCTTATATTTTGGCGATAATTATTATGCTCTCAATTCCAAAAAGTTGATTCTGTTCATCTGGATGTAGTATTTTCAGTGGGAGAAACATTTTGTCACTCATCAAAGTGACTTCTTCAGTCTCTGAAGACTGACATGACTTCTTCAGAAGTCACTTGGATGAGTGAATTGACAGTACTGAACAGGTTGATCAACATAGTGGTAGACTACACTTCAGAGTTTCAGAGGGTTTTGCTGTTATGACATTCTTATGGCAGAGATTCAACTCAGATGTCTAAATCAAATCTTAATAAGGTTTTTTTTGTTCCCGATGTAAAAATGCTGATGTGGTCTTCTGGGTTGCAGTTCAGTAATTTAAAAGAATTTACAGCTTTACATCTTATGATCAGATGGAAGAAATATTTTGGTTTTACTTGATCACGTCACTCAGACTTCTGAAGCCTTTGTCCCATCGATACAGTTTTTTATTTGGATTTACTGGACTTGATTTGCTGGACTTGTGTTTATAATATTGATATTTCTGTGGATGTGAGTTTATTTTATTTTTTTCTTCTCCCATCAGCTTGAACAGAGAGGAAAGCTCCAGCGGCTCATCGCCAAAGATGTAATTATCAGAATTTTCATCTTTTAATCCCGCTGTGTGTCTAATAAGAAGTTTAATGTCATTTATTTCTGTGTGTTTTTTGTTTGCTTGTTTTTAGCTCATACCACCAGATCCTTCAGAGATCAGGATGTTCAGAGGACACAAACTTCCAATTACATGCCTGGTCATCACTCCAGATGACAAGAACATCTTTTCTGCTGCCAAAGACTGCTCCATCATTAAATGTTAGTGTATAGTTAATCCTTATAATTTTTTTAAACTCCTGTCATGAAAACCAATTCAAATTATTTCACAGTTGTGAAGGCTAATACTTTAACAATAATAATAATAATACGTTTGAAAATGTACTCATTAGGGGATGTTGGGAGTGGTAAAAAAATACATACAATACCCGGTGGAAGGAAGGGTACAGAGGATCGCCATGTTGGACATACAGCCCACATCTTGTGTATGGCCATATCGTCGGATGGCAAGTACTTGGTGAGTCGTTCTTCCTCAGCAATTCCTGCTTTTACCAATTTTGGGAATCCAGCATATTCTACCTTTCTTACCAAAGTGTGACCATAACGTCTTTGTTTACATATTTTTAGGCCACTGGAGACATGAACAACCTGATCATGATTTGGGAGGCAGAATCGTGTAAACATTTGTATAAATTTACAGGACACAAAGGTGCTGTGTCGGTATGTTCTTAATGTTTTTTTTCCCCCTCACTAGTTGGCTACAATTTTGACATTTTAACATCTCAGCTGTGTGTAGGTGATGCCTGCAGTTCTCTTATAACACAATCTTCTTTTTCTTTCACAGGGCCTTTCATTCAGGAAGGGGACTCATGATCTGTACAGCGCCTCTCATGACCGCTCAATCAAAGTGTGGAATGTGGATGAGAATGCATATGTAGAAACTCTGTGAGTGATCAATCAGAAAATAATTTCTCACATTCATTTGGCTCTAATGTGTGAAATTAACTGTGACTGTAAATTCCTGTAGCTTTGGCCATCAGGACTCGATCACAGGACTGGACAGCCTGAGCCGTGAGCGCTGTGTGACTGCAGGAGGGCGGGACGGTACTGTACGGGTGTGGAAGATAGCTGAAGAGTCTCAGCTGGTGTTCCATGGCCATGAGTGAGTCTCTTGACTTCTGTGTGTTGCTTGTTCTCACCAGTGTGCACAAATTCAGGTGCTTTGTCTGTTTGTTTGTTTTTTGTTTATTTGTTTTTGTTTTTTTAGATTCATATAAAAGCATTTAATAATTGCACAGAAATGTTCTTAGCCTGCATTAAAAATGTATGCAAAATTACCATCTGAAATAATAGAATCTGAGAGTGAAGCCAGAGTGTTTCCACAGGAGTGGTAGTTGTCATATTATTTATTTTTAAACACAAAAAGCGATGCTTGGCTGAAATAACAAGTATGCTGAATATTGTTTCCCCAAAGACAAACTGGCTCACGTTAAAACTTTTGACATTGTAGTTGGTGTGGGGGGAAAAAAAAATACTAAGCAGAACTTAAGAAAGAGAAGACCGTGGATACCAAGGCGCACCTCATCTGTTGGCTTGAGATGGGAAATTCATGGGAAATATTGAAAAACATCCATATTCTTCAGCATATGCAGTAAATAGTTATAATAAGATAGCTAGTACATATGAAAAATGTTAAAGTCTACACATTCTCATTATTTTGTTCTTTATAGGCAATTTAATATTTTATAGTGTTGTATTTAATTCTAAATTTGAGCATTTTTGGAATAGGGTAAATATTGGCCAAAACAGAAGAAATAATAAGGAAATATTGTGCTAATACACATGGTTTACACGCACATGTGTTCACAAGCACTGTTTGTGAATCAATGATATTTTACTTTTTTGCCAGGAAGAATAAATTAATAAATCTAAAAATACAAACCACTGGGAAATTATTTTTGGACACTGCAAATGTCAGCTAAACCACTAGAAGAAAGAAGTGGCTCGGTGGTGTAGTTGTTAACACATGAACTGAAGATCTTTTGCATGTAAGGTTAAAGACCGAGAGCAAACAAACCCAGAGTCAAGCTACTCTGAGAGCCAGTCCCAGGCTTGGATAAATGTTGTGTCAGAGGGTATCTGGCTGTGCCAAATCATACACGCAGATCCCATCTGCTGTGGCAACCCCTAGGGAAATAAGGGAGCGACCAAAAATGGCCAAAAATCAACACACAATTTCTCATGGATGATCTTGCTCTTCTGCTGCTGGCACTATACTCTCATATAAAGTTATACAAGAGTATTGTTTGTTACTCTCTTTTTGACTGCTGCATGTTTTTTACTGTCCCTCTACCATTAAACATGTCTGTTGGTTGGTTTATATAAAATCCTTTGCTATTAGATTTATTGGAGTAATTTTCATTCTGAAAATGTAACAGCACAGCTTGATTTTTTTTTTTTTTTTTTTTTTTAATAGATGTACACATTCATAAATGCATATTTATTTATACTCTTATTTTTCTTTAAGCATACAGTGAGACTGACAACTCTGATTTTGTTGTCTTTTCTTAAGGGGTTCAATTGACTGTATCCAACTCATAAATGAGGAGCACATGGTAACAGGAGCAGATGATGGGTAAAACTTTGCTGCTATTTTTATGTTGATTCAGTTTCTTTCTCTCCATTTTTATTTTACTCGGGGTGTAATGGTGTGAACTAACTCATTCATATTTCCTGACAACCTCAGCTCTGTGTGTCTTTGGAGTGTCAACAAGAAGAAACCTCTCAGCACAGTGAAACGGGCCCACGGTTGCCATGGTGATGCAGGGATCGAGCAGCCTCATTGGGTCTCTTCAGTGGCGGCACTTCAGAACTCTGATACTATTGCCTCAGGTGCCTATAGCTGTGAGAAACCTCTTCATGTGCTTTTCAGTAACACATGGACCCGTTTTCATACGCAGGATAATTTAAATAAAGTGTTTCACGGGTGATTTGTTTGAATGCAGATGTATTCAGTGCAAGTAATAAATTCATTCCTGATGAAAAGGATATCAAAGTAATACATTAGCCTAGGTTGGCGTTTAAGTAAGCTGTTGTCGTTTGGCTTTGTTTAACAACGGATCTTCCTTGCAGGTTCCCACAACTCAGAGGTTAATGTGTGGAAATGTGGCCAGAATTATCGTGGGCTGGAGCCTCTGTTCAGTGTGCCAGTGGTAAGCAGTTAACCCTTTCCTCTCATTAAAAAAAACCAAAAAATAAGTTGCATAAATATTTATTTTCTTTCCCTACTTTCCTTTCCTGCCTAGTCTGGTTTCGTCAACAGTTTGAAGTTTTCAAGCTCTGGTCAGTTCTTGGTGGCAGGAGTTGGACAGGAGCACAGGTACATTCATACTCATGTTTCCATAGAAACTAAAGTCCTGAAAACTAATGAATGTCAGCGCAAGTTCATGTTCAGTGGACAAAACATCCACTAGGTGGCAGTGTTAATCCATCTTTGACATTTTAGAATTTTTAGGTCGCTTAAGTCCTGACCTGGCCTCATTTATAGAGTTATGCAGTTACTGAGGGTAACCCAGGAAGTATGATGTTGGATAATTTCACACTTGTCATGTAATGTTTTTAGTTTAGCTGAATGCAAGGTAAAATAAAATGTGCAAGTGGATCAGATATTTCGTTTTGGTGTGTCGATCATAGTTACAGATTTTACAGAATGACATGTAAATATGAACTTTTTTTTTTTCTTTAATTTGATTGTAGCAACATATGAAACAAAAACAGTGTTAAACTTGACCACTGTGAAAAATGCTGAGGGGAACTGACAGTGATTATTGTAATTTGAAATCCAAAATGTTTTCTTGTGTACTGGAGGGTTTGAGCTGCTCTATAGTAAATCCATCCATCCACTCGTGGCTGTAGCTCAGGTCATCTACTGATTGGAAGGTCAGTGGTTCGATCCCTGGCTCCCCCTAGTCTTCACTCCAAATATCATTGGGCAAGATATTAACCCAAGTTGCTCTTCCATTGGTGTATGAATGTGTGTGAATGGTACTAGGCACTTAGACGCATAGAAGGCGGTGCTTGTGTGAATGGAGTGAATGTGGCATGTTGTATAGAGTGCTTTGAGTACTCTGGGAGAGTAGAAAAATGCTATATAAGAATCAGTCCATTTTACCATTACCAATACCATTCCACTTATCCTTTTCAGGGTTGCGGGGGGAGACTATCCCAGCTACCATAGGGCGAACTGTTCTCTACAGTACAGTTTAATTAATCCAAAACCTTGTCTGACAGATATAGGATTTTTAAGACTAATACCAATATTGATTTGGATTTTTGTAAATGGTTCATATTGCAAGGTATTGACCAATTACTCGTTTGCTCTCTGCATCAGCTGTTGCTGATCCATCTGTTGCTTATAGGGAAGTTGCAGATTGCCTTCATATGCAACATCAAAACTTATAACTTATCTGAAGGGATCTTGTCTCTTCTTTACTTTGTAAATGTTCATCAGTCATTATAAATACCAAAACCTCGGGATCAGGAAATGGCCAAGCTAAGATGTCAGTCAGACTAATTGTGCCTCCAAAGATGTGCAGGTTACTCATACTGTGTGCATTAATACTGCTCTATAGCAGTGTTTTTAAATTGTGTACTGATAACACATCAGGTGGTCCCCCACCCTTTTTTATTTCCGAAGGTGCAATATCCGTGTTTTCCCAAAAAGTTTTATTGGAGCATTGGAGAGGTGCTTTTTTTTTTCTTTTTTTTTTTTTTTACCTTACCTGAATCCATCTTAGATGAGCTCGGGCTCAGAGACAGCTTCTGCATTTCTCAATCACTGTTTATTCCCTCGAGGTTTTTGCTTTGCGTGCTAGAGTTTTAATGAACTGACAGTTTTCAGGAGTGTGCCTGAGCCTGTGCATTGATTTCTACTTCAGAATTGTCTGTTTCCAGCACGGTGTTGCCTGAGGACCCACAGATCACAGACATTAATTACTGGTTTTCAACCTTTGCGCAAAGAGATTTCTCCGGATCTCTGATTTTAATGTACCGTAGATGATGAAATTTTTTGCAGTCTTATATTGAGAGTGGGCAACCCATCCTCAATTTTTCTTCTGAAAGCCTCAAGCTCACTGTGGTGATCGTTTAATACAAAATGTTTTTGACCTGTTACCAGATATCAGATTTAAACAATTTCTCCAGTGTTTTATTACTCCATCCCTCCTTCTTCTTATTTGTTTTTTAATTAACAGTCCATATGGTGGTTAATGATTATCTTCAGTGAACTTTTAGTGTTAAAATAATGATTTGTGAATAAATCTTTGTTTTGTTTACAGATTGGGACGATGGTGGAGACTAAAGGAAGCCAAGAATGGAATTTATGTTATTCCTCTTAAAAGGAAACCTTCTAATCCAGAGGAAACCAAAATCGCTGAATAGAAAACTGTTAAATGTTTTTCCTTTTTTTTGTAAATTAAAGATCTAAAAATAAAATCTGTTTTTTTTTTTTTTAACTTACTGTAAAAAAAAATAAAATAAAATAACATAAAATCCAGACAGTATCTCTTCATACAGTTGTTGCCTGTGGATTCCGCTTCCTCTTGTTATTAAAAGACAATAACAGCTTCTGGTTTAGTGAAGAAGTCAGAGCATTGTTGGTGAGGCGTCCCTGCATAAAAATAAAGTGCAAAGAGGCTGAATTGTAGGAGAGAGGAAAAAGACTTGCTGGTTATATTTGTGATCATAAAGTTCTGAAGTGTCATGATGTTCTATGAAAGTTAGGCTGTAAGTGTGTCTGGCAAAGTGATGACTGCTTCTGTGTGTTGGGTATTGGAGGAGTCAGATGAAAAGTTGTGAATCATAGATATGGTGGTAGAAGACCAGCATATCATTTGAATCTCATAAAAATGTAATTGAAAAGATATTGGCATCTTTTAGTAATAAGAAAAAAAAACAGTTTACAGCTTATTTCTACTTTTGCTTTACTTGACATTTACTTGGTATTTACAGGAGGGAAAGTACACCAAATCTTTTAATTATACGAGTGATTTGTCAGACCAGCCTTGGGGACTGCAAGCTGTTGACTAGTGACATTATGTCAGTGACAGTTATTTTTATACAATAACCAAGAATCGCCTTTTTGGTATTTGCACCATCTTCAGTCATCCTGCAGGTGTCCTCTTAGACCCTGGTGGACATGTTGATGCCATTTTCATTAGGAATCGTTTTTATTACCCATCTCTTAATTTTGTTTGACATATAGGGAGGAAAAACAGTATCATCTTCTTTCACAGTTAAACATGCAGACATTGACATTTAAATTTTTAATAAAGTCACTTCTATTTATGCTGCAGGCAGACAGTGGGTACAGTTTCACATTTAAAACTCCAATCCGCATAAAATATGTGAATGTAGGATTCGTGTGAACTTTTTATTTTTCATTTACAATTGCAGGTACTCAACTATTAAAACAATAGCTATCCTGCACTAGTTTGGTAACTGAAAATTTACTGAAATGGCAGAAATCTGCTAATCCTGCATCCAAATCTCAATTGCGGTTCTTGTGCATAGCTCCTCTGAATTTGACAGCGAAGAACTGAAAGTGGGAACCCAAACAAAGTAGAATTTGATCTTTTAATATTAAAAAAAGAACATTTTATTTACATAAATTACAAGTAAGCACGCACTGCTATACCAGTCTACATTAACACACGTCCTTTACGTTGTCTAGTTGCCTAGTTTCCATCACGTTCACTATAGTTAGTCACACATTTTGCTTAACAGAAGGGCTAACTTTATCTCAAAGCATTTTTTTGTCAATGTCTAAACATCTGGATATATTCACAGCACTGTAAGAACACAATAAGAACAGCCTTTTGTTTTTGTATAACACTATTGCTTCACAACCACCCATTTGACAAGACTCTTTAGGACAAGGCACGGTGCATTTAATCACATCTACCTGTAAACCAAGGAGACCACAGCATATTAAATCTATACAAAAAAAAAGGCTTTACAGTTGATACATACTGCTCGCTGTAAGAACATCGTTACGCTTTCACAGTTAGAGTTACCATTGCCACTGTCAGTCTAGTTATCTCTCTGCAACATGTTAGATGCCATGGGGGCTCCGTCATCCACAGCTCTGTTGGATGGAAGGATGATTGATGACGGGATGGTCGCTTGTGCTTAGAGAGGAATGTTTTTCACAAAGAGGATGTTGTGGAGTCCACCACTTCTCGCCCGTTGCAAACTGCTGGCACATAGTTGGAGGCTGATCCTGAGGGAATAAAAGCAGTGATGTTAGAGTTCCTGCAAACCAGCGATAAAAGCTGCAAGGAACATTATGGAAGTGGTCCAAATACATTAGGCACCCTGTCTTTAAGTACAATTTTGAGGTATCCTTTTTGTACATGACTTTTATTGTGAAGTTTATTTGGCTGATCAAGATTATACAGACTTGCACATAAAACGTTACAAAACGATACAGTTTCTGTCCGGTTGCTTCATCACCAGCTATATTTGAACAATGTGAAATATGCAACCAGAAATCCATCACAGCTTACAGTGCTATTTTCAAGACAGTATCCTTACATTGTTGAATTCCTACTTTTAATTGCAGCAATTAAATACTTCTTAGTCCTTGCAACATTTTTTTTTTCTGACAACAGAAATCACTTTGGTCCAAGAGACGAGATAAAGCGTAAAGTGTCAGAAGCCTTTCAATGCGCAGCTTTTGTTTGAGGTCTCCCAGCTATAAAAGAGTAAATGGCACACTCACTATAGAACCATGTAAACGTCTCATATATATTTAATGTGTTTTTTTTGTCTGTGAACATGGTCAGTTTATTAATTGGTTTCAGATAAGACTTTCTCTTATCCAGCATGAAAAGAAAAACATAATGGCCTGGTTATTAATTGCAGAGCTATGCTGATGTAAAACCACAGAAACAAGCAGGAAAAACCTTTCAGTATTATATAGAAATTTCTTCACTTTTACACATGTTCCATCAAATAAGAATAATACTTTTTTTTAATTAAATAAATGATATTTTAGTGTTTTACTGCAGTGCCGTCATTTTGATCTGAGTTTCACAGTGAAACTGTCAACTGTTACCCAGTTTTATTTCTGATTTTATTGTGAAGCACTTTGTTATTTTTATCTGTGAAAAGTGCTATATAAATACATTTTAATTACTTACTTTTTTGTACTACTGACTTAATTTTTTATTATGGAAGATGTATGGGAAAAGGTATCTTAGCTTAGAAACAACACAGACAGGCATATTCTTATTTGCCTGCCAGCACCTCACAAATTTAAACACTACTGTATATTTCATTTACAGTGCTGTGAAAAAGTAATTGCCCCCTAAACCTAATAACTGGTGTTGGTACCCCTGGCAGCAAGAACAATGCGACAAAGCATTACTCTTTCACACAGGGCCAAGTAGGTTTGACTGGGCTTTTTTTTCCTGTGAAGTGTGACAAATCTGCAAAAAAATAACATAAATAAATACAATTAAAAACAAATTATTAATTAAAATAATAATAATTAGAATCAACTGAAATGGGCAAATCCTGAAACAACAGTTTTTTTCAGCTTGCAGCCCATTTGTGTTCGTCTACAAATTAAATAATCTCAAACATTAATACGTTTTACGTAGACTGATTGTTTAATATTGGAGAAAGCCATGTTAGCTGATAAGTTATGTTAAATCTCCTGGCTGTATATTCATATTTACCATGGTAGTCTGATTATGTATACTCTGCATTTGTACCTTTTGAGAAGCTGGAGCTGGGAGCAGAGGCAGATGTAGAAACTGTGGTACTGAAGCGGTTGGTTGTGACTCTTAGTGTGGCCACATTTTTCTGGGGCTGAAAAAGGATGATGTGGACCTTTGGGGCGAAGAGGCAGCCGAGAACCACGGAGCCACTCAGACTGACGGAGATGCACATGGTGGTGGTCTGTACCTGGGATGAAAGAGAGCGTGTGTGTAATGATGGCTACATCAGTCTGCTCTTGGATTTTTTTTTCATTTGGTCTTCAAAAAGACTAATGAAGTTCATTCAAAGGCCACCTGGTCCCAGTTCTTCTCTCACACACAGCCTTTGATCAAGTCACTCATATTTTCATTTATTCCCTATTCTGGTTATTCACAAACCTTTAATCCAATGTGTGGCTCCTTTCAAACATCTATTAATCAATCTTTAAATTTCCGTCTTTTCTAAAAGTCAATCAAAAACCAAACACAACCCTGTAACAAATATTCACTTACACATGGATATAAGCTTTACTAATAAATAGTGATATAATAAATTAGTTGTTTAACAGAAGGTTAACAACTGATAATCAACTTTTTGTTCAAGAAACAACAAGCAAAAGAAAACGTTACCTGGATGGAATCGAAATGAGAAATCAAATTTGTCCCTTTCAGGTTTCTTATAGTTATTATTCTCACATTATTAGCCATATTTTGCATTTTAAACAGCGTGTGGTTTTCAACTGTGTTTGTTAGCAATTCTAATTGTCCATTTGTATGCGCATGAACATGAGGGCAAGAAGTCGAAAGAGGGATAAGCACAGCTGGCCATCCTGGAAAGTCGGGGCCTTGTTAGTCATATTTCAGCTGCTAATGTGAGCTGACTGCTGGGGTCATCTTCCTGAGCTCCGTCTCTTCCCACCCCACTGGTTACCCCTGCAGTCCAGGAACTTCTATTTGCAGAACCACAGCATGAAGTGAAATCTCTCCCAAACATACTGCACAATAACAGCACTGCAGAAATATGAGAAGTCATCATGCATTTCAACTTCAAAAATAAGTAGTGAAAAGCACCACCAGGACTCCTGGTAACATAACTTCGCCTTCTCTCTGCAGCTCCTAATCTTTTTCAGCCATAAAGATAACTTTCTAGCAGCTATTCCCTTTAAACAGATTACACAAGTAATTAGAAACCACCAGTGTTTGCAACAGCACAACATGAGCTGTATTTGTATGATGTATTTCATTGTTAGACATTTGCATTTAATGTCGTTTTAGCTTATTACTCTTTCTTAAATTTCCTTCCCTTTTATGAAGCACAATTTAATGTACTTTAATTTAGCCTTTAAGAGGTTGTTTAAGAACCAAACTATGAATGTTTTATTACCCAGTGAGTAACTACAGAAACTATACTGTAGAAAGAAGAGGGAAATTAATTAAAGGTTTTGAACATGAAAGAAAATGTGTCTACGTAACTGCAAAACCGTGGGCTCATCATGATTCACTAGGCTACCCTCATTACAATATTCCCGTGTTATCCAACTCTAATTTGAAATGTGGCAGCTGAACCCACAGCCATTGTTATTGTTGTCACACAGAACCAAATCATCAAGATCTCCAGAGTGGTGTGAAACCCCTCATTCCTTCAGTTAATCTCTGGGTTGCAATTTTAGTACGAAGCCTTACTTTCTACAAAATGTATCTGGTCTCTTAAGGGCCACTAAGGATCAGGAAAGTTGGCTTTTGGTCCATGGATTGAGTACCCGAAAGGCTGCTTACAACAGACATGAAAAGCCAGAGATTTCTCATGATACAAACCTTGTGTGACCCTGGACCTCCCCCCATCTGTTTGCACAACAAAGGCCTTGTTGCACACTTCGACCAAAATGCTGTGACAGTAGCCTTGGGACTGCCTAAGGCATCAGCACTCATAACTTACATGGTCTGTCAGTTTTATGCTTAATGTTTTGTCTTATTTACCCTATGTCACATTGCACAGATAAATAAATGCATTTATATATGCAGCTATTAATAAGACAAATATTCTCATTTATGGCTTGCTATTATCACTAAGGTCAGAATGCATATTCAGCATGTTTATTCAGTGTAGTTTGATGCACTACAGACTAAATTTAGCCTGCAGTGATTTTTTTTAAAGGCTAAATGCTGCAAAAACATTATCCCCATGCGACAACTCTGTAGCAGATTTGTCAAATTTTCTATTAGGGAGGTTGTGTCACAAAATGGGCAACAGTAGGCCGCTCAAAATGATTTTTAATACAGACCATAATGTTGCTTATTGTGTTCCCTGTATGGGTTCCCACTGGGATTTAGCCTAGGTTTTTACAAACAAAACCTATTGTAAATCTCTAGAATCCATCTTTTAGCTGAAAAATGGGTCAAAGAACATTTAGTAATGCCACGATTTAATGAATCAATCTGGCTGTCTTTAACTATTTCTATGGGTAGATTCAGACCTGATCTGTCTCCAGAGTCTTTGTTGTTTTCTTGAAAGATCCTTCAACTCACATGAAAAGAAAGCTTTCATGAGTCTAGGTGAAGGGGATCAAATGGAATGTGAAAGTGACACCTTCTTCAGGGATGGTAAACACACAGGGGACAGTCATTTATAGACTTTGTTTGCACTACTCCACATAAGTTGGCTTTAGAGGTTTATAGAAATATGAATTATAAATACTCAATTTACTATTCATCAGGAAAAAAAATCATGGATAGTTACCCTGTAGTCACTGGCTGTGACGTAGAAGATAGGCTGAAAGGCGAGCCAGATGATGCAGGTGGTGTACATGGTAAACCCAATGAACTTGGCCTCGTTGAAGTTTTCGGGGCACTTTCTTGTCTTGAAAGCGTAGACAGTGCAGAGGATGATGAGAATGCAATTGTAGGTGAGAGAGATGAGCATGCTGGTGTCCCTACTGTTGCACTTGAGGGTAACAATGTTTCTCCTCTCTGGGCTCACCTCCTTTCGAACCCCTGGCACCTCCACAAGCAGCCAGATAACAGCCACTAGAAGCTGGCAGGAGATAAGAGCACCACAGATTGCTACCTGGGAGGCCGGGCTGATGAAACGTGGCCGCTGCGCTCCATCCTTTACCCCACTGAAGATGCGAGCGATGCGGTTGGTCTTGGTTAGGAGAGCTGAGTAACATACTGCGAAGGAGGTCCCCAGGCCTAGACGGCGTAGGGTGCAAACAGCTGTGGAAGGCTTGGTGATGTAGATAAAGGTCATGCTGTAGCACATCAGCACTCCCAACAACAGGATGTAGGAGAGCTCACGTCCACTTGCTTTAACCACAGGTGTTTCATTGTGCTTAAAGAATACGCCTACTACGGACAGGGTACACAGTATGCCAAGGCAAGAAATGGTAACAGGCCCAATAGCCCAGGCATCCTCCCACCGGATGTATTCTTCAGGCAGATCATAGCAGCCAGTCAAGTTAGCCAGAGGCCACTGACCAAAACTACAGTCAGCACAGGTGAACTCATCCTGCAGGTACTGGTAGGGCTGACAGGGAATACAGATCCAGCAGCACACATCACCAGGCTGCATGCTCTTCACTTCATTCTTCCTGCAAGGGTCACTACATTGGGAGGTTGGTGGCACATCACCACGCCAGGGCACCATGGTGGTATTCAACGTCAGGTTCTGGTCCCAGTAACCAACTTTCTTGTAGACGAACTTCCCCTCTTCTTTGTGATAATGAAAGATGTTGTAGCGGCTTATGCCATCACCACTTGAATCAAAGCGCACCATGTTCTCTGTGTCTGCAGGTTTGAATGGTGCTGGTGGGAAGCATAAAATACAGCAATGAAGACTTAAAGGAAATATAAAGGATTTAAAAATTCAAAGCCAGGAATATAATAATAATAATATAAGAATAACATAAAAGGCAAAAAAAGAAAAAGAGAGCCAAAGTTCAATTCATAGACTGAAGAACAGTGCTATGTTTTTGTATAATTTAAATTACTTCATAAAAATACTGTTTTTTTCTGCTATTCATGTAACATGTAAATGCACTGCATTATATACAGCTTTTCCTAACAATCCCTCTAAGCCCTTTATACTACAAGTCACATTTTTAACATAAGACACTTTCACGCATATGTTGTTAGAGTTCAGGAGGGCAATGGCACTTTGACAGCAAATTAGAGGATCCAAGGATCCAAACCACTGACCTTAGGATTAATGCACCTATTCAACACCTATTCAACCTCCTGAGCCACAGCTGTTCTCTGAATGTGTTCATTCATTCGTCCTGTCAGTGCTATTTTCAGAATAGTATGTTGTAGACATGTTCCCTGCCCGCTGTTTCTTCAGTGCCAATTCGTGGATTATTTTTGCTAATTGAATAATTACAAAGCCTTTCTCTGCTCAGCAGAAGTTGTTTGCTTAATCCTGTGTCATGGCTCTTTGCAACCCTTATTTCCTTTGCATCCATGGTGAAATAAATACCACTTCCAACCATTTAAAAAACATGGTAAATTCTTTTTTTTCATGTTTGTTGTTTACTTATGTTGTGCATACCTTCAAATTTGGTCTTCAAGATGAACTCCTTGTAGAACCTTTTGCCATTACCTGGTTTCATGGCATCGCAGACCTTAGATGTGTTGGAGCACACTGCTTGCCTCATGTTGTGCAGGGCGTAGGCCATCGCATAGACTGCGTTCACCACAAACATGATTTTGGATTCCTGTTCGAAAGTTCCATCTCGTAAGCTGTAGTCAGCACAGCCAGGCTCCTGTAGGCTGCAGTCAAACCGGTGCTCCCAGAACTCCCTGAACCACGGGTTCCTGATATTGGTCGATGGGTTTAGTTTGGTAAAGTAGTCTTCAAACTCTCTGACAGGATAGGAGGCTAGTTCAATGGTGAAAGCTCCATCTGCTGCAGTCTCGCTGCCCCTCACCACACCCTCCTGTGCTCCCCAGCCATCACTAGCCACCCAGCTGAAAGTGACATTCATTCTGGCAGCAGCCACAAGTAGCTCGCGAGCATCCTCACTGCGCGTGAACAGGATGACAACCTTTGCGTTAGACTTCTGTTGCAAGGAGCGGATCACATTCTCATAGCCCTGGCGGTTCATGGAACGGCTCACTTTGGCTGAAGTGGCAATGCAGATTTGGCGAGAGCGGGCCTCCTGCTGGAAGGCGTCAATGCCTGTTTCACCATAGTCACCCTCTGATGCTACTGTTGACACGTATGTCCAGTTAAAGTAACGCAGAATCTCAGCCATTGCTTTAGCTTGGTAGAAGTCAGGGGGCACGGTGCGGGCGAAGTAGTCGTAGCGGGTTTTATCACTGAGCTTTGCACTAGTAGAGGCATAGCTGATCTGAGGGATCTGGAACAGTCGCAGGAGGTTAGCCACCTGAGGAAAGCAAAGAAATGAAAATGCTATCAAAACAGCTTCATCACATCCTCACATATATATATATATATATATATATATATATATATATATATATATATATATATATATATATATATATATATATATATATATATATATATATATATATATATATATATATATATATATATATATATATATATATATATATATATATATATATATACAGGAAATGCTGGCAAAAAAGGAAATAGGTGCAGTGATATTGTCACACAGTGAAATTTGTATTTATCTTGTATATTGGTTTTATTCTGATTTTTAGTGTTTATTTATGAGTGTAGTTTTATTTGCATGGTTTTATTCTGTTTCTATTGCATGGTTTTTAGTGTTTTATTTAACATGGTTTTAATCCACTGTGGACTGGCTGCGCATGGGACAAATTAGCTGATAGGGATCACCTGCTGAGGTATGGGTGTGTCCAGAGGTGGCCTATCAGCTGTCTAAAGACCTTTTAAAAGCAGAATAGCTGAGCACTGGGGAGGGAGAGGCCACAGATATGAGGAGGAATGTGTGAAGGCCAGGTGAAAAGAGGGACCTGCTGCTGGATCGTGGGGGTGTGACGCCTAATCTGGAGATGGATCGGCCAGCGTGATGTGGCGACCCAGTCCTGACAGCAAGGAACGGCGACAGTAGGAGCAGCTACTGGACAGGATTGGCAGCAGGGCAGAGGTATACCTCTGCCTGCATTTGTAAGTAGTGTCTCCACTGTTGTTTACCGGGTGAAGCCGGGTTGGGAGAGGGTTGCCATGGCTATAAGCCAGGGCCGCTTCCGGGACGACCGTCCTGTTATTTTACAGGGCGCTGAAGCGAGGAGAGCCATGGTGGCATCGCAAGACGGACTCCGGTGCAGAACGCGAGCTGGGCTGGGATGCAATGGGCCCAGTGAAGGGACAAGAGGAGGATAGGAGGCTCCTCCTCGTCTGCCGGAGACGAGGCTAGCATGGACCCCGCTCTAAAGAAGGAATTCCTGGCCTGCTGGTCGACCCATCATGAACATGCATCCAGGGTGTGGGACATTGCATCAGGGGATTTTAGTGCATGGGTAAAATTGTATTTTTATGAGTTTTAGTCTCATGGGGATTTTAGTATATAGATAATTTATTGTGTACGTCATTTAAGCATTGTTGTTTTATTGGTGCTCCCTGGCCTGGGAATAAACTGGTTTCCGATCAGACCGGCTTCATCTTTGTGCCCTTGGTATCTGACTCGCTTGCTCCCCCTTGTATTTAAAAGCATCACTCCCTTCTAGTTTACACCCTTGACAATATATTGAAATATATTTAAACATAAATAAACATACAAATACGGGGAAAAATAGTTTGTACAATTCTAAAAGCTTGAAAGTCAGTATTTGGTATGAGCATCTTTATTCTTCAACACAGCCTGAGCTCTCTTAGGCATGCTTTCTTTTCTAATCTTTGATGAGTCTACAGGAATAGTTCTCCAGGCTTCTTGGAGAACATTCAAAGCACTTCTTTGGATGTTGGCTGCCTTTTGTTTTGTTCTCTGTGTGATGATCCCACACTGCTTCAGTAATGTTGAGGTCAAGGCTCTGGGGAGGCCAATCCATGACTGATAGTGTTGCATTCTGTGCTTAGCCAGGTATGGTTTTACTGCATTGACCCCAACCAGTTGCAGCAGATGGGCGCCCCTCCCTGAGCCTGGTTCTGCCGGAGGTTTCTTCCTGTTAAAAGGGAGTTTGTCCTTGTGGTGTGCCTCAAGGGTCCATGCTTGGTCCTGCTCTTTTCTCTTTGTACATGTTGCTGTTAAGATAAATTTTTTAATTTTTTCTCCTTTCACTGTTATGCCGATGATATCCAGATTTATTCACCTTTGAAATCCGATGTGTCTGCTTTGCAACCTCTGTCTGCATGAAGTTAATATTTAGTTATCACATAGTTTTCTTACACTGAACGAGAATAAGACTGAAATCATAGTTTTTGATAGTCATATTCCGCCAGACCAGTTAGCTGATGCCCTAGGCCATCTTGTTAGCTATCTCTCGCTCACTGTAAGAAACCTCAGTGTTCCTGGATAGCTCTTTTAAACTTGAGAAACAGGTCTCCACTGTGTTAAAAAACAGCTTTTACCAGTTGCGTCAGATATCCAAAGCAAAGCCGTTCCTTCCTTTAAAGGACCTTAAAGTTTATCCACGCATTTATTACATCCAGATTGGACTACTGTAACTCCCTCTACTTGGGCCTCCAACACTCTTCTTTACCGGCTTCAATTAGTTCACAATACAGCTGCACGTCTCTTAACAGGTACTAGAATCTATGAACAAATAACTCCAATTTTAGCCAACTTACATTGGCTCCCTGTTAAATATCGTATAGATTTTCAAATTCTTTTGTTCACTTTTAAAATTCTAAATAATTTAGCGCCCAGCTATCTTTCCAAACTCCTCCACTTGTACAGTCCCAATAGAGCACTTAGATCGTCCAATCAGATGCTCCTAGCACAACCAGAGTTGGCCGGGCCTTTGCAACCGTAGCACCTAGACTCTGGAATAACCTCCCTGTTCATATTCGTACCGCCGAGTCTATCCAGCCTTTAAAATCATGTCTTAAAACATATCTTTTTACTTTTGCTTTTGATTCTAACTAGTTGGCTGTTATCTGGCTAGTTGTGTTGTCACCTATTGTTTCCTGTCCTGTTTCTATTGTTTTGTTTTAATTGTCTCATGCTTTTACTGACTGTGAAGCACTATGGTCAACTTTGTTGTTTTTAATATGTGCTATATAAATAAATTTTGATTTGATTCCCACTGTCACCAAAGTGCTTGCTCATAGGGGGTCATTTGATTGTTGGGTTTTTCTGTATGTATTATTGTAGGGTCTACCTTACAATATAAAGCACCTGATTTGGCGCTATATAAATAAAATTGAATTGAATTCATTGGCAGAGTGTTTGGGATCATTTTCATGCTGAAAATGAAGATGCTACCACAAAGACACACAGCACGATGGATCAAAATCTGATGGTACTTTGCTGTGTTCATGTCCATCAATTTTGACAAGATCCCCAACACCACTAGCGATACTGCAGAGCCTAACCATGACAGTGCCTCCACTGTATTTTGTATGTCAGACAAACCAAGTGATTGTTTGCTGGAATTTCAGAAAAAGGCTTGAGCTGTACACTGATGTGCTCCCAACACTACAAAGTTGAACAAGATTTTTTAAACACAGTCATATTTGAAATAAAATTATTAACTATACCTGTTCCTTTAATTGTATTTTTTAACCTGTTTTGCATTACACGTTAAAGAGTGCAGAGTGGTCATTGTTTTGCTGTAAAGTGTAGAAATTAATTAAAGTCCTGCATTACGAGTATTTATTCATTTATTTATATATTAAGCTATTCTACTTTTTGACTTGTATGTTCTGTTTGTAGTTTAAGTGGAGCCATTAAGCGTAGATCTGCTATCTCTCTGAGTCTGATTCAGCTCAGTGGTGGAGACTGGCTGTGGAAACAGCAACAATTCAGTGTTTCTCTATCTCCGACTGCTTATTGTGTCAGAGATCCACATCACCAGCAGCCAGTGCCACAAATCGATTCAACAATAGTGCCAGATAACAATGGCAGACAGATATGAGTTTTATCAGTGGGATTTTTCTGTTTTCTCCACTTGAGCCATTCTGTCAAGTTATTGGGGGAAAATTTTGCTGGGACTTATGATACCCATGTAACCCAGATAATTAATTTCCTTCTGGAGCTGATTGCTGGTGCTGCTGAGTTCACCAGGGCTAGATGATAATCTTTGACTGACAACTCAGCATGGCATCCTTGTTGAACACAAGCCTGCAGAAAATGACTGTCGTAGTCATACCATAAACTCATGGCAATTATTTTCCCCCACAGTATTACAGCGCTATGGCAGCAAGGCAGTAAAAACTTGTCATTTTCCAGGAATCCCCTATGAGACACAGTGGTGATTAGTGAATACCCATGGGCTTCAATGTGACCGCCTCCTCCCTCAAGCACCACTGTTTGCCTGGAGGCTTTCCAAACAATGGCATCCCCGTGTATGTAATTGGAACCTACTACACTAACTCCAAGCCCCAATTAAAGTACCATTTTGTCTCCCAGCTCTCTTATTCTAGCTCACAAAAACCTAAACAGAGCTATTAGTCCTCTCTGTGACAATATAAATCATATGTATTATCCTGCATACACACCAAGTAAACAGTTTTCTGCATGTAGCATGTTCCCAGATCATGTTACTCTGTAATATTTTGTTAACCTTGAGATGTAAGTTATTATTATTTGGTGCTATATATAAAAACATTCATCCATCAATCCACTTATCCTTTTCAGGATAAGCTGTCTTATCCCAGCTGTCTTAGGGTGAGAGGCAGGGTACACCCTGGACAGGTCGCCAGTCTGTCGCAGGGCTAACATAGACAGAGACAACCATTCGCACTCACATTCATTCCCATATATGGGCAATTTAGTGTTTCCAATTAACCTAACCCCACTGACGGCATGTCTTTGGATTGTGGGAGGAAGCTGGACAACCCAGAGAGAGAACATGCAAACTCCACACAGAAAGACCCTGGCCTGATGGTGGAATTGAACTCAGGACCTTCTTGCTGTGAGGCAACAGTGTTAACCACCATTAATTTAATTTACCAGCCATTTTATTAGGTACACCTCTTTGTCTGCTCGATAGTGCACATATCAAATCAGCTAATCACATGGTAGTAATTCATTGCATTTAGGCATGTTAAAGACAACCTGCTGAAATTTAAACCACAGCCAGAAAAAAATCAAGCCAGAAGCATGAAGTTGACATAAGCGACATTAAAGTATGGATTCTCCATTGTGGTGATGGTGTTATGGTGTGGAGGATACTTTAGCAGTAGTATTGTTGACGACCAATAACAACCACTTTATGACAACAGTGTTCCCATCTTCTGATGGCTGATCCTAGCAGGAAAACATGCCTTCCAACAAAGTTCAAATCAAACTAGTTTCATAAACATGGCAATGAATTTACTGTACTCACACGGCCTCCACAGTCACCAGTAACATTTCCAGCACCTTGGTAACTCTATCTCACAAAGAATTAAAACAGTTTTTTGGCTAAAGGGGATCGATACGGTGCTAGCATGGTGTAACTAACAAAGTGCCTCATGATTGTATATATCAGGTCAAAACACAGATGTGAGACTACTTGGTATTGTGAATGCAATCCACAGTAGGCTGTTAAGCCTAAAAAAATCATATTAATCCCTATCTGCAAGTTGCCATCTGCTTAAACTTCTTAAGCTAAAACACCCAAAAGCTAAGAAGCAGCAGAAAACACACCACAACCTCCTGAGGGGAGAAATGGAGTAAATATGATGTATTTTGGCATAGAAACTGTACCCAGTAGTATTCTTTCCAGTGATCTATGGGTCTCATCCAGTTATTTACACTGAGGTATGTCTGTTGTTGAGACATAGGTAAGCCTGATTAAATCCACTGATTAAGGTTATGCTGCCTGGGATATATACACCATTTATGCAAGCTAACATGTCAGCAATCACAATGAGCCAGTCAGTCACACTTGCATGATAATAAGGTAGTTTTCTCTTGCAGGGCTTTTTTAGACAGGCAGTTGGCCTTCATCAATAGATTCTTGGAGAAGCTTGACAGCGCACCTTTCAGGACGGCACTGGAGTGTGTGACAGTAACCGTCTGTTCATCCTCATGTGGTATTTCCCTCTTGTTCTCTCAGTCGGATAGAAACACCCACGGCACCGGCTCAGGGGAAGAGACTCCAAAAACACTAGACTTGTATTTTATTTTGTGATTAAGTCACATAGCTTTGGAGGACTGTACACTTTCACTGACACTCATTTATTTTATTTAGTTAAGACCTGGTTCCTTATTTTATGAACTTATAACTCAGGCTTTTAACTTTAGTCAAACTCATATTAAATCTTCTCTATATAGAGTTTTTTTTATTTTTAAGTTTGTGCATAATGAAGAAAAGTGAAATATTATCATATATGAAGCAACCATAATCAGATCTCTAGTGATGAACCAAACCAATATAGGTTGTTTGGATCAACTGCAGAAAAAAAGGGGAGGAAATGCCCAAAAGTATTCCCAAAATGACACATAGTTCTGATCATAATTAAAATTGTACATTCACAAAGCATATTTACACAACAGTCACAACTACAACTGGGGGAGGGGTGGGTATTTTCTACCAATCATGAGCGATCTTTAAATTGAAACTCTTTCCAGATGTAGAAGTGCCCATTTATTTTTGAGGACGGGTTTATTATTACATAACTGCAATATTATTTGCATAATTAGTTTACAGACCTCATTAGGATTACAGGTTATTTTTAATATATCATAGTTATTATGGAAGTACATTACATAGTTAAGGGTTGTTTTGGTTCTGTTGTTAAGGAGGCTCATTAGAATCTCTATGCAGAATAACAAGAAAAAACAGAGAAAATGCTCTGTTACACTGCACAGGAAGCGCTTTCATGACTACCAATTTATACATAAACTAATATTTTTATTAAAAGGCTGTAGGTCTTTATATGTCAAGAGAAAGCTGTTTGGTAATCAACATTTATTTCATTGCCATGTTTATGTTGACTGACGTCATTACCTTGAATTATTATTTAAATGTTGTAAAACTTTACAAGTTTTGGGTCACTGAATGTAAAAATGATGCTTAAAATTGTTGGTTTTCTTCAGTTATCATGATATATTTGGTAAGTCCTTAATTGCAACTTGAAGTGACTGAAATACATTTTGACCCCTAAATTTTGGCAAACATGGCCCAAATGGGGATATGTGCTCCTTTTCAGATGATCATTATTATTAAACTTTTCGTCCAGTTTTGATGAAATTATGCTCAAATGAACTGGAGCTTTATCAAGTGTGAAATGCAATTGTCAAATATTAATTCTTTTTTTATATCTGACCTTGAAATTGTCCTTCAAAGTAGTAGGAAACCTAATAATGCTTAAAGGTAAAGTTACATATACACATATAGACATACATCCCACGAGTGAGCTGCTGTTATCACTTGCTGCATTGATCAGGTAAAGCATATACTCTAAGGTTATTGCAGAGCCTGAGTTTGAATCCTCTCTGAAACCTTTTACTATGTATATTTCCTGCTCTCTCTCTTTTGGCTTGCTGACGTCTCTTCATTGTACTATTTCAATAAACATTAAAAAAAAAAAAAAGGCCCCAAGTAATATTTTCATTTTCTTTCAGAATATGATATTGAAAGTACTGTGAGTAATAGAAGTTGTACCAGTTAAACACATATAAACCTTTTCTCTACTGTTGCACTACATCGTTAAAAATTTGAACAAATCTGATTATGGAGACATCCAAAAGCCGACATTTGGCCGAATGATAAAACTAACATATCTACATATCATAATGTTCTGAAATTGTGTACTGGAGAAACTGATGTTTCTTCATGTCACATCATCCCATTCCAATTTTTGATCTGGCCTTGTAAAACTGGGTGCAGTTTTCTTGTGAACTGTGTGAATTGTAGCAAAACAATCCTGCTACAATTTCTAATGTAGGGCTAATGTTTCAAATTAAGTCTTCCCCTCTCTGATTTTTAAATTTGTACATAATTAAGAAAAATGATCATACAAAAAATTGTTGACTAGTGATTGTATAAGATTTTTTAGGGTAATTATTTTTGTTCTTTTGGCCTAGCAATTCAGTTACATAGATATTTTAAGTGTAAGTCCACTGAGTAGTTACAATGTATCCGTTATTTGCATTGTATTACTATCTATCCCAGTTGGTCATATAACTTATATTTCAAACATTAACGTCTAAAAGAGCACCATCAGTTTACAATTTAAAAATATAACAGAATAACTGCTTTTCATAGTTAATTAAAAAAAAATCATTTAATTCTGCAAATTTTACGTCTACCACAGCCCCCTCCCTGAGCAGTTTCCATCAAATATATTGCATGAAAAGTAAACCATGACCACATGTTCTGAGTAGTGTTGTGTGTAAATAAAAGGGGGGGGGAGGACTGTAAAAAAGTGTTTCTATTTCAAGGAGCAAGTTAGTCGCCAAAGTAAAGGAATCTAAGAATATAGTTAGACAATGGCCAAAATGCCAAATATCTATGTCAATATTGGTTCAGTCAGTAATATGCATCATGTAATTTAGACCACATTTGCTGAGGAAGCATTAAAAAAATGTAACAGCTGGAACATGGGCAGTCGCTTTCTAATATGTCTTATAATATGTTCCAGGATGGAAAGCCCCTAACATCAAACTGAGTCCTGTAGTATACAGCAGATGACACAGGTTAAATTTGTGCATATATGGTTTTGCTGCTGAATTTAGTATAATGCATTTGAATTGTATTAGAAAAATTTAACTACTGAAATTGGTAGGAAAGGGTTAAGTGCAAAAATGAATATGCAGTGTAAATCATTGAACATGTTAATTACTGATATTTTTAATCAAGCTGCTAAAAAAGTACACGGTAATTAAATTCTTAGCAAACTATAGAGTTCAATTAATTTAATAAGAATTGCTTTGTTGCTACATTAATAACACATGTCAATTTAAAAAACAAAAAGAAAAACAATAAATGTACTAAGTCTGAGCTCCACTAAGTCCTTATGTTTTTGTAGGCTATGCAAAAACACATCAAAGGTAAAAGAAAAATAACCTAAAAGTGATATAACTGTAAATGAATCAGAAAGCAGTTTGTATGGAGCTCTTGAATGTTCAATCTATCATTTGAATATGATAATTTATCGGTGCACTGAAAGATACGAGAAAATGGTTGTTAATGAAAATAACAGCTTAGCATCATTTTAATGTATGCAGCAGTTTAAACTTTGATCAAAACACTCACTGAGAGGGAGCAGCACCAAGGCTAAGTTGTTCTGCTCCACTGTGAAGAGACAGCTGAAACAGCAGAACACCGGTGATGGCTTAATTGACTGTGCAACATCAAACAGACACATAGTTTACACAAAAAATGCTTGTTCACTTCGGTCTAGTTTGTTTTTCTCTTATGGCAAACCCAACACCAAGTGTGAACCTCATGTTCAGCTGCAGAGGCTCTCTGCAGTTCTCCAAACCTTCTTCAAAACTGAAAACTCCAATTCAGATGAATCAACATTCTTCTGCTTGCTATTCTTTCCACTTGGAGCTCATCTTGCTTCATATATATATATATATATATATATATGTGTGTGTGTGTGTGTGTGTGTGTGTGTGTGTGTGTGTGTGTGTGTGTGTGTGTGTGATTTAAACATAAATGAATCTATTATTATGATGCACGATATGATTAGCATGATTATAAAATGCGACATTCAGCATACTGAGTTCTTTCATTTTACTTTAGTTTACTTTAGTTGTATAATTATTGGTAATTTTACTTGCGTGTAAAGGACCCAAAGGGACTATCAAAAAGTACACTAATTTTCAGACGCTTATGCAGTGCCACATTTCACCAAACAGCTTGTGTGAACAAGGGCACAGGTCACTGCACAAGCACCTCAAATAATGTTCTATTTATTTATGGTAAAGTGATGTGAATTTGGCAATAGACTCCAGGAAGTCACTATCACCTCAGATTCTAAATGTAAGTATATATGGCCACAAACAGACCCATATTTAAACAACTTAGCTAAGCCACAGATACAAACACTCAAACCCACAAAAACAAGGAATAGACCTATGCACATTTATTTTATATAAGACCATGTAGTGCATGCATTTATATCTGTGGATCCCAGCCGGCTGTAATCAAAATCTGATATCACAGCTCATATAGCTGGGAATGCAAAGGCAGAGAGGATTGTTTGTTGAATTGCTTGCATGAGCTATTTCAGGAACAGGCAAATCTTCATATTAAACATACACCTATTATTTCCTCCCACCAGCAAAACAATACTCACCACACGAGCAACCTTTTGAGCCACACTTGAGAACAGGAATACGTCTGCTCTTTATCGCCTTCTTAGAAAAAAAATGCTTTGATATATCATTTCTAGCTTCTAGCACTTCTGAACCAGCTTGATAGATTTGGCCATTTTCACTGTTATTAAGACTGAAGTGCAGTGCTCCTGTCACACAATCTTCAGCGCTAAATTTTAAATAACAGCCATGGGTTCTGCATAAAGACTCAATTTTTATTTATGTGATACTACGTAGGAAAAAAAACAACAGCTCTAAAACAGGCGAGATGAAGGGAAGTGCATCGAGGCACAAATAGGCTAGCACTATTATTGACTGTGTGGGTCTTGACTCGAACCAGCTTTCCAGTCATTACAATGTTTTCCTTCACTTTGAATGACATACTGATGTGCTAATTAGAGAGCTGCAATGTGTTCTCTGAATGTGCTAAAGTTTTCACTTCTAAAATAACCGATATTATATTCAGCTATAAAATTGCATGATAAACAACACTCTTTTGAAGTTAACACCAAAGCAAGGTTGGTTTTTGTTTTTTGTTTTACCCGACTTGCTCTGTGAGCGGGAGAAAACAGAATAAAGACAGAGCCCTCTCAATTTTGTCTCCACGACACAGGAACAGAGTTAATAAAACACTGCACACCAAACGTATTAAACATCGATATGTGGAGGGACAGATGTTATAACCTTAAATCATTGAGGGCCTTCCCAGATGCTTCAGCAATGATAGAATAGAGTTTGTCTACTGGTCTTGAAGGATTTAGTTGGTGTTTTTTGAGTATACTTTCAAAATATTACACCTTTAGAATTCTGCAGTCTTGATGTCTGGAGACTGAAGGGAGAGAAGTTGATATTGTCATATTGCATACCAGGGATGGTTCATCTTGTACATGAAATCTGATTTTAAAAAAATTAAAATGTCAAAAAACTAACCCCAGATTTACAACACTTTTTCCCCAATCCATACATGAGTTAATGCAGGTACAGATTAGACACAAGCAGCTGGGCTATGCATATAGTCTGTGCAGTGGATGAATCTGCTTCAGAGCTCTGCGTGTTGCATTTTTTATCATCATAAAGTTAATGTTGAAGATAAACTTCTGGCTATGCCTCTGAGAAAATGTCATTTTTTAAATTGTTCAGCTACCCAAGCATAAGACATTGTGGGAACACATCACAATTATTTAATTGTCTTTCTTAAATTATTTCTCTGTGATGCTAAGCTAAATTCATAGGTGTAAAATGTGTGGGCTGTTGGTTATGAATCATAGATGCTTCTACATGGCTAACATCCTGTTTGGCACGGCAAACTATTTTCAAAAACTTCAACTGTGATAAGACATAACAAAGACAACAAAATACACTGGGATAAGCAAGGCAACCATACAAGCCTTCTAAATGTTGCTGGGCTAATTATGAACAAATCCTTTGAGACTAAAGAGAAACTGGCTCATCTCCCACCGTCGTTACCACCTCTTGTCCTTGGCCCTGTCACAGGCAGCATCAGCCTTTTCCACACGCAGGTGGGCACATCCCTGCCAGCCAATGGAGACATATCCCGCAGATGGGAAAAGCAGCTTCTCTCAAAGTTCCCCGGGATGGTCTCTGGCACTCATCCTCCTCTGTTTTATAATGCCCTTCATCTCCAGAAAGTGCTTCTCTGGGATAAATGGGGACTGTGTAAGACGGTGACCTCTCAAAAAAATCCCACCATGGGCTTCAAGGCACTCTCACGGCTCGATTCATTAAAGTGCCCAGGAAGTGAAGGCACTCACAAAGAGACTGTTGAGCATCGTGACAGTAGAGGTATGTATTCAAATTTATACAAAAACACTCAAAAGCAGAGAGTTTCTTTTTTAGTCTTTGTGACTGTGTGGCTGCTGAAGATTCATTCACAAGGAAATAGACAAAAAAACAAGCTGTTCTTTTGTCAAGGTATCATCAACATTACATGAGAGGGAGGTGTATGTTATTCACTCTTCGCTATGAAAGGAAGCCCTGAGTGTAATGAAGGCTTTAGAAGATTATAACATGGTGCTGGATATCCTCAGTCCCTTTCCGTCAAACTCTTCATTCAGCTTTAACACGCTCTAACGAAGCATTCATCTCTGCAAGAACTTAGCTAAGGTTGGATCATAATCTGGCTGTAGCACAACTCAGTGTTATCTATACTCCTCAATGCATGGTGATATGCAAAATGAGACAGTTCAGCTGTCATACTTTATATTTAAAGAAATACTACATTTCAAAGTGAACACCATGCAACATGTAGTTATAAAGGATAAAGGATTCATAAAGGATTCAGTTATTTATAACATTGGCTTGGCACTATGGCAAACATTACTGATGACTTTTTCTATTGAAGTATTGACACGCGATATTTATAAGTTGATATACGAAGCTTTGTAACTAAACTACAGTACTACACAAAAGTCTTAATCTTTGTTTTTCTTTGGACATTGGTTGCTTTTTCACTCATTTTCATTTTCACTTTCAGACTAATGTTTTTTGTTTGTCTGTTGCTTAGTACAGACCTATGAATCATTCAAACATAAAAAGGGCACCTAACTCAACGGATGGACCAGCGTTGTATCAACAGATAATGAGCAACTTGGCAAAGACCCAATTTTAAATTGTATCTTTAGTCACTTTGATGCTAGCAGCTTTTCACAAACACATGATTTGTTCCCATTTTGTTAGCTTAATCTACAAAAAAAAAAAAAAAAAAAAAACCCGCCAAGGACACCACAGTTTGACAGGGATAAAACTGTACTTCTGCTTCAACAAAGTGATTCCCAAACAGCTATTAGCCAAAAACTGGGCAAATCTCAGCATGGTGTGCAGTTTGTCATTAATAAATTTGAGGAAGGTTGACAAGTAGAGGACAAGTAGAGCATGTCTTTTATTTTAGTTCATTCCCCTCACCCTCAAACGGTCACAGCAGATAACTGCCCTTCCTTGAGCCTGGTTCTGCTGGAGATTTCTTTGTATTAAAAGGGAGTTTTTCCTTCCCACTGTCACCAAATTGCTTGCTTATAGGGGGTTGTCTGATTGTTGAGATTTCTCTCTATTATTGTAGGATCTTTACCTTACAACATTAAGCACCTTGAGGTGACTATTGTTGTGATTTGGCACTATATAAATAAAATTGAATTGAATTGACTTGAACTGACAAAAGAAGAATTGTCAGGTCAAAATCTATCCACAGCAAATAAACAGTGTCTGAAAGTCATGTCCGTAAGAAATGGGGGGAAAAAATCCAGCATGTACTGTTCACTGAAGCCTCATCAGAAATGGTCTCAGTTGAAGCATGGCTTTCAAGAAGCTTTCTTAAAGAAGGGAAACAGGGAGAAAAAGCTGCTGTTGCTTTTCATTAATGTAAAACAGTACATTAACTTATAACACACCGGGGAAAGTAATCTGTTACACTACTTGCTATATTTGTTATACGTTACTGCAGAAATTGACCCGACAGATTATATCGTAACCAGTTAACACTATAAACCTGCGGCTGCAGGTGATCACTCATCACGGTCTTTGTTACCTGTTGTAGTTCAGGGTCTGGCTGCTTCACTGGGGTAGGCATCACTCAAGTTTAACGTAATTCTGGGTTCTTGGCTGACTTTGTGTTGGCATGCTGTCTTTGCTTGCCAAGAGGGATGTTTTGTTAGCAGAACAGTGCATTTGTTTCTGTCCTGGGTGCAGTCTGAATTTCACCATCAAACTCTTGACCTTTCATGCAATCAAAATAAAAGTACTGTCCATATTGCCACTTCTGAGAAGCTGTAGATCACTCCACCACTTTCCTCCACTCAACACACAAACTGAAATAAGCTGATTGTAGCAAACCCACAGGATGAAAAATGTGCTTGATTTTTTTTCCTTCTATTTGCAGTGTGTCGATGACTGAAGAGACTTTGTAGTGCAAGTAACAACATGAACTATAATGCAATTACTGAATTTAGTACAGTAACAAGTCACTTTAGAAGGCGTTGCACCCAAAGCTGGGTTTGTCAAGAACTGGACTGAAAATCAACAGTTAACACTTATGGAGTTATATTAATCATCAGTCACCCTAATCATCAGTGTTATCATCAGTATGTGTGGAAGAGGTCAGGAGAAAGGTAGAAAAATGAGTGTCTATAACCTTTTGAAAAACCCAACAGAGGCTCTGTCCTGGTTTGGGGCTGCATTTCAGCCAGTGGTGTTGGGGATCTTGTCAAAATTTATGTAATTATGAACACATAAAAGTCCTGCCAGATTTTAATCCACCATACAATACCATCTGGAAAGCATCTAATTGACATTTCTTCATTTTTTTACCATGGCAGTGATCCAAAACACACTGCCAACGGAGTAGAAACATACCTGGATAGAAAAATAAACAACAGAAAACTACCAGTCATGGACTGGCCTCCCCAGAGCCTGGATATCAACATTACCAAAGCAGTTTGGGATCAAGGTTGTGGCTAATATCCAATGAAGAGCTCTGTCCTTCAAGAAACCTGAAGAACTATTCCTGAAGACTACTTAAAGATGTTACAAGAAAGGGTTTTTATTAGCTTTAGAAAAGCTGAAAGAAGCTTTTTTTGTTTGCAAAGCAAAGTCACTTGCATCCAGTGGTCAAATTAGACACCAAAAACATGAATCAGCAATATAACTGAATAGAAATGTTACTGAATGAAGGACCTGTAATAGGTACAAAACTCTATTATTAGTCACATACATAAACCTGTGAACCAGTGAAACATAAGGTTGGTTTCCACCACAGGAACTAACGGGCCACTTTAGGCCACCATAACCTTTTGTGCCTAGTCAAACTGCCTCTGCAGCACCTTGCAGAGGAGAAAAAGTACCTATTCCATAGTAAGCTCTTCTGATCAGCCACAAAAAATTTGTTATAGGCATTCACAATTATCAGTAGCGAAGCAATCCATATTTATTCAGAACTTAAATTGCTTTGACACTTTTGGAATTTACACCACGGTGTTGCAAAATTACTACATCACCTTGTGAAACTAGTGGCTCCTGTGGAAACGGGAATGTAGGAAGAATGGAGGAAAGGAATCTGTTCAACTAAGTTAACTTTCACCTTCACCAAGTTCCTGCAATGTAAGGCAGCTATAAGTAGTGAGAAACCTAAAAGATTCAGCAGACAATGAAACAATTTGCTATAAAGCATAAAATGATTATTGCAGTTTTATCATTACAAGGATATTGTTACTCCTGTACAATGAGTCTCCTAATGCCTAAGAGGTTTTGTGTTGTGGCAAAAGCCAGTGCCTCTGTTTGTTTGTGTTTTCATTGTATTTTATTATTGCTGGGTTTCTCTGAGACAAATATCCAGGATAATCCAGGATGCTATGCTTTGAGGTCCTTCGACTGAGGAAAAAAGTGGATAGACATTGCCTGTAGAAAGCTGCTGTTAAAACTGGTGATCTTCACTGTGTCACCAACTTTTAATTAAATGTGATGGAACTGTACTGTTTGAACAAACAAATCTGAAGTGCCCCAGAGTGTAGTGTTTCAGCTGCTGAAAACAAGTTAGAGGGCAGAGCAGTGATATTTCTGGAAAACCACAATAGCATTTTCATTAGAGGTGGACATGTACTACAAATACTTTGTGACACACTGAAAAGGTTCCTGTGGCAAAGATTCCACTGTTGTACTTAACAGACCGCATGACACAAAGTCATACTTAGGTGGCACAAAACAGGACGAACCCCAAAATCAAAATGCATTACTTGAGTTATTTTATCATTTCAGTTGGTATTAATTAAATATTGGTGTATAATAAATGACTATTAGCTGGATTAAGGAACACATGCTTATCATGTAACAAGTGAAAAACTGGAAAACACTGGTTCAGTTATTATCTGAACTCAAATGAGATCATGTTGCCGCACCCCTAAGGCTAATAGAGATGATCTTTACTTGTGTATAGTTTACCCAAGGCTTCGCCACATATTGTGCGCGCGTGTGTATGTGTGTGTGTGTGTGTGTGTGTGTGTGTGTGTGTGTGTGTGTGTGTGTGTGTGTGTGTATAACCAAATTATTCCTGAGCACTTTGTCTCGCTAACACTGAGTGCTTCACTAATTATGTCATGTAAGGGCAATCAGAGTTAATTAATTATGGTCAGATGCACTGCCTCTAGCAACCTTTCATACATGTGTGAAAGGTCAGTTTTCCTTGCAAGGCAGAAATGAAGTTGCTGACAAAGTGACTGATGTGTCTGTGAATGTTGATGCTTCAAACAAAATATTCTCAGTAAATTCTTACTCCAGCCAAAGAGAATTCTCTTCTACTGAAGGCTCAATTCTACAGCTTGTGAAAAGTGGAGATGCAAGGATTCTTTTAGCAACTTCAACATGTGAATGAGCATCCACCCCCATGTAACACAATGCATGCTCACAAAATAAATAATTGGAATAATATTGTGAATTAACAAGTTTTTTAAAGGCCTGCGAGTGTTAAGTTGCAAAATATTTGCTCTTGTAATAACAAATTACTCGATTACAGATGCAGACAAAATGCAATCAACTGAAGAGTACATATACACTTACACACTTAAAGAAACATTAGGACTCTGTTTTGGTGAGAGTCCCATAGACAAAGAAGATAATTACCAGAGGCAAAACCTCTGCTCATTGCTGAAATAGATCACTTATTGTGTTTGGGGTGTTAGTGCCTTTTGGATTCATGCTGTTAACTGACACATACTATGCCCTGCTCTGTAGCTAATTTTGACGGATCATCCAGGAAGTCTGTGGTCCAATTTTGCTAACTGTAATTCTAAAAATATGATTGTATGCGTTAGATGGGGACCAATAAGCAAGTATTTCTGTTTCTGCAATGGACCCATGCAGTTTATGGATGCACCTTGCTAACCATGCTTGTTAGCATAGGCTGATAACTTACCACCTCAACCCCTCACCCCAGATGAGGTCAGTACAAGACGTAGAAAACCCACATCATGTACCATAGCTATACCATATGGTATACTATAGATCTTAGTATAGTGGCATGGCAATTTTGCATGTGTCACAGTTTTCAGTAAAGGCATGCAAGTGCAACTGAAGCACTAAACAAAGGTTAATATACATTTGCACACTCACCTGAATTGAAACATCACTGTAAGATCCTCCGATAACCCCTGAGATGGCCAGTGGAACCTCATTTTGAATTGGTCTCGAGCCGTCTGGGCAGATGAAACCTGGGTCGTGCACCTTAGTGAGGGAAGCTCTTACAAAATCTAGCGACTGCTCCAGAGCATAAGTGTCTTTCGAGCAGGTGTCCAGGATGTGAGCCCCCAGCTGGAGACCAGGAAGGATGCGATCGCTGGAGTTAATCTCGTCAAGTGCCAGCAGCATGGCTTCCAGTCTCTGGATCCCTCTCCCCTCATTGATCTTACCACAGTCTTCCATTCCATCACCTTTTTCGTGCACCGGGAACAGGCCTCCAATCACCAAGTCTCCATCGACGATGATCTCACGTTTGGCTGAAGGGGGCAGTCTGGAAATACTAGGCAGGACTCCTGGTATCAGCAGCTCGAGCAGGAACACATGGAGAGGCCAGTAATGTGCAGAATTGGCCTGCGACTTGGGGCAGAGCACTGCACTTAGCATGGCAGGACCAGGTAGCTTGATTTAGCAGGTTGAAGTGGAGAGCAGAAGAGGTTCACACAATTTGGAGGCAGATGTCTTTCAAGTCCTCTGTCAGTGAGTGCAGCATCTTTAATATTTCCTTTAAAAAAAGGGGAAAAATTAATATATGTTATCTATCTATCTATCTATCTATCTAGCTATCTGTCTATCTGTCTGTCTGTCTGTCTGTCTGTCTGTCTGTCACATTTGTATCCTATTCCTGTGGAGTAAAATTTAATGTCCTTGCCCAATGTCAATGAAATTCTTGAACTAAATATGGGTCAGAGGCCTATTGGTCAGTTTTTTGCTCACAGGTTTTCACTCAAAGATATGAACAGTCATGCTTTTTTCTCTCTTATCTTTTTAACTGATTCTTACCTGAACTACATGGCTTTTTCTTGACTTTCTTGACTTAGTGTCTATAGCAATACTACAGAGAAATAGTTTTATTGGAGACTCTAAACTTAAGAATTCTATCTGAAGGCTGAAACACGGCCATTAATCTTAGAATTTACTTTCTGAATTGAAACAGAAGACTTAATATTTTAGTCAGAGTCTCAGCAATTCCAGTGTGAAATAAATTACATTTTATCTGAAAGACCGACTCAGTGTTACCACCTTGGAGTGACCACATCAAACATTTATTGATATTTAAGGCACCTCTTGACTGAAGCATAATTTCCAGGCAACGGAGATATCACATACACGGTGATTCTCCTCAATGGCTGTGGTTGCCATGGAAACATGGTGGGTAAAAAATAAGGGTTGGACTGCAGGGGAGTGGGCAGAGAGACATGTATGCTAATATAGATTCCTATCATGTTGAAGTAAGAGGTTTGGATCTCACTGGGGGTTGTCTGATTAGGTGGGCAGGTTCAATCACAGCGCTCTTAGAGAGCCAATCGTATTTGTTCCAAACACAATTAATAATCACATTTATCAAACACATAGTTCAGAACAAACACATAGATTAAAGTAGATTTATACTGTGGAATGTATTTTTAAAGACTCGTGGTTTACTTTTCTTTTTCTGCAAATATTATCAGAATTTCTTATCAGAGCTTATATTTCAGCAGTATTACTCACATAAAGCTCTGAGGGATGTAACAATGGCACATAATATCAACAAATATTGTCTGTGGGTATGTTTTGCCTTTTTTAAATAGAAGTTGAGCTATCAGAGGAGTCACGCTGGTAAACCCACAGAGCTTGGCAGCAGTTTGGACTAGGCGATGTGCTGCCGCTACGTTCTCCTTTAAGACACAGTGGGAAGCATATTACTGACTTTCCCCCTTCTGTCACACAGTGTTGTTACTTACATTATAATACTGTATAAAAAAGATGCACGTGCATTGATACTTCTTTTATTGGCAGTTCTCTCAACAGTCGTTTCATTGAGTCTGAGTGTGTCCTGTTTCCTGTGCTCACAGAGGCAGAAAACCGTCACAGTGGGGTTCACAGAGACTGGTTACAAAAACACCAGCGACACAAGCATAAGTTCATGCATGCGTGCATGCTTTTGAACACTTCAGATGTCACAGGATATTGTGAGGAATATCCTGTGACAGCACAAGCATCTCTTGAGTGAAAATGAGGAGCAAAAAGTGTAATGAATGCCAAATTTCTTCCCAGATAAATATTACATCAGATTATGGGTGGGGAAATCTTATGGTGCACTGATGAATCTGTACCCATCAAACTGAATTACATGTTGTAATATATAAAGTTACAGCATCTGTCTCATGTCAGCTGTGTGTCTTGAACACTACGTGCAGCTGTATGGGACTGCTGCAACACATTTGCCCTATTATTAGAAGCAAGGTGAGAAATCAACTTGGAGAGCTCAACTTTAAGAGTCTAATTGGTCTTCAGTGCTGTCTGTTGAGCAGATGGGGGCTTTCTGGTTGCAGAGACTAGGTCACAGTATGAATTAATGGTGCAACAAGGAACAGCCAATTAGGCTGGTCAATACAAACTAAGCTAAAGTGAGGTTAGACATGCAGAAGCTCTTCTAAAAATTCTAAGAACTACAAAGAAATGCTGGCGTGGCTAAAGTGGACAGCTATTAAAATCAAATTTCTTCCAATTATTTGCATACATTCTTTAAATGGGAGCAGTATTATCAGCTTACATGAGAATTAAAACATCAGCATCTGCTAAAGTAGCTTTTATCAGGCCTCGATCACATCATTAAAACTATCTTGAAACGGCTGTCACACTCACACTGAGCAGCCAAGAGAGTCACACGCTCCCCAGCTGTCTGCGCACAATATTCCCTCTGAAAGGCAAGTTCAAAAAGAAAAGACGGCGTGCTTTACTCAGCTTTGAACCATCAGCTAATGCATTACTGCTCCTGCCCAGCACAGAGGATTTCTCCAACATTAGCATAAAGAGGCTTTGAGAACACTATTCCTTATTGTCCTTACTCCTTATCCCGGTATAACTAATGTGTAAAAAATGACTCACCACCCAGTTCCTTTCAGCAGTGATGGTGATTGGCAGGTATAATCATATTATCTACGCAGAAGTACAGTGTTATTTATGTCTGGGGAATGAGCTGAAGAAATGAATGCACCTCATTTTTTGTTATCATCAGGTACAGACTGAAAAATAATTGTTATAAAACAATCATTTATATTTTTAATTGTTTAAAATGGTGACACAACTCAAAATTTAAGAGTAGACACAGTCTGCGTGCAGTTTTATTGAAAAGTACTCGACGTGACATTTAATTTAGAGCCCGATCCACTGCACATGAATCATTAAGCCCGGTGAGTATGACAGCCTAAACAGCATACTTGTCCTATGACATTTAAAGCACTACTTTTCTGTGCTTATCTGATTAAAAACTAGATTTAGGTTTAAAGTTTAGAGGTTACAGTGTTATATAAAATCAGATAATAAACTGTCAAAAACTGAAGGTTTCAGTCAGAAGACAATACACTAATCATCCACTTCAAAGCGTCAGATCTCTACATATGAAAATGAACTACAAAAAGAAGAGAAAACTGCAACCTCAATAGCTCATCTTATGATTCCCATCGTTATATAATCTCCACTGGGGACCCAGTTTATCCCTCCACCTGGACTTGTCAGCTGAAGGAATTAGGATCCCTCTGTGGTGGCCAGCAGCCAGCTGATTGTGTTTGAATGTGAATTAAATGCATATTTGTAGAAGAAAATAGTGCAGTTGTTTAATTTTTATAAAATAAAATAATAAAATAATGCCCTATCAGTATGTTTATTCATAGGTCACACTTAGACTGGGAGACAAAGGGCAGATGTAAGAATTACACGTGCTAGAGCAGATTTTCTTTTTTTCCTCTTGGTGAGAATGTTGGTGAGCATGCTGACACCATCTGATGATAAAATACATAACATCCATCAAGACACCGTGGCGGTGTCTCCCATAATAAATAACTCACCTTTGAGGTAAATCCTACCGCATCACTCCTGTCTGACTCCTGTCATAACAATGTGATGCGTGAGATACGTGGATGATTCCAAAGCAAAAACACCTTCTTCATATGTTGCAGTGACTCGATACATTAACTAGCTGAATTACTTTCCACATCAGGGTCCATCACATTGTTTAGGGCGCTGTCCAAAAACAAAAGCCCTGATTGGTTTGAGAGGAATGTCTGCCTCACTCAATTATGTAATTTTCATTTGAGACAGTGAATACACTCGGGTCAAGCAGGATTACAACTTCACATATTCATACAGGGAAATGCTAGCACCTCCACAGTAACACGCAGGTATTGGGATGGCTGACAATAAAGTGAAAGAAAGTCTCCTCCTGCTATTTTTGGTTTGTGTTGACAAATAGACTTTGGTGCATCAGATGTGCCTTGTGAGAGGAGGAATGGGGATAAATGCTGGGAAAATGATGAACTGCTGATAAGGTATTATAATAACGGACCTGTTGGGAGTAATGTTGAGGCTGTGGGATACATGCTCGGGGGTGGGGGGAAGACCACTTTGTAACGAAAAAAAAACAATTAAAAATGCAAAATCACGTCAGATGGGAAAGACACAAAGTACTTTCCGTGTTAAACCCACCGTCAGTATAACATCAAAATTATGAAAGGACCGTTTCTTACCTGTTAGTAGCACTAGGTGTTTCTTCCCGAATGGATTTGAAGGGTTTCTTTGCGCAAGCCGAGCTTCAGTACGTTAGAAACGTGAAGAGCTTCATGTGACGAGCAGATTCCAGATGTTGTTCACTTTGGGCATCTTTGCCAGGCACCGGTTTGGATCTGTCCTTGGTTCTGAAGTGTTCTTCACATTGGTAAGTCTTACAAACTCCTTTCGGTGCCCCCCAACTTGTGCCTGCCAGCCACAGTGACTACGAGCCCGTAGACTACCGCCCAAGTGCTCATATATCCATCCACAAGCGCAGCAGAAGGACCGAGGGCTTCTCTTTGTCTCTCACAGCGAGCAGGACTAAGAGGCAAGTGAGTCTAAATTAAGTCATAACAGCACATTTTTTAATGTTACATTTCATATTGAACGTCGCTTCTCTTCGGAAAGTTCGTCAAATTAACTTCAAAACAAACGGCGCTGAGAAAATCCTGCCGTAGCCCATCGGATCAGAGACGCACAGCCACTCTCAGCTCTTCCACAGAGATAATGAGTGCGAGAGTCGACACCGTGCTCGTCTCAGAAACCTGACGATGCTTCATGCAGCGTTTGTTTGCAAGATAGTGAAGGGAGCCACAGCAGCGAAAGAGGTGTCATTATTTTTGAGTCGCTCCTATTTGTACAAAAATTAAATAAATAAAAAAATGTATAATGATAATAATTTCCACTGTTCTTTCTGTTGGACTAAAGGATAAAAAGGTGCATCAACTTCTCACACAGGTCAAGTGACTTATTCATGTGGAGCTGAGCTTGTATAGTGTCAATGTCACTTTTAATGATAAACCGAGAAGAAGAAAAAAGGTGATTCGCATAGATGATATAAACCGGATCTCTTCTGCTAAATTTAGCAAGATTTTTTTAAAAGGAAAATGAGCATCAATAAATGTATTTATTTATTTATTTATTTTTAACCACTCCATGAAGGCTGGCCAGCTCCTTGTTCACCTCCATCTCATTAAAACTGAATCACACTCCAGTTGAGTGCCACAGCACTTCACAAACTCAAGAGGTTGGATGCACAGTTGGTTTTTCATTGGATAAAGCACTTCCCCAACCAACCACTATACACATACACAATAGATATCATTTAAAAGTTGGCATATTTTATTTTTCTGCAGATAACTAACCTTGCTGTGCTGTTACATGTGTGAATACACATAAACTTTTTCTTGACTCTCTGTGCTAATTCTCACTATTAATTTGGCTACTTTAAGGTCTGTGCAACCAGCAGTGGGGAACTTCAAAGTCTGCTGCTAATTAAGACTAGCTTTGCATACAGTTCTATGGCAAAACATTTTTCAGAGACACACATCTGTGCTACGAACTATGCACTTTTCCAAGTGCACCAAAACAATATTACATCAGCAACATTCCTGTTGTACAATTAGTGAGAAGTGCAAGGGGGGGGGGAAATCTGCTGCACCAGCTTGGATTGTGTGTTCACAATTCAGCCTGCTGCACAACCGGTTGCAGTTAAATCCGGTGATATTCAGGGAGGAAGATGAAATTAATTCTGAATGAATTCAGCGCCACTGCAATTCGCCACTCACCCACACATGTAAAACACATCTCACCGTTTGCATTTTTTTAATTTGTGGATTAACAAGCTACTTTGCAGTTAGGGGTTGGGAAAAGACGAACTTTTCCTGTGTACAGTGGCAATTAAAATGACGAGCGGGTGCAGCTTGTTGCATAATTCCCTCAGCTAACACAAAGGGACCAATTTTCTTCCCTGAAATAGAATTGTAGTTTACATTACAATAGTTGAGGGCATGTGGGTGGAATACAGAGTTTATATAGGAACATGCCAATTAATGCCAAGCAAAATTACAGAGGACAGAGGGAAAGTGCTTCCAGCCACTGGCCATTGCACAAAAATCAGACCACTTGTCTCTTTGTAATCATGACAAAACTATCGGTCTACAACTAAGTTTCTTTTAGTGTTTTGTTAATGTCCACACACATGGAAATGCAATCTTAGTTGAAGAAAACAATATCTCACAGACAGACGTAGGTGTAGGTGTCACAGATAAGAAATGGACAAATATCTTCTGATCAGATTACTTTCACCTCAGCTAAGTCAGTCACTCTTATGTACCCACAGCTTGGGCCTCTATGCTGCGTTTCCTCCACAACATTTTTATCAGCAGAGGAAATCAGGCTTAGTTTGCACAGAAGTAGCTTTTAAATATTCATTTCACCCATAAACAGAAAGCTTGTGCTTCCAGTCATTAAGATGGTATCTGTCTTTCACTTCTGTTTATGAGTGGCTTTTTTTTTTTTTACAAACCCAGTATAATGGAGGCAAGAGGAAGCTAGTTGAACCATTTTTGCAACAACAGTACTTTGAAAATATGCAGATCTCATTGTCAACATTGTGTAGTTTAACAATATAGACTTTTATATTATACATGATATCACCGCTTTAGTTTCAATGACCTGAGGCTCTCATGTAAAGTGAAAGTCAAGGTTTAAGTTCCCATTCTCTGTGTTTATTTTTGCCTAAAGGGAACCTACAATGCCCATTTTCAGCTCCTTAATCTTGGACTTCACTACAGCAGCTTTACATGATTCACAGCCTTTATAGCTCTCATACCTGGTGCAGATCCAGTTCATCAAATGTCTAGAGGAAGCAATCTTAGCATTTCTATATTTGAGACCACCCTCCCTTGAACCATAAGGTTTAAGCAGCAGGTGGATGGGGATGCTGTGCTCACAGCAAGAGCTATGTGCCTGAGATGACCCTACTAAGGACATCCCCTCTCACTGGCATCATCTCAAGCCAAGAGTAGAAAAAAACTGTCAGAAACTGAGCTATTTATAGCAGTCTGAAGGTTGAGGTTCTGGCTCACGAGGATTTCTTGTACACATGCTGACTCCATTATTTGAAGCTTTGGCCATACTCGATATTAGCATGTGCTTTTGTAAGATTATATGATAGCAAACAAAGATCAACGTTACAGGATCTTTATTGTCATTGTAGTAATGAAACACTAATTCTCTCAGTGCAAAAAGAAGAGAGTCACTCAATTAAAATGAAATGTGTATACATATATATATATATATATATATATATATATACATATATATATATATATATATATATATATATATATATATATATATATATATATATATATATATATATATATATATATATATATATATATATAGAGAGAGAGAGAGAGAGATAGATAGATAGATAGATAGATAGATAGATAGATAGATAGATAGATAGATAGATAGATAGATAGATAGATAGATAGATAGATAGATAGATAGATAGATTTGCCGGTGTTGATGTAACACAAGTATTAAACTGTGGTTGTAAACACTGTACATGAAGATTATGTTGGTTCTGATTGTCTATAACCTAACAGCTTTCTGCATGGTGATGGCTGAGAAATAAAAGCTGCTCCTTAGTCTGCTAGTTTTTGTCTTTATGGATCTGAAACATGTGCCTGAAAGTAGACGTTCAAACAGTACATGACCAGGGTGTGATGGGTCATGAAGGATTTTATTAATGTTCCTGAGATGAGAGCTGTGCAGTTCTTCAAGTGAGGGGAGAGGGCAGCCGGCTATCCGCTGGGTGACCTGTATAATCCCGTCAAGCTTTTTCTTCTGTGCTACTATGCAGCTGGAGAACCATGCACAGAAACAGGAGGCCAAGAACATGTGAAAAAAAACCCATCAGTTTAGTACAGTAATGCTGGATTTGAATGAGGCCCAGCTATAATGAAACTGTAATTCTGATAGTTTAGGTTATAATTTGTAGTTTGCCTTTGTTTTGTATTCGAAATGTGCTTATCTAACCCAGGAGGGTTTTTAAAATCTGTAACCTCATTTCACTGTTGATGCTTCTTGTCCCGTGTGAGTATTTTTAGAGATGTCACCATGTTCCCAGATCTTAGTAATACCTCTGGTGAGTCCATTTTTTTCTCTCACCAGTAGAAATAATAGTTTGAAATTTGAAAAAATGATAAATAAGATGTAAGAAATGCATTTAAATGTAAACTTACAACAACTAGGTGGTTTATATATATATATATACATATACATATAATGAGAAGAGAGGTTTTATAGTTAGATAGAGAGGAAGCTTCCCAGGGCTTACTTTTTCAGCTCATCCATCTCGTTACGCTCTATCCCCTGGGGAATGTAACCCCATCTTTGGAGTAATCAGCATTTAGATTAAAAATGTAAACACACTCTATAGATCATCTTATTTGTAGAACACTTGTCAGGTGAGAGCTCAGCATTGTGCCAATTAAGCCTCTTAGTCTATTTTGCATTAGGGCAAACTAATGAATGAGTAATGATCTACGGGACACAGTGGACTGCTTTTTTCTACCTCCTTGTTCCTGAGAAGTCAGGGCATTCTGCAGCTTAAAGAAGGCTTATCAGCAAAATAACTCTAATAAGCAACTTAAAATTTCCATTAATATACTAACTCTAGATTTTATCCAGATAACTGAAGAAAACCTGGAGTCCAAGATTTGGTCCTGGTAAACCTTCTACTTGAAATGGCTCCCTTTCTGAACCCAGTAAGATGTGGCGGTGTTGTCACATTAACTGTGAACAAGTGTTAAATTCAGAATCATTTACGATAATGAAATCGAGAAATTTCATCAATTATATTTTGACGAGGCACACCTGATAGCTACTTTGAGGAATCCAAAGTATTAAATATATTTAGTTAAACATTTTTCTAAGTAGTGTATTGGGAATAATAGTTTTAATGGAGAACTTGTCATACTCTGCTGCGAGTGGATCCTTCTATATTGATCCCCACCCATTTTATCTTCTGTGACTCCTAGAAGTTGTTTGCATGCTAGTCAACAGGCAGTGTTGGGGAGTAACGGAATACATGTACCGCCGTTACGTATTCAGAATACAAAATATGAGTAACTGTATTCCGTTACAGTTACCGTTTAAAAAGGTGGTATTCAGAATACAGTTACTTTGTTGAAATAAATGGAATACACGGCGGTACTTCCCTGTTTCATATTGTCGCGGGTCAGGATTGTTTGGGTTTGTTTGACAGCTACGTTCTGTTGTTCCAGGCGGCAGCGTTACGGTTGCCATGGTTACAGGGTGACGCGCTCTCTCTGTGTGTTTCCTGGGTGAGAGCGCTTTTTGTTGTTGTTGTTGTGCTAAGCTAAAGGCAGAATGCTACAGGCATAGCTCTAAAGCATGTAGCCTGATGGGCAGTGTAGTCCGTGCTGCAGGGAGAATGGACTACCATACCCGTTATGTGTCTGTGAGCGAGGGAGGGAGAGAAAGGAAAAGTCCGAGCTGTCACGGAGCAAAAACGGGAGCTGGAAGCATGTAAATATAATAATAACCACTGCAGCCAAGAAGAGTGCCTGAGGAGCCCATTTGTAAGTAAGCTATTAAGACTCAACTGTACACTGTGTTCGTGTTTTCCTCCGGAAAAAATAAGTTCCGTTGGAGAAGCCTTTCAACGTCTCTCTCTGTCTCCCGCAAGCAAAGTTGACCCAGACAACAAAGTAAAGCTAGTTTTCGCTACCAGCCCGACACGAACCCGACGTATTAGCCAGAGGTCCCTTTACTACGTTTGAGCCGCGGACCTTCAGTAACAGTAATAAATCACAGCAATAGGACATTCATGTAGTTGTAAACAGCATGATAATATATTAAGTATTCCAAAGTATTCAGAATACGTTACTCTCATTGAGTAACGTAACGGAATACGTTACAGAATACATTTTGGGGCATGTATTCAGTATTCTGTAGTGGAATACATTTTAAAAGTAACCTTCCCAACACTGTCAACAGGTCATCATACTATGTGATGTAGTAGACAGCTCTGGTTAACTGGGCAGAAGAAATTAACATGAAGATTCACTGGCCAGGAAGGCAGTACAGCAGCACACGGTGCAGTGCACTCACCAGCTGGGAGAACAAAAGACAACCTGGACATCCACAGCAGCCAATCAAGTCCCTAGTTGAAATGTGTCACAGTGCCACTGGACTCTGCAGCCAAAATGATGGAGTGCAGCAGCATCTCTGCCTTAAACCCCTCTGTGCATAGGTTTATCTGTACAACTCTACTCAACCCTTCAGACAAGAGTTGTATAGGTAACCATGGCTGTTTCAAGTAGTCAACTCAGTGATTAACTAATTCTACGGTGTAGAAAAAAAAGAACAATAATAATAATAATAATAATAATACAATAAAAAATAAAGGAAAAGTTCAAGGAAAAATTCTGTGGTATAACTTTAGCCTTATATATTAAAACAATGTAAGAAGCAGACAAAAGACTGCACATTTTAGTTTACATGTACAGTATCAGACTCAGGATACTTTATTAATCCCAGAGACAGCAAGAACAGTAACTAACAAGGTAAAGTACCAATATTAAATAATAAAATATATTGCAAAATTACACAAAATAGCTCTAATATATAAATATCCCAATATATTAGTCAAACTGAATATAGATGAAGTTGAAGTTGAGGTGCCCCTCTTGTCATACTAACTGTTATTTTCTCTGTAGAAGATCTGCAGATATTGCAGTGTGTTCTTTTGCTTAGGATGGAGGAATTGTACAGAGAGAACTCTTATTTGCCAAGTGATAATAATCTAGTGAATCCTGCACGTGTTTGAGATCAGAACTGGAAAAACTGCTGCTTTAAACTGGAAATATATGGTTTGTGTCATTTTCTTGTATAACATCAGTCGAGTACAAGCATCCTTGACTGGTCGTTTGATAAATGGGGGCTCATCCAGGATTTTTTGGACTGTTGTGGAAAATGAATGTCAGCGTTTTTTTCTGTAGGTAGAGAGTTGCTCAAAAAGCTAAACACTGAGTTTTGCAGGGTATTTTGAGAACACTGTAACCTGTGCCTTGTAATTAAAACAGACCTTTAAAGAGGTGGGAATGGTTAAAGGAGAAAGAGGATGCAGGAAGCCAGATTCAGTCAAAGAGCATTCAGCCACAGTAAAATTAATTTTATTTGTCAGCCTACTCGTCTTGGCTGGACACTCACTGTAATCATGTCCTCAATCTCAGAGGTTGTGAGAGGACGACAGGAAGAAGGTAATTGCACATTTGCACCATTAGCCACCACCGTTTGAAAGTGAAGTACATTTTATTATCAAAATATGTGCCTTACCAACAAAGCCTGAACAAAGCTAAATTTAGTTTTATTTATACAGTGCAGAATCACAACAACAGCGCTGGAAAATAAAAGAACAAAGTAATTATAAAATTACAGATTTTATAGCCCAGTGCATAATTAAATAATTTTACCAAACCTAGACTTAGAAATATATGCACCAAAGAAATATATGAACCAAGCTCATTAACTGACATAGAAGCAGCTGTTTGGGGTAACAACACTGTCTGAGAAGCAGCCACTCTAAAAAGGTCAGGCTGATCTTTTAGCTTGAACTGAAAATCTGAATGAGGATAGGAATTCAAAGTGGACACCCTGAATCATTAATGTCTTTCACAAGCTGAAATTTGGCAGCTGACAGGTGTTTTCATGTGCTGTCCAGCTTTTCCGTAGAAGTCCAAAAAGCAGTGGCCAAACAAAAACTAAATGCAACAGAAACCCGTTGATAGTCCAGAGAATCCTGGTCAGAAGTGGTTTGGGCATTAGGCCTGAAGCCAACAAGCTATTTCTCCAGCATGGGAACAAAGCCAGGTGTGTTCAAAAACACAAGGCCTGGGTGTAGAAAAGTGACGGCAGGTGCTTCGACCAAAAGCACTTTCTTTTTTTCTTTTTTTTTTATTGTTCCTGAGCTGGAAAGTGCTTCAAGTATTTGTAAGCAACAGGAGGTTGAAGGTAGAGGTTCTTTACACGTCTGGGATTTATGGAGGTGATGAACTGGTCTGCACTGGTTTTCTCCTGAGAGTTTATGTTTACACCAAACACTGATTTTATTCTTTTTTGTTTGCAACATTTAGTGTTATGGTAATTGATAAACACTGTTGATGGGATTAATTTCCTTTCAGTTCATTTTCACAGCTAAATAAGCAAATCTTATCCTCAAACTTAACAATGATCATTAACAAACGATCAAGCAGTACAGTAATATATGAACCAGACTCATTAACTGATATAGAAGAAAATGCTTCTTGAAAGCTAAAACTATGATTTTTGCTGCACAGATAAAATATTAAAAGTGGAATACACTGAAGTGAAATGCCTTGAGTTAAATATATTAACTTCAGTGATTTTAGACTTTTTTAACATTAGCTTTGCATTTTGCAATGAACAAGTTCTTCAGAGTTAGACTGGATTGTTTTCTGCCACTGCAATTGATTTGAAATGAGGTTTTATATTTAAACACTCTTATAAGAAGAATTTGTGCTTTTATCATTAATCAAAATATCAAGACCAAAAATACTGTCTGCTCTGAAACTATTTGCTTTCTATGTTGAACGTCTTTTGTTATTCAGAAACTACAAAATTGAAGCACACAGCTACACTTACACCATCCTCTTCATGAAAGGAATGGGCTTTCAGTGCACAGTCTTACACAGACTAATGCATTGTTGGTTCTGTTGTTTTCATGACAGTTGTTGACCATCACCAGTCCTGTCATTTAATGAATATTGTTATAGATGTACTCTTATCATTTGCAAACATCATCCTTTATTCTCTCATTCTTGATTAATACATCTAACTGAATTTAAATTCCTCTCCCACTCCTGAGTGGGAACCTCCAGGCTCCTCAGGTTGGAGACTCCACTGTGACGCTCATCTCTGTTTTCCTGCTGTCCACCAGTCTGCTCCAAATGAGGTTCCCCTGGAGCTTCTCCCTCTGTAGTTTATTCCCTTGATCCTGGATATGCGGGGAGTGGACCGTGCATGCCGCCAGTGACGTCTCTCTGTTTTCTAACAGGAGAACCCCACTCCCTGAGCGAGCTTCGCTGTCAGAGCCTGTACCTAGAGCAGTTATAAAACAAAGGGAGGGGAAGGACAGATGGTAAGAGGACTTCTATAAACAAACACCACATGAGAAAAGCAGGACTGCCCAAAAATCCTGGGATTCAACCAAAATCTGCTCGATGGCATTTAAGCTATACTGTGATTTCAGTCCAGAATGACTATTTTATTTTTATTCATGTTATTAAATCTATTTCTAAATCTTATGCTCTGAGAAAAATGTCAATGTGAAAGCAAATGCTATTAGGGTTTATGCAATATGATAAAAGAAAGCATGTGCTTTAGAAATACCTTTTTTAAATGATATCCATACAAAGTGCCAGTGACAGAAACAAGATTAACATCCTGTCTTTGATATTACCACATATTACATAGCTGTGGATTTCTCACAGCTGTATTGTCTGCATGCGCCCAGTACATTTTCTTAACATCAGGACATCTGATTTTGTTGATTTTACTGTTGTATCTTACGTGTTTAAAAAAATTAAACACACTTCAGCTTGGTGAGACAAACTTATATTAATATATTATTATTAGTGATTAATCTAGTAATAACATTACCCCCTTTTGCATTTTTACTTGACAGATCAGCTGTAGTATATTTTAGTTGTCACACATTTCCCTGCTTGTTAATGAACCATGAGATAACAGCTACGACACCTTTTGCTGTGACTGGAAGTTGAAACTCAGTTAATTAGAAACTCCAGCGAGCTAAAGGTCTTCTGTTCTTTAATTGGATGGGATCATATGCGCAGCTCAAGCACTCAACTCCTCAGTGTTTTCAGTTTGTTCCTTGCAGGTTAATAGGATCAATTTTATACCTATGTGTGCCAGTCTGTTGACCTTTTGTCTTTGTGTGGCAATCAATATTTGCTAACCCGAAGTCACCCTGTCATTAACAACAGACATGATGATCACGACACACACACATTGGACAGAAGCAGGATGGAGGTGCTCACGTCATATGTTCTATATAAAGGAGATGAGTTTTGTGCATACAACAGAAAAACAAGCTGTTAGTCTGCACTTCTAGATGCTTTTTGCACATTTAAAATGTGTAAAAAGCATGAAGGCAAGAATATAAGGTTGCAAGTTCTTTTATGATTAAAAGACAGAAAAAACCCAAATATCTAGAGGGTTTAAATGCAGAAACTCTATTGCAGCATCCCGAAATCCCAAAGCAAGATAAAAAAAAAGATTTTTTTCATTGCTCATTCAACTTCAAGAGGTAAAAAACAGAAAACAAACTGAATATCACACTTCTGAGCTCAAGTTAAAAAGACTTCCAACATACAAGTCAAAGACAAAAGCATGAAATGGGGTTAGATTTCAACATTTGAAAGACTCTGAATAATTATCACCTTGGCAATGTTATGATTCTTAAGAAAAGCCTGACTCTACAAGCGTATGAAGAAATCTGCACATTGATATGAGCTAAGCTTGCTGTTGACTGTGCTGTGCTATACTTATTCAAGACATGAAAGACAAAAAGACTTGTTCTGCTGTGCAACATGTCCCCAAAATAAGTTATTGGAAAAGAACAAGAATGGGAACCACAAGGATTTAAATTAATTGCAATGTAAGCTGCTTAACTGATTGTATGATAAATGATTTATTCCTGATGCCGCATATCAGCTATGATGAATTTCAATGATGAATTTCAAAAGATTTTAGAGTAAGAGGAGTTGTATATATACGCGATGTAAATCTGAAAAAACTCAGAATGCAATATAGAATGAACTCCTATTTATCTTTATTTAAAAAATGCATTTTAAATTCAAATTTAAAAAATCTAAATGTGGCCAGAAGCATTAGCTGATTAATTTACATCAAACTCATGTGCCTGTGATTGATGGAGGAAAGAGAGAAATTAAATAAAACATTACAAATATCCACCATGAGATCTGACGAAGGAGTAGGATTGGTTTTCAAGTGCTGGTTGGTCCCCTGAAGCAAGTCACAAAGTCTAATCACTCTGTGGGAAAGAGAAATCCTATATGGATTAGCGGATACACATTGAGCATAATGACTTCATTTTTTTAAGTGAAATTTGCATTTTAGTGGGTGGTTAGTGATGACTTCAGGCATCGGTATCCACGTATATGATTATGATCTAACTGACAACTGACCATTGTGAGAATGAGGTCAAGAAAAATGCTGAAAACTTTAAGTAAAGTTATAAACTTCGAACAGAATCACATCAGTGCAGATCAGCATATTTTGTAAAGAGCGAAAACCAAAGCTGTAGACTTTAGACTTTTCAGCCTGAAGTCGGAGGCCTTACTCCATTCGATTAGTGTTGTAACAAACACATCTTTTGAATTCACAGCTCTCAGTCAGATGAAGCAGAATCTTTATCTTTCTGTCTTAAGGGTGATGCTTTACCTACACTGCTGTGAAAAACAATTTACCCCCTTCCTGATTTCTTCCCTCGCCCCCCCCCCCTTTTTTGCATATTTTTCACGTTTCAGAAAATCAAAGAAATTGTATTATTTTAAAAAATTCAAATTTTAATAATGATTAATTCCCCCTTAAATCTAATTGTGCCACCTTTGGCTGCAGGAACTGCAATTAAGGAATTGCAATACTTGGCAATGAGTCTTCCACATCACTGTGGAGGAATTTTTGGCACCTCTTCTCTGCAGAATTGTTTTATGTCCACAAGGATGGAGGGCTTTTGAGCATGAACTGTCATGGGGCTCATTTACAAGACACTGAGAAAAGTTAACAAAGTTTTATTTACAGGTTGCCTTAGCACAGAGAAAACCCATCTGTGAAGCAATGGTTTCAGAGAGTGGACGGAGGAGTTGCAGGTAAGACCGTGGGCACACACACACACTGTCAAAATGACTCGAGGGGTCCCAAAATACTAGAGAGTTCTGTACAGAATCAGAGGACAGCACTGGGAACAAACTGAAGGAAAGCATGAACAGGACAGGAGTCAGAACAGTCTGGCGACAACTGAGAGTTTTCTTTAGCTTTAAATAGTCAGCTTGACAATCACACGAGAAGCAGGTGAGTTAATCATCCAATCTTCAGCAGGTGAGGGTTTGACAGGAGAGACAGGAAGCCCGGAGGAGGAAACCCTCATCTCTCAAAGGTAAATAATGCACGCCCTGAAGCACACAAGCAATACACAGACACAGAGAAAGAACGAGCCAGACAGAGAGAGAGAAAGAGTGTGTGAGAGAAGGCAGGCCAGTGCAGGAGGAAATGGGTACCATGACATGAACAGCCTGTTTAAGGTCTCAGTGAGATTTCAGACTGGACTTTGACTTGCCCACTCCAAAATCATCACTTTGTTTTAGCTTTTGCAGAGACATTCAGAGGTGGACTCGCTGGTGTGTTTTGTATTGTTGTTCTGCTGCACATTCCAAGTGTGCTTCAACTTCAGGGCATGAATTTATGGAGAGAGATTCTCCTTCAGGAGAGGTAAAGAGCAGAATTCATGAATTACTGCAAAGAAGCCCCAGACCATCACACATCATAACTACTTTTGAATGTTACTATGATGTTCGTTTTATGAATCTGCCGTTAGTTTTATGCCAGCTGTAACAGGACAAAGGCCTTCTAAAAGTTCAGCGTTTGTCTCATCAGTCCGCAGAATATTTTCCCAACAGTCTTGGGCATCTTCAAGATGTTTTTCCTGTAAATGTAAGACGATCCTTGGTGTTTGTGGTGTGAATGAGACACGGCGGATCCAGGGATCATTTTGAGCCATTTTATTACACGCGGCTGCAGCTCTCAAGCTGCCAGCCGCAAATACACCACACCACAACCACCCACCAACCCCTAAGTCCTCGTGTTTTAACAGGCCGGCGTGATTGCAGATGCCGTGCAGGTGTGTCCGCACGGCACCCCAGACCACGCCCGCCACAGTGTTCTTTATGGTTAGCAGTGGCTGGCTGAGAGCTCTCCATTTTTGCCCAGTCTCTTTCTTATTGTCTCTCATGAACACTGACCTTGAGGATAAGTGAGGCCTACAGTTCTTTAGATGATGTTCTAGGTTCTTTTGTCAGTGTGCTGTCGAAGCGCTCTTGAAATAATTTTGGTAGGGAAGGTTCACCTCTGTGTAAAAGTTTTCTCCATTTGTGGATGCTGGCTCTCACTGGAGTCCCAGAGCCTTAGAAATTGCTTTGTAACCCATTTTATACTTACAGATGTCAAAAACTTTGTTTTAGCCTATTCATCGATCTATCTTTTAGCCTATTTCACTTTGTCAGACAGGCTCTAAACAGGTACGGCAATAATCATGCCTGGGAGTTGTTGATGAAATTGAACCAATTGAAAGTTTTTTTCCCCTTAATAAATAAAGTCACCATTAAAAGCCTCTATTTTGTATTTAATTGGGTTATCTTTATCTAATACTACATTTTGTTCAATGATCTGCAACATGAGTGTGACAAATATCCAACAAACTCAGAGCGCATTTATTTTTTAAGGAACTGTAATGTAATTACACATGCAGGGTGTGGAGATAATACTTGGGGACTTCCTGAACTGTGACTGGTTGCTTGTCTTTTCCTCTACAAGTTTCTCACAGTGGTAGATACAATGTCAAAATTTCAGCAATGTGCGTTGGTCTCAGTGATGAAAGTATTTATGCACTGTTGATTAAATAATAATATTGATGGTGATAATACTACCACATAGCATACACAGCAGTCAAAAGAGTGATACAATGATTTTTTAAGACTGCTGTCCTACATAGTGAGGAGCCATGTGTGCTGAAGCTGGGGGCTGATCAGGTCACTGAGACAGAACTGGTATGAGGGTGTGGGAGATAGTGGGTGGTTGAGTTGGGAATTAATGGACCAAAGAAGCTCCCGCTGTGGCCCGAATGCTCCACTGACCTGGCTGAGTTGGTCTCAGTATGACAGGAGCACGGCTATCTGTCACATTATCATTCTAAGGTCTTGGACCTGAATGTCACGGCCACTCTGCACTGCGTCCATGACACATGAAGACCACAGGATTTGTCAACACCAGTCAGTATTTCTCTGCTTTATAAAGTAAAAATGCAGCGATCCAAAAGGGGGGAAATTCTATTCTGTTGTGTAGCTGAAAAGTCTGAGCTTGTGATTAAAAAAGCAAGACACAACTGATGCTGTGTTAAAAAGACATAACTATATCACAGACAGAAGTAATATACTGCCATTTATTGTTGTAATATTAGTTTTAAGTATTGTGATACACGTCACTTTGTTTAAATTGCATTACTGGCAACCCCCTCAATTGCCATTGGTAAGGTAAAAATTGCAAAGTAATTGCAAAAAATTAGTATAGTCTGCAAAATTAATTCATAAAAAATATGGGGGGAAAAATATGTGTATGTATATGTATGTCCCAATGGTTCTTGTAAACACAAATGAGAAGACCAAGACTATGAGAGTCAGAACAGCAGAAACGTCAGAATCAAGAATCCGAAATAACAGTTGCTTTTGTGAAAGAAATTCAGATATAGAAGCCAAATTATCACACAGTACTGTTTGGTAATTTTCAGAAGATTCTATTTCATAAAATAATTGCTAATTAAATTTCTGTATACTAGCCAAATAGTCACAACATGTTATTTGCAAGTTTTGAAATGTAATGCTATAAATGAGTGTGCGTATTTGGTTGTGGTTTACATGGTTATTTTTACTTTTATTCCAAAGTCATGTTTGGACTCCTCATTAAGTCTGACTGCTGTGCCCTCTGCCACAAGACTTTAGCAAATAGGTGGTATGGAACTGCTTAAAAGACTTCTTTACACATCCCACATTAACTCATGATTAAACCTGCTTCATCGTCATCTTTACAAGGTTTTATGTCTCCTTGGAACAAATCACTGCCAGGTGGAATTGTGTTTAAGAGCGTGTGCATCTTTTATAGTCAAGATGTCCATAAGGTGTCTGTAATAGCTGCGGACAGCCCCTCGGTGAGTGACAGCACACTTCCAGCAGAAGCTGTTGTGTCTGGACTTTTCATTAACACCTAAGAAGGTGTCAATCACAGTTTGCTTCTGCTTGGGATGCTCATAAACAAACCAGCAGTAGTAACAAGGTCCAATTCCCCTAAGCCCCACCCAAGCACCAACACAGGTGCCCTAGCATCCAGTTTTCTCATAACCACCAGAACCATCCTGACAGAGAAATCTTGTGGTTTTTACTCCTGAAATCAACATCAGTCACAATGCCTCTGCATGTCTTGATGGGTATAAAAATGAATAATATTGCACTTATATTGTTATGTTAACAGTGAGTCATATGACTACAAATAATGTGATAAACTAATAGACATCACCTCACATCATTATTTACCTATTCTCTATGGATGTGCAAGTTTCTTTTAAAGAATGCAACTTTACTATTTTGCTTATTTTGCACTGAGACTAGATTGAAACTGGTGATCATAGAGGAAAATTTAGCAGCTAAGGAGTCAGATATTTCCTTTAGGAGTTAGAGACAGAAAACCAGACTGAATACTCCACAAATTAGGACATTACTGTGCCCATAGTAGTGCAGCGCCACCAAATATGATAATAGCAGGTTAAACTGCAGCTCACGTTATAGGAAAGAGCTCAGCTGCACTGAGGGTTGCTGAGGTTATTTGTCTTGAGACACTGACTAACTGAAACTGAGGCAGCTACAGTAAGTAAAGAAGTAATGAAACTGTGGGAGGAAAGAGCCACTTGGTCTATCTTCATTTTCTTTGATGTGATGCTGTGTTTTTTACATTAGGTATGAAAATAAAGATTGTGCTCTAAACGTGTCACAGAAACCTGTAAAATAAAACAGTAGATATCTATTACTATTATCTATGGAGAAGCTAACTACTGACCAAGCATCAAAGTGAATTTTTTAGAAACTGTAATTTGTAGTTCTGTTCATGTTTTCAATCAGAGCTTTAATTACAGTAAAAAGAATAATAAACCTGCATACCTGAGGTCTGATCTTGATCCATTATTGATTATGGCTTTGATGGGTTTTTGTTTGTTTGTTTGTGTTGTTTTTGTTCATGTTTTTTGTTTTTGGTGGTCCCGAGTAACAATTCTTTGTAAGCTGAAAAAATTTAAATTATGTGTTCACCTGTATTGTCTGTGTCCTCTTTTGTGCTACCAAACTTTAGTAATGTAAAAATTGTGCAGGTGAGTAAAAGGGACCATAAACCGGAATCCAGTAAGCCACTTGATCTTCCCCTGTGGGGCACTTTTGCACAAAAAAACAAATCCTAAAAGGATAATTTGCTAATTTATTCTATTTCTAGGATTGTAAAATTATAAATTAAGATTTGAGAAAACCAAGCAGTTACCTCCCTTTTCTAGTTTTTATTCGCACTGCTAGTTGACGTAAGTGCATAATTTAACAACATAAAAGATACTTGTAATAACTGCTCTGTCTTTGATACGTTTTAAATTTTTATGTTTTAAATATTTTGACCACTGAAATATGGAATAGTAAAAAGCAAGTGCAAAGCAATAGCTGTCAATGTAAATATGAACTACATTATCGCATATTTCCACAGTATGTGCTACAGTACAAAACAAAAAAGCAAGTGCATGTAATGTACAGCATAGTGGGATACAAGCAAAATTAGTGAAAAGTTTTTTATGTAAATATATGTTAGAACATCATTGCTGCACATTTGCACTACAATGAACCTTTTTTCCTCTCACTTCTTTACAACCCTGCAAAACATTATAGAAAACTAAAGATTAAGAATCCATGTTTCACACTGCTTTATTAAAACTGATGTCCTTCCTCAGTTACTTGCCTCACTCCTCTAGATGTGGGAAGTCTCACATGACAGAGACCACACCAGTTTTCAGGGCTCATTAACCTTTCATACCAAATGTTTTGTCATTCCACTCATGCACAGCCATACATTCACACATTCACCCTTTTGGCATATGCTAACTGTTGAGTAATAATAGAAACATTCCAGAGCAACAGTGCAGTATCTTAGTGTCACTGAATATTTAGATCTGAAATACTGAAGATAATAAACAATAATATTTGTGGATATCTAATTTTCATTATCAGCCAGAGGAGAGTCTGTCCATTATCTTTCATTTGCAGCACCATGATTGTGTCCATTTGTAGAGGTATTTGCCCTTAGACAGCCTACAGAGAGGGGTTTTGAAAAGTACACATAGTTGCTGCAGTGGGCACTTTTCATGGTTTTTAACACTCAATTTCACTTGAGGTCTTTGTATACTATAACTTCACTCTTCTCTGTGGCTGGCTGATGGGACAACCTAAACATAAACAAGAGTAGCCCACAGAATGGTTGTGCCACATATTTTTGACAACATAGACTATCTGCAGGTAGACCAAGCAGTTCGTAGCTGCTCATGAACTCCCAATGGACTGCCAACACACTGCAACCACTGAACCGTCATTTCCAGATAACTCAAATCTTAGATCTACGAGGAGCAAAGCAGTTTCTAGCCTGGTCGTGGAACATTAGACTGGCTTTTTATCCTTTCGAGGTTGTGTGAAGGTGTGTGGACTTGAAGAAGGCATTCAAATGCATCTCTTGGGCATCCCGTGGGGAGTGTTTCAGAGTACGGGGTGATTGCTGTAGGCCATTCAGACCCTGTACAACTGTTGAGAGAGCTTGGTTCGATTTTCTGTAGTAAGTCAGACCTGTTCCTGATGAGAGTTGGAATAGTGATGCACTTTGTCACTGATTCTGTTCATAGCTTTTGTGGATAAAATTTCTAGGAGCAGCTGGGTGGTGGACGTTTTATGTTTTGGTTTCTACAGGATCACGTCTCTGCTCTTTGATGTGGTTGATGTGGTTCTTCTGAGGTCATCAGGCGAAAACCTCCACAGAGAAGAACTACTCCTCCACATTGAAGGGAGGCAGATGAGGTAATTCAAGCATCTGACCAAGATACCACCTTGAGGCCTCCTAGAAGAGGTGTTTTAGGCATGTCCTAATGAGTGAAGGAGAAGGACCTGGGGCAGACCAGGGACACAGTGGAGAAATAATGTCTCTCGACTCGTTTGGAAACACCTCAGTGTCCCCCCAGATGACCTGGAGGAGGTGGCCAGGGAGTGGGAAATCTGGGTGTCTGTGCTTATATTGCTAACCCTGCAACCCAAACCCAGATAAGTGGCAGGGATGTACTGATAGGTGAAAGGGTGGATGGATTCATTACCACTTGATCGTTTTAGTGCATTTTTTTCTTATTTTTTGACCTGAACTATACTAGCTGAAGAATATCAGACCTAATAATTTCATGCAAATATGACAAATTCATGAGATTTCACAAAGAGTTGATGCTACTCGCAAACATGATTGTTTCTTGACAGTTCCTGGGAGCATAGAGTCCCCGAGCATCTTGCTGATGTTCCAGATTTAAACAATGCTATGCAGTGACAGGTAGTTATCATTTAATGGACGAACATAGCGCATCTGATAATCAAGGCTATAGACACACATAAGTTAGACTGTTTAAAGTGGAAGAATATTTTAGTTCTTTTCAAGCTTCATCCTGTCGTGTCTCTCACCATCTGTCTCAGCCCAATTATGACAGACGTAGCGTTCCTCTCACTGCTGTGTGAAGGCACAACATTGTCAGTTTGAGTGATTTCAGCAACATAAATTATTGGTGCATGTTTCCTTCAGAAACATCTGTGTGTTCTTATTGGCTTGGCTCGTCAACCAGAGTTAGACACGGATTGCTATATAATGCATATTAATGTGAATGGATGCATGATGACACACAAGTTGAGTTTTGCAGTTCGGATCCTATAAATAAATGATCAAATGTAAGTAAAGGAAAAAGTATTGGAATAAAAGCTAAATGGAAGGGTTTGGTATTAATATTGTTCCGGGTAATTCAAATTTGACTGAATGCTGTTTATTTGCAGGAAAAAAATGCACGAGAAATTAAATGTCACAAGTTTTCGAAGGATTCAGGACAATCTCATGAATGCAGTAACTCAAGATTACAATTAAACATAGACTAAGTACTCTAATGGCACACTTAAAATACAGAAGCACAAAACATAAATTTACCAAGGGAGCAGAAGAATGAGGGATTAAAAAGTATTCATTCAAGACCCTTCATTATTTTGTTAATACACTTCTCTCCTAAAAATCCAGTCTTGTTGGGGTGGCTGCTTATACTTCCCTACATGCTGCAAATAATTGAAGTCCATCAACTGCTAGTGTTTCAAGTTAATTTTAAGAGGAAAGCTGGGTGTCAATGTCACAAACACACATGGCTTATGACCAGGAGTCCTGTTTAGGACTAGCTTTATGTTTCATTTTGACATTATTGCTATCTGTTATTCACATGACTAGATGTCACTTAATTTTAAGTATAATTGTAAATTGCAATCATGTGGGAGCCTCAGGGGCTGAAAACTGAAACAAACAGAAAAAAAAAAAACCTCCCAGCTGTAGTTGGTCCTTGAGGTTGGCTTCAAAAGCAGGTTGATAGCCATATAACCTCTACTCTACTTTTCTAATCTCAAAACATCTACAAACTAGTGGGTTATGTTGCATACTGTATGTCCCCCTTTTTAAATAAATACTACTGTATATAGTGGTGGTCATAAAAAGATATTGTTGTAAAAACCTGTAGGGTATTTCTTATAATTAGAGCGATGATTTGATGGATTTGATAAATCAGAAGGCTCCAGAATGTCATGCTAAAAACTATTATGGATTTTCCTTGTGGTGTTGATATGGTCCAGACCAGGGACTAATGTCACATGTACCTGTATTTATATCATGGCTATTCTTGTCATTTATGCCTACATCATATTTTCAGTTTTGTGACTAACACACTTATCCACATTATTCTGGCTTCCAGGTTTCTGGTTACAGCCCAATAACTGTGCATCTTTGTCATACATAATGTCTTCTTCCCATTGTTTCTTAATTACCACTGAGAAGCTACTGAAACAAATCACACTGCAAAAGATTTCCTTGTGTGTGTGTCGGAGGGAACAACAGGTGCATTAGTAACAAAAAGGTAAAAAAGTGCCATTTGCCTCTTGGCAGAATGTGGAGGAATACTTTTGACCTTTTCTGACAATACAGTGAGACAAGTGCATTAAGCAAAACAGAAATCTACATGCTAATTTATTTTGAACATGCTAATATAAAGTAAACCAAAAGTGCTCACTCCCCTCATGCATCTCTTGGCATAACTGACAGGGTTTTTTTAAAATAAAATAAATGTCAAAATTAAACTTTGAATTTTTCTCAAAGATGAACCAGATACCTAAAAATCATTGCTATTATAAGATTTTAAGAATTTACTGTAAACGCATGTATAGCTAGCTAAGCAAATTTAGTGATATGATCATAATATGATACAAAAGCAGTACCTCTGCTGTATAGAAAGGCACTTTAAATAATAAATGTACACAAAAATAATAATCACAGCAGCAGAACAGACTTTAACTCTGGGTGCTCCATCTTTTATGTTCGGTGGAGCGCCCAGCTGAGCCCGAAGCACCACAACTGGGGCTTGAAAATGGGTTGCCACCCAATCACCCCATGAACACTTGCACATTATGTGTGTTTCTGTTTTTTTGTTTGTTTGTGGGGGTTTTGTTTTGTTTTGTTTTTTTCATGCAAATTACAAATTATTCTCCAAGTTTATGGGAGAATGTTGTTGCCTTTCTTTGTGTTCTGATTGTATTTTGATTTTATTTGTATAGTAATCATTTAATCATCTTCTGGTGACACAATATTTGAGTCCATGATTGCAAATAAATAATCATGTAGCTCTAAAGTCTTTTCACTTTGTCTGACTCAGACCCCAAATATCAGCTGGAGGATATTTGCTTTTAGTTTAAATTGTTATTCATGCGTATTTTAACTTCATAGTACAGAATATAAGATGGGACAAACTCCAGACTTGCAGCGGGCATATAATTCTAATATGTCAACCTAATATAAGAAGAAGAAGAAGTAGTTGATAAGTTTCTAGGAACTTTGAAATCTTTTATTTTACACTTAATGTGACAACCAAGTGCACCTGTAATATTACTGCGCCCACACATAAAGTCGGTTACTCATACGGCACTCGTTCCTGGGTAGGTAAAACAACAACCTGACTAATCCCATCAATGCGGTCATTTTCTGTCTTTTACAAAGAGATGACTGAGAACATAGGGAAGGCTAATAATTAGACCAGCAGAGAAGTCACTAAGGAAAACTGTAGGCTTTTGAAATTGGGTATGGGGATTGTGAATAGTGTAGTTATTGATTTTTGTTTGATTTTCTCCATACTCCTCCCCTGCAGGATCAGGACCTCATAGCCCAGGGGAACCCTTAAAACAGCCCAGAGTAAAGGGTTCGGGATAAGGTTTTCTTTTTTCTTCACTAACCTACGGCAATAAAATGGCTTTATTTTTCTAGATATGGTATTTGTAATTTTGTTTTATCCAGCATGAAAACATTATTATATTGCAGCATTATTAAGTGAATAGACATTGGAAATTACAAAGACCAACATAACATGACCTCACCTTGCTTTGATTGAATCGTTTTAAAAATTGGGGAAAAGACGTTTGTATTTTTCTATGCTTCATGTTGCTTGCTTTCTTGTCCATCTTGTTATCCATGATTGACAGTTCAGGATAAGTTGTGAATAAATGAAAAGTTATTTGCTATGATTTTGATCATCACCATCTATGTCTTCTTTTATGCCTCCCTCACATGCTTCTCAGGTATTGTGTTACTCTGCAAAATTCCATCCATCCATCCATCCTCATCCGCTTTATCCGAAGTCGGGTCGCGGGGGCAGCAGCCTAAGCAGAGAAGCCCAGACCTCCCTCTCCTCTGCAAAATTATTTAATTAATTAGAATTTAGAGAAAACACAGATGCACACACAGGTGTAAACAAAGCCCTTTAATCACCTCTCATATACCTTTTCCTGCAAGCTGTAGTCACTCTGCAGCTTGCAGCATGTCTCTAGGGAACGTGGATGATAGATGGATGAGGCTGAGCTGATTTCCTGTCTATACAGGTTCCTAAAACAGCACGTGAGCTTGAATAAATAGATTAAGCAGTACTGCTGCCGGTACAACAAAACCGTGCAGTTGTTCTAAAGTTACTTTTACTTTCAAGGTCATTCAGAAGTACCATATCATATGGACCAGAGCTAATATATTGACCTAATAACTTATATCATAATAATAACAATAATATTTCCTCTATACAGCTTTTCATTGCTGTTTTTAATGTGTGCAGTGGTCAAAATAAGGACTAGATTTTTACATATTTATACACACTATCACTTAAATCTGTTTAAAATCTGGCTTAAAGTTTACTTTACAATACTTAATGACATTGTTAACAATCAAGTGGATGTGTGGTATCCTTGGAAGTAAACAAGCAAACAAAAAAATATAATATGAATGCACAAATAATAACACTTGGGAAGTCAGCGGGATTGAGAAAGATTATCTAAATATTAAAATAACAAGAAGAAAATAGACTAAATCCTGATTTGTTAATGTTCATGTTTGCTATGATTTGAACTGCAATTAGATTTTTGGTGCTGGTAATAATAAAAATAAAACAAAAGTTACATAACAATCATGATTTGATGAATATTTCTATAGACCTGTTAGCAACTAAGTAGAAGAGTATAATGTTTAAACTTTCGCATCAAGATTTTAAATTATGATACTTTCCATTAATAACTGTGTCCTGCTTATAAACAACTCCTCAGTTCTCAGACAGTTACAAACTGTTGTCAAATAAGAATTGGTTGCTCCACAGTGGTGAACATGACCCTGTCCCAGCTTTTTGCCATCAAATTCAAAATGACTTTTTAATTTTGTGTTTGTAATAAAAATATGGGTTTATGAGATACGCAAATTATTGCAGTTTTTATTTGCATTTACAGTTTCTCAACTTTTTTAGAATTGGCTTTGTATATACTTTTCAGTTTTCCTTTAATGAATTAAACTTTGAGTCTTACTAAGATGAATATTGTCCTAATCTGTCTGATCTAGCAAATAAATAATACATCTAAAAAAGATGTATTTTACTGCAGTTTCTCTCATGAGCAGCAATTCAATGACAGACAAAAGGAGAAGAAATGTTTTTCTCCAGTGTGGAACTGGAACAGTTGATGGAAGAGACAAAAGCAAAGAGCTCTTTCCCTCAAAGAGGCATAAAGAGGCACTTTGGGGCCGCGTAGCAAATACAGTGAATACATCTGGGCATCAGAGGGGTGATTTCAATAAGCGAAAAAGTGCTATTATCGTAGAAGGAGACTAACCAAAGTCAAGCCCGATGCAAATAAAGCCTGTATTGTGCACGAGCTACAAGTGGTGGCTTTCTAAAGGAGCCATTAACTTCCAGCACAAAAAGAAATAGGACACACTTTCCATGGGTGGAATTTAATGAACATATTTCAACAAATTTTCATGAATCTCTTTATTTATCTTTTGGCTCAGTCTAAAAATGCCCACAAATTAATAAAGAATAAGTTCAAATAACAGAGAGATCCTAACGAACTTGTTCTTATGAGCAAAATTTCCCTCAAATAAAATAAGACTTTTGCAGAATCATTTTGAGGATAAATCAGAGGAAAGCCACCCACATGGCATTATAAGCACAATCAACTGATTAACAAGGTTTGGTCTTTCTTTTATACTTCTTACAGCTTCTATTTTACACATCTAAACTAGATTTGTTCATGATGGGTTTGCAATGATCAGGATGCTGTCCATTATGTTGCACACTCTTAATCTTATCCAAGATAAGCTCTTGTTTTCCTTCTCGTTGTTCCCAATCTACATGATGCATGATGTTTTCCATCTTTCGCCTATGCCTTTTTCAGCCGTGATGATAAGCAACATTAGCGGGTTAATCAGTCTATTACAGTGAAGGCCTTCTGTCACTCTGACATAAGTCCCTTTTATATAAATTTTCCTCACAGCTTTTTTTAGACATACCAAAGATAGCAACCAGCACAATGAACACAGTCTTTGCCACACGAGCAAAAGTCAAGCTTCAATGAATAATAAAATAAGTATTGTTAGTATTGACTCTAGTTATTTGTAGGAATGCTTATGTCTCTGCCTTTTCAGCTGCATAGTCACAGCTTTAACCGACCCCCACTGCACAGTTTTAGAAAGAGAGATATTTCTTCTGGATAATTTAAAAAGAAAAATCTTAATGTGACTCCATATATTCAGACTCATATGTTTCTAGGACCAGTGTGGGAAAATTGGCATGGTAACCCTTACAAACCCTTCCTGTTTAGATATGATAGATATTCAGCCATGACACAAAATAGGTTTAGTGTAGCTCTGATTGCGATGAGACTCATTGTTTCTTGACTTGAGGTGAGTGCCCCTCCTCCTATTATATTTAATGTCTGGATTTTTGGTGAAAAACAGAGATGGTGTCTTTAACCTGAAAAAAGTTCTGTATAACAAGCAGTAATCCACATTGAGAGGTGGGAATCACCATAGCACCCAGTGACTCAGCAACTAATTGGATGTTTACATTCCTTTTTTCTCAGTCCAATTTCCATAACAGCTGACAGCATGGGGATAAATTATTTTATCTGCTAATAGTGTATCTATTAGCGAGAACAGCAGCAACCACAATGAAATTTCCTCATTAAACTTTTTTCTCCAACAACGATGAAAACTGGTACAAAATTCATGCCACATCCATCCAATAACTCTTAAATCCAAATTGCATATGTCCAGGTCAAGAAGACTCACTCTCCCTCAGCAGCACACAGGCAGTCTGTCAAACAGAAAACCGGGTACCACAGAGCGTTGCCCTTTAAGGGTAATGATGATGACACCTCAGCTGCCATGCTCTCACTGTGGGCAGAGAAATGGAGAGTTATGTGTCTGGCTGGAGGAAATGTGGCTCATGTACAATCTCAAAGTAATTAGAAATCTAATACTTTCATAATAAATTAACCTTATTTCAAGTCCAACTGAGATAAAAAATAAACTTGCATGTACTCAACTAAACGACCAAATACCAATATTCCAATGCATTCACATGTAGGCTTTAGCTCCGAGACGATGCTGCATTATCTGCTGTAGCATAAAGAATAATATGTTATAGATAGCACTCGGGGAATAAATTAAAGCATTCTCCTGCATCTCAATGTCTTAAAGATGCAAAGTTTAGAATGACTCCAATCCCTTGGGGGACATTGCACCTACTGTATCTAGGAGAATGAGTGAGCCTAGAAGAGACAAAGGAAGTAAAAAAAATGATAGAGCATCCCATGGGGAGAGAGAAAAATAAAAAAGAGTGTTTTTTTCAGTGGAAAACAGTCCACAAAAGAGTATTCTGAGTACTGAGACCAATACAAATGCAAGCCCTGCCTCAACAATGCCCCCCTGTCTCCTGAGGAGAAAGGCAAAAGAAAGTGAGTGCCACAGACAACAGTTTAGAGGCAAGCTGATGGAAGTGGCAGATAAGTGCTCCCCACTGTCTTGAATTAAACAAATCTGCAAAGGGAATTGTTTTATGTAATTTACAATTTCCTAGTGAGAAAGGAAAAATAGCAGCAATGAAGCCACCAGCCAGTCCATTTCTGTTCATCCATTAGAATAACAAAATGTAATACATTAAACAACGTACACCAGGGATTCTCAATACCTGGACTCAGCCGCTGGCCACCAACAGCCATTGAACTTTTTGAGCTGTTCTCTCCCATTACAGTGTAAAGACAGCCTTAAAGCCTTTTTAAAAGGGCTTTAGCAATGGGCACATTGACTGTGGACAGCTCTTTCAGATGTTTTTGGTTACCTTTCATTTCTTTAACTGAACCACTCCAGCACCAGAAATGTTGGGGGTGCACTGATGTACCAAAGGTGAAGTAAACATCAAAGCTGCTTTGCTAGAAGCAAAAACTGCTGAAGCAGACGTATGGGACCTACTCCACAAAAAAAAAATCACCCCATTCATAACTGGACAGAGGTCAAAGTCTTTTTGTACTACTGGGCTGTAAATAAAACTTTTATTGCTGTAATGTTGGTTATTTTATCTCAACACTCTGTGGGGTCTTATTTATTTATTAATGTATTTATTTATTATAATTATTATTTATTATCATATATTTTATTCTTAAATAAAATATATTCCTTATGAAATTCAGTGATAGCACCAAGTATGGGTTCCAAGCACTAATAGAAATGCAAGAATATAGAAGTATTTGTGGTTTAGTCCAGTTGTCCTTTCAGGGTCATCCTAGTCATATTTGCTGAGGCGTGTTTGAGTTCAGATGGGTGTCATCATGCTTCAGTGAGTATGAAGACACGTGCAGCAGATTTATCTTGAATAATGCTTGCAGCAGTGAAAGAAATGTATCAAACAAAGAGAAGATCCATCATTCGGTATTTACTCAGGCTTTTAGGAATCAATGTATTTTAGTGTAAAATGCTGTAGGGACACAGGTAAAATGCTTTCAAATGTAATATTCACCTGATGATTGATAGTAACAGTGTTTTCAGTACAGCCACAGGGAAAAGGGATTGTCTCTGACAGATAACGGACTCTTAAGACCATGTCTTATTACTGCTAAAAGACTTTTCTGAACAGAGAAAAAACTGAAATTGCAAAAATGGAACTGACTCTTGGAACTGACAAACATATGGAAAAAGGACTTCTTAAATTAAAAGCTGCACTCTTGTCTCTGTCAAAATGGACAGAATTCTGTCCTTCATGCAAGGGTTCTTATCTAAACCCTTGCATGTTTTATTTAACATAAATGCTCTGATCAAAAAGTTCAGGGAAATGGTCGGCGAAAATCCAAATTACTGACCTGACTTAAATTTGGCCCAGCATCTTCTCATGCATCTCTGCAACCTGCTGTTTTCAATTGCTCTCTAAAAAAGCGTCATTATGACCACTTCCATTATGCACTCTGTAAGAACAAATATCAACTGTCCCTTTTGAAAATGACCTGGATTTTGTGTGGAGGATCATTGCTGCTGATGAGAGCTGAGATGAGAACAGTTTTCAGCAATTTTCACTTTAAGGGTCCACAGAAAGTCATTTTTTGACTTTCACTGGGTTATATGGTGTAAATTGGACTACTTTTCAAAATAAAAATGAATCAAAGCTCCTTTTTTTCTCTTTGTTTGGGCATACTGAAGGAGATCCAACATGTGTTTCAGAGGCACAAATGCTAAGGGACAGAATGAGACTTCAAGGGAACATAATTCTATACACCATTATACACTATATACACTAATATAACCATGCATTGTGCTTTAGGTTTCATTTTAAAAAGTTCCCTTTTTTGCATCAGTGTTCATTCACAATGAATAAGCCAAACCAAATGCAATTATGTTTGCAGGATTTTTTTTACTTATTAGAATTTAAAAAGTATTGTGACCCTTATTAAAGACTCAGTAGAAGCTAATTTCTGAGCAGTGGAATTCACTTTTATTTATACAGCACAAGTGTTTTGATTAGAAGGTAAATACCCTATAATATTAGAGAGAATATTTGCAGCTTTGAGTCCTCTAAAAGCCTTTAGGTTTTTACACCTGGATTTTGGCAGCTTATCTGATTTTTCATTTCGTCCAACACTGCCTTGGCAGTATCCTTTTGGGTTATTTTGAAAGTGTAATTATTGCTACAGTCTCGGGTCACATGGACTAACATGTGAGCCAAACCATTTTTCATTCCCAAAAATGCCTTTGCATTTTATTACACACAATTTAATTTATGGACATCTATGGTTTGTTTTCCTTGCGTGTGTGGATTGGATAGGTTGTTACCAACATCTGGTGAGAAATTCATCTCAATAGCACCTTTAGAAATATATTTACTTACATAATCGGTAATGTCATCAATACTCGTTAGCCAATAATATGACTCTGAAAAGTCCTCAGTTTTGAAACACAGTATGGCCATGATTTACAAAACAGACTTAATTTTTATTCAATATGACCTGAGTGACTGAGCCCATAAACTCATCAGGAAGGTGTTTACAGAGTTCAAGTTGGAGAGCTGTTTTCCTGCAGACTTGAAAAGGACCACAAGTCTTTTTTTGGGAACGGCAGGTATCTCCCCATCCGGTGCCCATCAGAAAGTATGTAGGTTTTCCATGTTCTACATTGATGTTTTATACTGTTTATGATCTCTCCAGAGGATTTCTAAAGTTCTGTTTGAGTGAGTGATCTTGGTTCTCAGTTGCCACCCTGACCACAGTCCCTCTTGTTCAGCTACTCAATTTTTCCAAATGGCCAGTGCTAAGAATAGTTCTGGTGGTTGCACATGTCTTCCATTTCAGATTTTAATAGGCCACTGCCCCCCTGGTACAACTCGAGGCTTTAAAAATGGTTTTGCCCTTGTCCTAGTCAATGTCTGTCCAAATTTTGCCACAGGTCTACAGAGAGCTTTGCTTTTGTCCTGAAGTACAATGTGAAGTGTGGGAGCCTATAAAGACAATTTTGTGGCTTTCTAAATTAAACTCCATTCAACTCAACTCCAGCTGTAGTGTATTTAAGAATGATTAAAGCAAAAAGCATGACATTGAACAAAATTAAAAGTGCCACAGCAAAATATACTTCTGCAAATGATTAAAAGCAGCTTTTTACTCTGTTATTACTGGTTACCATTTTGACAGTGACACATTATTAATACCAATGAATAAAATTGCTGCAGCAACAGCAGGATATGTACATATCATACTTAGTTAAAAAGAAGACAATTAAACACACCTACGCAGGCCAGGCAGTAAAGTGTACAGAAAATAAGGGCTCTAAATTGGTTTCAGTATTTAGAAAACAGATCCTTCTCTGATTGCAAAGGGATTTGCACAGCTTTTATCACATATGTACTAATAGTTTTTCAGGAAGGTCATGTTTTAGGTGTAACATTAGTGAAGGTCCCGTTATGTTGTATTTTTAGAATAAAAAAAACAAAAACATTTTTGCTGGACAATGCCACTCTCTATCAAACCGCCTAATGTGTGGCTCAACAGGCACTGCAATGCAAACATGAATACCCAGCAATGACACAGAATGTAATTCAGAGGATGGAAACATTTGACCATTTTCTGTAGCTTATGTGTTATTAACAGCAATGGTGGATACCACTCTATCAGAGGCATCCCTTATCTCCCTAGCAATTATCTTTCCCTTTATATATTTTGCTTTTATTTCATTATCCACATTTAATAGACCTATATCATGCTATATGTCCTGTTTGCTTTGTCACATGGGTATGCTGAGTGTTAACATTTCAGTATTAAGGAAGTCTTTTCACAGTCTTGTTGCTTCACATGAAGGAAAGGATGATGGAGCACGGTATCTCAACAACCCTTTTATAGTCTACAATTCATTTCAAAGCTGTAAGGAGGAAAAATGGTTTGAAGGGCCTGGGAGCATAATGAGTGACAGTAGTCGCTGCCACCATGAACAATCCAGGTGTCACTCAAGCAACAAGACTCTTTACACAGACTTATTCAGCTCTGACAAATGAACAAGGGCTGTCTCAAAGTCACAGAGCTGAATAAAGCTGTTAAGTCCTAAGCCTCTTTTTTTTATCGTTCTCATTTACTTTTTCATTTGTTGACTGAGGTCCCAAACCCCCACACCTTGGTTAGGTTCCCCAATCCTGCTCACAGACTGACTTGAATGGTTCAATTGCTTCATGGATTGCTTTTGAGAAAATCCCTCAAGAGGACACTGGAGCAATTTATTTAATTTGCATGCCTATCTCAACAAAAGATACACCCAAACTGTTGAAATATTTTAGCGGACAGAGTGTATGTGTGTGTGTGTCTTCTCTTTTATATAGCAGAGCCTTGTCACAGATATACAAGCTGACCAGGATTCTAAAAGAAGAGTTTTATAAACCCAACATGTGGTCCAAATAGTACTACAAATGAAATAATTTGTGCTGGGAAAAAAACACATATCGGGTTCGCGTTGGGAAATCATCCACATCTTACTGCCGCCATCAATAGTTAGGTTCCACTGAGTCATTTATCTGTTATTCGAAGAACCTTTTCATCCATTTTCCTTTGACACTTTCACCCTTTCGATATTTCAAGCAAGACAAACATGGAGCACAATAAACAATATTCAATACACAATTGCTGAATCCAATCACAGAGCAGCGGAGAGCATCTGAAGACATTAATAACTTGGTACCTGGTACATAAAAAAGAGAAAAACTACCCTATGTCTAAAAATAACTACCTTTCTTATATTGTATTCACATCCATCTTCCTGATATTCATTCACAGAGAGAGGAAAACAGCAAATAAAGTTTAAATCAGATCAATCATATGTAGATGTGACATTTAACACCAACATTAGATTCCCAGCTGCTCGATGATAAAAGTCATGTTTGAACACTTGATGGGCCAACTCTGCTGAGGCTCCCACGGGAACAGTTAGTTTCAAGGTAGTTATTCAACAATAACTTACTTATTACATTAATATAATATACTGATTAAGGATAATATCACATACAAGAGATGCATCTCATGGAAAAACCAGAAGGAAAAAATACTTGATAATATAATCATTGAGGTCTTAAGGTAAACAATTCCATCAAAAAGGCTTTTTTTTTTAAGGGATTTTAATTAATAAATTATTATTAGACTTTTTTCTGATCTTAAAGAGTCATCCCTTTGTTCACATGGCTTTCAATATAATTATGTACCGCCTGCTAGTATAAATGTTTTGACATTAATCTTTTATTTGCATTTTCGCTGTGTAAAATTGGTTCGTCAAAAAAACTTTTTGTCATCATCTTTCAAGGAAGACATATAGCTTCATCACTTTGAGACTTTGTGCCCAAGTACAGTGCTTAACACATTCACTGGACCATCATCCAATCTAAGGTTGATGCCACAGCTCCCATAAATAAACAGCAGTGGTAATTACCAAAATCAACCATCTGTAATGCGTTAATCCATCAGTATACACAAGCTCTTTAATCAAAATGACATTTTTAATGCTAAAATGTAATTATTGTTATCCAAGGATTTTAAAATTTACTGTTTTTAGTAGAAAAAAAATAGTAAAGCAACACATTATTAATTTTTTTATTAAGATGCCAAATTACACTTGTTTACTCACATTCCTGAAGACAAAAAAAAAAAATAGTTTTAGTGGTTTAAAATTATGCTTGATTAATTTCTAATTTCTCAGAGAAGTCCAGCATGCCAGCTCAAATTTGGCTACTAAATAGCAATTTGGTTTTTTGTTTTGAAACAATTTTTTGACAGATTTCTACAATCTGTGTTGTGTTTATGATAGGTGGGCTAATAAATTGTTTAGCACTATATATAGTATATGTAACTGTAATTTTTGGAAAGAAGAGATGGAAGGCTTCATAGAAGTTAACAGTTTGCTATCAAGTCATCCTAACAACCTGTGATAAGTATGAAAAACACCTAAATGAACCCATCATCCCTTTTACATTTTCAAGTATGACACTGTAATATGCACAGCATACAAATCCAACAACCTTTTCTGACCTTTCTGAATAAACATCACGTTAGCTAAAACTCTGCATTTTTAACAGACCCTGCGGACTAGCATCTGTGCACTCCTTTGCATCACTCTTGCCCATGCAGATGACATGAGTAAGAATTGCAAGAGGCAGTACCTTATGTTCCAAAACTGGGGCTACACTTTCTTCATGATCATCCTGCCATGTGTGCCAGTTGCTAAAAAAAGAGTCTTTTCTAAGGCACAAATGAAAACTTGCTTTATATTCAGTCCAAGACCTCTGTGCTGGCAAGAAACTTTGGTGCCCTAAAGCAAACAAATGTTCCATCATCTGCCTTTCACAAACCTTTAGATCTCTGTGAATGTCAGCAGTATTATTCTCCCACTCCAGTCCCCAATCCAGTCTGAACGCCTGGCCACCATGCTCGAACCAAATCTCAAGATGCCAAGGCGCTTGTGTTGTAGCCCACCACTTAAAAGCCAAGGCACAGACGAAAAACACTCAAGCCGATCGATGGTCTGACTAGCGCAAATATCAGGCCTGACCATGGGGCAGCGACTCAAAGTGTCTGACAGACAGAAATCATTCTACCATGACAAGCCAGGCATACTAAATGCTGATGAGCTTGTCTGAAAAGGTCTCACCACTTGGGATATTCAAAGTGTCAGCTATCTTCCGAATACTACAAAAAAGAGAGATGTAGAGAGAGACTTACGTTGTTCAGCTGCTTCTGTTAAATGTGAGCTATATTTTAAATTCTATTTCATTCTTCAACATCAGAACTAAGTGTCTTTTTTTTTTTTGTTTCATTTTTCAGAGCATTTGCCTTTCAAACCAATTTCAAATAAGCTTAAAAAGATTTAAGGTTCTAATGTTCAAGATGCTCTTCAAACACTTACTGCAAATACATTTTACCTGACTCTTCAACTGCTCTCAGAGTGACTCAAAAAGTTTCAAAAGGGGAATCAAATTCCAACAGAATACTTTTCAGTCTTCTGAAGTCAACAACACTTAAACTCAGCCAGGCAGGAAATGACTAGCAGTGATGTGTCAACCAGAGAACACAGAAAGTCAATGACATTCTCCAACTCCAAGTGACGAAGTCGGAGAATGCATAGACAGTGGTATGCACCACACTAACAGGTAGGCTGAATGAAGTTCTTACACTTTGTATACGCACTTGCTCCCTGTCATTCTTTGTTGTGATTGGTGCAAAGGTACGTCACAGTGTGACCACTCCCATAGCAGCACCTCTACATTGCGCCTTGTTCAACGCAGTGGCGAGATGGTCATAAGTAAAGCAAGCAATTCTAAATAATGGGTTTCAGGAAGCAGTGCTACAGTGTTGCATATGAAGGGCCCTTTAAACTTTTCTCAACTTTCAGGCAATCAATTCAAGCTACTTCCAGTGAGAGAGCTAGAGATACACCCTTGACTGATATATGACTGCCAAGGTAACCCAAGGGTATGATGGTTACCAAGGCAACAAAATCCTGGAATGTCCACTAGCGAGCAAACGGTGGTGATACAGTGACAGGTGAATTGCTTCCTGTGTGGATGCCCCTTTACAGTCCATATTCTATTGACATTTTAGCTCCTAGTTTCAAGTTCATCAGTTATTACCATACATGTTTCAGATGGTATAAACTATCAACTGTGTGATATTGCTCCTTCCTACATTTTAACAGTGTTATGTGAGTCTGTAGGAAACTAACATTCCTGTTACACTAACACTGGAGAAAACACAGCTATATTTAAACAACTTCATACTCTAAAGCAGTTAGAGAGACAGCCAAAATTATAGTGAAATTAAATTTGTTTTATATAGCTTAAAATTGTTATTACTTGTGTTTTTCTTAACTGCAGAAAAAGAAATTTAGACTTTACAGTTGACCTTCTAAAGACAGATTTTGCTCTCTCTTATACACACACACACACACACACACACACACACACACACACACACACACACACACACACACACACACACACACACAGATGCACAGTATATATACTTTATATTCTGCCTTATAAGTCTGCTTTCTACCACTAAAAGATCAATATGGACTTACATCAAGAATATTTTTCAGTCATCAATAATAGCCACAGGGGCTACACAGACACACAGACACACACACACACACACACACAACATTCGAGAGAACCAGTAGTGGATAACAGATAAATAAACATTTCTAAATATACATATATGCAATAAATCATGTTTGTTTTTGTTTTTTCATTTAAGCACAACAGCTGAATCTGTGCAGTTTAAGTACAACTGTCCTGTGATAAAGCCAGACTTTGTGAAGGTTGCTATATCTAAATGATTTTATTCAGCTGGGAGCCATATTTATTACTTTAACCACCCAAATTATATCTGTGTGGCTGTGGTTTTATTTGATTTTAGAAACTAAAACTTCAAGATGAGCAGTGAATTAAATGAGCAGCTCTCCAGCACAGTTCGTGCCATAACATAAAGACTATAATTTGATGTAAACCTATGATTTACATCAGAAGACTCCATTATTTTAGCTAAGTAAGTAAATTGACCATTTGAGTTTATCCTGCATTGTTTTATTTTAAGATAAAAATCCACGTATCCAAATTATAGCACCACAAAGACTATCAAAAAACAGCTAATATATGGAGGTATACTATTACAACTAGCTGCAGTCAGACTGTAAGCTGACCTCTCAGACAGGCTAAGTGCCACTGGAGCAGAGCCAGGCTTAAACAGCGTCCAAGCAGATGGTAGAGCCGGCCAGACACGACACACAAACACATTCCTCCAGTGGACACAGATTTATTGAGACAACCTGTGGTGTTGCCACCTGTTTTAGTACGCTTCACAATTAAAGCATATTCACAAAACTCTCTGCTCAACACAATGATTCACCTTCACAGAATCCCTTGAGCAGCTATCACTGGAGTCATTTATCATTAAGTGTGAAGAACCCCAAATTGTTTCTTTCTCTCTCTCTCTGTCTGTCTTCAACTTTGTCACCAAGTTCATCTTTCATATAAATTGTGGGATGCCAGGAAGGAAATTTTATGATGTTTTTGGTTTTTTTACACAATATATTTTACCTTAGATCTGCCTGAAAACTCAGAGCATGACTCAGAAGCGCATGTGTTGAACATGGGGTTAGATACCGATCGTTTACTTGCCTCTGCCTGACGTAAGCCCACCTCAGATTTAGCAGTGATTCATACTGTTATACACACTTATGCATTTCCTTTAGAGAGTTCATGAAATTAAAATAGGAATACTGGTACAGCCATTTTCTAAAAGAAACTCCACAAATATCACAAATACAGAAAATATTTAAGATTTGGACAAGACATTCACTCACCAGCTGCTTCATTAGTTACACCTTGCTAGTTGGATCCTTTTTTGATCCTATTTTCAAAACTGCCTTCATTCCTAACAGTGTAGATTCACCAAGATGGTGGATCTTCCATATTGACATGAAAGCATCACAAAATTGCTGCAGATTTGTCAGCTGCACATCCATGATGTGAATTTTCTCTTCCACAGCATCCCAAACGTGTTCTCTTGGATTAAGAACTGGTGACTGTGGAGACCATTTAAGTAAGAAAACCAGTTTCTTGAACAGAGCCCAGCCTTGTGACAGGGTGTGTTATTCGGCTGGAAGCAGCCATTAGAAGATGGATACACGGTGGTGATAAAGCTATGTTCATTGGTCAGCAGTAACACTCAAGTAGGCTGTGGCATTTAAACAATACTCAGCAGGTACTAAGGGCCTCAAAGACTGCCAAGAAAATATGCTTTTGTGTTGTTTACACCAAATTCTGACTCCACCATCCAAATGTTGCAGCAAAGACTTGTCTAACAAGGCAATGTTCTTCCAATCTTCTATTGATCAATTTTGCATTTTCCTGTTCTTTGCTGGCAGGAATAGCAGTCTCACCAGTCTCCTTTGACCTCTGGCACGAACGGGGCATTTTCAACCAGAGAAGCTGCTCACTAGATATATTGTTCTTTTTTGCAGCAATCTCTATGAACCCTAGACATGTTTGTGCAAGAAAATCCCAGTAGATAGCAGTGTTTTAATACCCAGACCAGCCCACAAACAATTATGGCAAGTCCAAAGTCATTTAAAGCATCATTAAAATCATAGCTGAGATGCTGTGATTCAAAGCAAATGTACGTGATTGGCTTGATGTTGATGATTCTTGGCATGTGCTTATATATATATGAACACATGCCATGTAATGTGTCTAAATAAAAGTGTTCTAGATTTCGTATTTTATAGTCAGGACATTTTCCTAAACAAGGCGTTTGCCTCATTATTACTTGTCTTTTCAAGTGAATTTAATTTTAAAGAGTATTTATTATTTTTTGACCTGTCACTAAAAATACCAAAATTCATTGGATGGTAAGTTTATAAGAGTCTACAAAGGGACAATACCTTGATGTAGTCATCATGAACTGGAATGACTTTTAATAGTATGAAGAAGCTACAGCCCCACGTGTTGGGGAACAAACCAGTAGCACATGTTATTTCAGGAAAGGCAAACACTTTATAGCCAGATCCCTTATAGTGCTTTGAACCTCCTCATCATGCTCATTTTCTCCTTTTTTCAATATACAACTGACAGCATATCAGCAATGAGGTCCAACCATCTAGAAACAAAGTACCAAATAAACTGAATAAATAAGGATGTGTAAATAAATAAATATAACATAGAAACAAGAACTCATAAATAAATGAGAGGGAGGAGGTCCTCACTCATTAGTCTTATCAGCAAACTCTTTCTCATTATGATGATCCCAACTCCCCAAATTATTCACAACCTCCAAAATGACAGCAGCAGCACTGACAAAGAGATAAATGCTGTCAAAACAACTGTTATTTGGCTATTTTGGAGTAATCCATAATGTTAATTAGTGTAGTGCTTTTGTGCAAAATCTCACGGCACGAAAGAACATTGCACTACTGTGCATCATCTTGTTTCATGCCACTCAAATTTGCAGAAAACTGAAATCCAAACTCTAAATTGCCCCCTACCACCAACATTTCCAATGTAACAACCTCTAAATACTGAGGACTCACAAAAACAAGGATGTGTAAAGCAAGGCAATGGTAATAGTACTGCATAATATACTTAAACAAAAAATCTGGAGATGTTAGCCAGGTGCCAAAGTTAAACAGAAAATATGCACATTAATCTGAGCTCTAATTGGAGCATTTGGCAGCACAGCAATTATCGCTCTTTCTTCCATCTTGAGCACCCCGGTGCCCATTAAAAAAGAGGAAGAGGGAGACACTCTTTACAAATGAATACTCCTGGGAGAACCAAGACTTTCTTCCTGCTGTGCTGAGCTGTGCACCACTGATGGCTGATGTAATAAATAAGCTGGAATCGTCCAATTTGTTCATAAACCTATCAATGTTTTACTTCAAGCACTGTCAGCGTGTATTAGAAGGCTTTTTTCTCCTCTGCTTCTAATTACAGGACAGCAATAGGTATAAGTTTTGCGTTCAGGGTATTCACAGTGCATTGCAGAGGCTAATTAATAAAAACTTTATTTAAACTTTAAAATAAATACACAAACATTTAATAGAGAGCAAAGTGCATACATTTCTGATGTTTTTTTGGTAAAAGCCAGTGAAACAAGGTTGGACCAGTTTTTAACAAGATAATAAAGGAATTATATAACTATGACCATGGTATTGAGTCATCTTTTGGGTCTTATGAAACTCCAGATTCATTTTTATTTGTAGTAAGTAGAAATTTTGTCATCACACTCACATGTATTAAATGTATATTTTGAACAATATTTTGTTTATTCTATTATAAAAGCCAAAAAAAAAACATAGACACAAAAGAATAACAATAAGATAACAATAAGGTGCTCATGTCAACTGCAACAAACAACTTTAAAATAGTTACATGCAAGATCTTACTTAAAAAGAGGTTTATGTTGTGATTTATAAAGAGTTCATCTGAAGTTTATGTACTTTGTACTATTGTACTTGTCCCTCATTTCTCACATACTTGGTCTGTCTGTTGTATATTGTTGTTCAGCGTCACTCCTTGTTTTGTTATTGTGGCATTCTGTGTAATATATTGACTAACTTTATTTGTCAAAATAAAAAATGCCCCTTTGCATTAGAACCTGATTTATTAGCAGGCCTACATTATCAACTGGTATTAGCTGTTTGTAAATCTATCAGTATCTGTACCGTATATGTACAGGGCAATCTGCAACTTCCATTTTGGCAATACATGCGTTTGAAACAGCACAAACACAAGAGCCAGTTGAGCCAAGCAGCAAAGAAGTAAATAGACAACTACACATCAGATATCTCTTTATTCTTTGTGTATCTGATTTTTTTTAATATCAGAATTTTAAATAGACAAATATCAGTATCAGCGTTTGCCTTGAAGTCCTGCATTGGTTGAGCTCTACATTGAATTTTGTTACACACAGTTAAAGTGTGGTCTTGCTCAACAACCTCTTTCTTTACTGTCAAAATGTTGTCATTTAGAGATTATTGAGGTAAAATACTTTGTAAAAGGCCTACAGAAGTAGAATATATTGATTTAACTACTATTAAAAAAGGCCAACATTTTTATTAGCATAATAAAAAACAAGTAGTTGATAGTAAATATATATACCTGAATATAAATTATTGCCATTAAGGAATCTAATGGAAGACCTGGCATGATATGGTCTATGAGATTTTTTCCCAAAATGATAGCACTTATGAACTTATTATCCAAAATTATACACTGAATAAAGCACCTAAAATTGTACTATTTGATGTGCTTTATTGAATGGTGATTATTCAGTGATTGCTATGTTTTGTTATATAAATGTTCTCTTCTGGACACATGACCAAAACAGAAATATTTTTTGTTCCGCTTATGCCTTAGTGTTTGGGAAATACACACTAAGTTTTTCTGATTTGAGGCAACTTGTCAAGCCTGCTACATGCATTATATTCTCTTGCCATTTTGTTTTATTGATGCATGAACAGAAGAGCTCTGTACAAAGAATTCTGGTGAAATAAATATCAAGCTTTTAAGATTTTGGCTTTCATCTTTTTTAATGGCGTTGATGCCAACATGTACTATTAGCAAACATCAAATTATCATTAATATCCCATCATTAGTTTATGATTGATAAACCTCACCAAGCACTGGATACTCAGTGAAGATTATAAGAGTCAAATTCTCTATCAAATGTCCACAAATCATGTATTCATCAGTTCAAAAAATAATAGTGGCTGCTTTCACTGAAGCTGTCCAAATTAAATGACAACATGGCAAATGCTTAAAATGTCAGATGGATTGAAAATGACCAGTTAATTGTTTGATTGATATAATTGTTAACAGCAAAAGCACAACTGGGGGACTCTACGCAGAAGGCTATTTTTGACGCTTTCGCTGCTTTGAGATTTCACAGTGGGGAGCCTTAGCCAAGTGGATTTATTAACCATCACAGGACTCCAACTAGGGAGTCCAGAACAAAGAACCACTGCCAAAAGCACAAGCCTCTGTACACAGTCTTTGTTTTGGCCCTCTGCACTCATCAATACACAAGTGTGCTGTCTTTTGATGTTTCTTCAATATACTGACAGTTCATCTGAAGCACAAACTTCCGAAATCCAGCTCAAGCAATCACAACTTGTTGTGTCTCTGCTTCACATCAGCTTCACTGGTTTTGGCGAGGGAACATGGAAAGTAGTGTAAAAAGGGTGGTTTCTCCGCCAGCATACAAAATGTTAACGATCCACACGCAAATTCAGGAAGGCTTACATTTTAAATGTTGTACTATGACTTTTCGAAGGGGCAAACGTGGAGCGATTTCATCATTTATCACAAAGACCAATTTTTGAACTGATACACATTTCCTGGCCAGTTGCCTCTCAAGCTCCCTTTCCCACTGCTTTCATCATATTGTAACACTAATATGGTCCCTAGAGATGGGCAGACACATGTGCCATTTCACTGCAAGCTCACTTATCATCCATCACTTTTTTTTACCCAATCTACATCTCCAGAACCAATTTGTCATTTGGAATATCAAATTGGACAGGAAAACTATACAATCTACCCTCAGTTCTCTCTCACACACATTTTTTGGATGCAAAGGTGGGAGGGCGGTGAAGTGGGCACACTGGGTCAGAGAAACGCCCCTGGCCTTGAAACTGTGAAGAGGTTAGTGCAGAAGGAGGATTTAGCAAGTGGGGCCCAGAATATGTGTTAGCCATTTGGAGGAACAGACAGAGCTGCTCCAGCCCTGTATCCATGGCAACCATTTCAGGACCAACTCAAGTTCTCGTTGAGGTCTTTTGTTTCTCCAGAGGCTGTGATTAAAGGAGGTAAAAGTGAGAAAAACGAGAGAACAGAGGATGAGACTAGCCATGCTGACACTTATCCTCTGTCAGCTGCACTTTTGAAAATCCTTCCCACAGCAAATATCAGTGGACAGTGTCTTACTATTCAGACACAAAGTACCAGTCCTCCTATCTGAGAGCACTCTCTGGAGCTCCTGATGCAGGGACTGAATGACATCCTGAGGCCTGGACGCTAATGAGCTGAGATCATTACGCCAATTATTTTAGCTTAGATCAGGACTTGGCTGTGACTGTGCAGAGGAAGTAGGACCCACTGCTAGCCTAATTGATGGCTTGGGAAAAAGAGGATGAGCAAAACAAAAGGGTTTTGAACCGGAGATGGGAAAAGTTCATTGCTAAACTCTAGTTAAATTCCATCAGGTTGGTGTGCATGAAGCTATGCTAGGACTTAAAGTCAATAAGGTTCAGTTAGTTCCATAAACAATCAACATAACTAAATTTCAGACACAGAGAATTACACAAATGTTGCAGGTTGCTCTAAATTGGCTGTAGGTGTGAATGTGAGCATGAGTAGTTTTCATTCTTTTTATATGATGAACTGTTGACCCGCATTTCAAATATTAGTTCTCTCAGCCCTTTGTTTTGCACTAATGTTACCAGAACCTCCCAACCCCCAGCATTGTAGCAATGCAATAACTTCTGACTAACCATTTCAAGGTGCTATGCCTTGTTACACTGTTTTGGTAGAGCCCAATACAAACACAGCTCAAGCTGGACTTGCTTGAAATGTGGGAACAAGATTTCGGAGACCCAAGAGAGGGTGCAGTATTAAGTATCATGAAAACAGATCCAGCAGAAATTATTTCCTGCTGTTTATAGGAGATTTGAGGAAAGATGAGTTCACAAAGGGATCAACTGGGAACATACACAGACATCTCACTAAGAGCCAAATGACTGATTGTGCTGTTAGAAGCACTTGAGTGACAATAAAGCAGATAGCTACAGCTTCAGTAACAGTGCTATAAGCTTAGCAGTCTGACCTTTGATTGAAGTTGGTTGTGCTGGCTCACAGAACATCTGATGTGGTGTGCACATTTAAAAAGGGGCTCCAGAAGGACATTAATCTGACATCAGTGATGACTTGGTAGGTTTAATGGATAGAGGGTTAGGTGGATGAATTGATGCATATTATTTTCTTTAGATCAAAATAAGAATAAATAATTACAATTACAGATAGAGCCAAATCACATTACTATCAAGCTAATGAAAGAATAAATTAGAATAATATCAATTTCCGCCATCCTAGTATTTCCATTTTTCTTACAGGCAACAACAGAAGGCTAAGATTCTTTGTTCTCGTCTCAGTGGTAAGTAAGTAAAAGGCCTACCAGGCCAAAGAGGTGGTGGTATTTAGACTCCTGGGTGTGTCCAACAGATTGACAGGTTACATGATACAATGTATACCAGTGAAAGTGAAGCTGGAAAGTTGATTTTAACACTGTATCTTCTTTTTAGGCTAAATAGGCCTTCTAAAGCACCTCATTTTATTGAAGACTCCCCGAAGTGTCAACTCCCTTCAGATAGACTAGAGCAACGATTTTGTCAGGGTAAGCCAATGATGTTAGAGGATAATTTCATCACAACCACCCTGGAAAGGTGTTTTATTAACTGGTGGATGATTACAACAGGAGTGTATCCTACTAATTAAACTGCATTAGTTTCACTCCCTAGTGTTTTATTATAGTGTGCAATTCACACTGTAACAATACAAAATCAAACACAACACAAAATTAGAACCAGTTATTTATATGTGTATATACTGTTTTGATGATATACTAGGAAAAAGTTTTTTTCGAACATTACTTTTAGCTAATTAATTCAGTTTAGTGTTTTCATTTGTACTTTATTCATTGAACTTTTCCCTTGATGAATAGTAGAAATACTACATACCCTACATTTAGTTCTGTTTTCAGACTGTATCAAATCAGCTATCCAGTAATGCACTTGGATTACATTCCATGACATCTGAATCCACAAAGCACACCACACCCTGACCAGATGTGCCATGACAATGCTCAAGGGAAAACACAAAAATCAGTCAGTCCCAAGAGTCTTCCAAAGCGTTGGGCGGCTAAAAAACACAGAATATCACTACAGGAGAAGTCCCTAACTTGACTGTGTTATTGAAGTACACAATGCAGCTGGATTAATATGATAAATCTCATCATAAGTTGTCTACTTATACCTGGTGAAAAGTAGGGTATTCGTCGTCTAGTGCCATTTTAAGAGAATGGTAACATCGCCATCTAGCGGTCAACTGCACCGCCTTGTTTAGATGTTTTTTAAACATATACCTGCTTTTTAGGTTAATATATTTTAAATTATTAACAAAAAAAAATAATAATAATTTAGACATTACAGAAGATAGTCTTTATATTATTGCTAACAGATATGGTATAGTAAAAAATAGTGTTTAGCAGATGTTTGACCTTTTATTTATTTAATTATTATTTACCTTAGTACTGTCAACATAAAACACTCCAAAAGTGGAAGCTGTGATCCAGTCCTTTTCGAATCCCAAAAAAGCTCCCGAAAGTGTCGACGAGGTCCTCGTATGAACCTGTAGGCGGGTGTAATCTTTCTTTCTTGTTGGCTGATGGCCAATTATCACAGTAACTTCTGAGCAGATTCCCGAATACAAGATGTAACGGATAGCAGGATATCAGGATACTGACCACACACACATTCATATAGTCTGACATGATTGTTTACCCACAGGGGGGAGCCGTTAGTAAACACAGTTATGGCTCTTATTTTTTAAAAAGCCACCATGTTTAACAGCATGGTTTGTGTGTTTTCCACTTCTCGAGTCATTAGTTCTCAAGTCATTTCACTAAGCAATAAATAAATTCACTTCCTGTGACTTCCTGGAAAGTACCATTCATGCACACAAAAAGGGGGGATTGTTGTAAACAAACTGTAAATCTCTTAAGACATACCGATGTGAAATACGTTTTGCTAATTGAGTTTCTGCAGTTTCGGTTGTGTAGGTTTGTGTACGTGTCCAATATCAAAATTGGCAGTGGTCATTTGATAAATATTTGCTAACTAAAAACTTAACATTATGTCATTTTTTGACTTATTTTGATTGGAGATTTAGACGTCAGTGACTTCCTCAAGTGGTTAGAAACAATGATAATTACCATACTGAGTTACCACATTTGTTAAATTCTTGTGCTACTTTATCTTTATAGATTGGTATCTATAAAGAAATAAATAAAAAAGAGAGAGAGAGAGATTCCGATAGCACGTGAAAATTAAATGCTTTAAGTCCTTCTACAAAACGATAATAAAACAATACTACTACTACTAATAATAATAATAATAATAATAATAATAATAATAATTTGCATTTGCACTGAGGGGTGTTGTTAGATTAGGCTACATGTCCCGCCCTAAGAATAAAAGCGAGGGCTGGACTTGGAGCAAATTTGAAACGTGATAAGGAAAAGCCTTTTAATCCGAGTTCACGGTTTCAGAAGTCTAAATCATCTGGATTTTTTAACAATGGCTGGCCATTTGAAAAGGTTTTACGACCTGACAGCTAAGCTGTTGTCTGGAGAAACTCTCCGTTTCTCTGCACTAAAGGACAAAGTTGTACTTATTGAAAATGTGGCGTCTCTCTGAGGAACGACAACCAGGGACTACACTCAAATGAACGACCTTCATTCTCGCTACTCCACCGAAGGTCTCGTTATTTTGGGTGTGCCCTGCAATCAGTTTGGACATCAGGTACAAAGCGTGTTTGTTTTTTACTTGAGAGAGAGAGTAATGTTTCTGAGGTGACCAAAACTCCGGACTAGCCAAATCCAGGCCTAGCTTCCTTATTCTTGACATGTGAGAAATATGGCCTATGAGCCGTATTTTAGTAACACAACAAGTTTAAAGACATGCATGTGTGTTATCAGTCTGAAATGAAACAGTTTTAACTTTAGGAATCTTTTAGTTAAAATAGAGTGGGCCGTAAGTGTTCAAATACATGTAAAGTGTCTTATTTTAAAAAGTAATATATTACATGAAGTGTCTTATTAAAAGTATTCTGACTGTTACTAAAATATTAGCAAATTATCAGTGTCAAAGCAACATTTTAGCCTGCATATTTATAATATTTATAAACTCCTGGTATGACAATGCTGTTAACAGTATTGATTTTTATATATAATACAGCGCATTAATTTCTAATATCCTAAATTTTCAAAGATGTTCTATGTCCAAATACCATATCTGTCGGATACATTTATCAGGTTCATAAGCACGATTATTTACTGCTAAAATGTCATGATCCAGAAAAATACAATACAAAGTGTAACTTAGGGAATAAATCTCAAATACAAATACACCTGCCTCTATACTGCACCTAAGTACTCTAGAGGAAATGTAGGTTACACTACAATTCCTCTTATTTAGCTTGTTTAATTAAAACCCCACATAAATGTCTACATCTATCTAACAGTGCTTGTGTTTTGGTGCAACAGGAGAACTGCAAGAACGATGAAATCCTAAGATCTCTGAAGTATGTCCGTCCAGGGAATGGCTTTGAACCAAAGTTCCAGCTCCTCGAGAAGGTGGATGTGAATGGAAAGGATGCCCACCCCTTGTTTGTCTATCTGAAGGAAAAACTTCCATTCCCCTGCGATGATGCCCTGGGTCTCATGAATGATCCAAAGTACATCATTTGGAGTCCAGTGTGTAGGAATGACGTGTCCTGGAACTTTGAGAAGTTCCTGGTTGGTCCTGACGGAGAACCTTACAAGCGCTACAGCAGAAATTTCCTGACAAGTGACATCGAGGCAGATATTAAACAGCTTCTTAAGAGAATCAAATAAAATGTGCTGGGAAATGTTATGGGTGATTTAAAACATAACAGTTCAGAAAGATCAATCAGCACATACACATATTAGGATAATTTGCCATGCTTTCAGATCTCAAATTCCAAAAATGTTATAGCAGGCCTGGGTTTGTTTGTGATATTTTAAATGGATTGTTCTACTGGATTGTTCAGCCTTTTAATTCAATGACGACACTCCTTTAAATGTTTTTGTGAGGAGGGGTTTCTGATAAAAATGTAAAAGTTTGACGACCATTGTGAATGTCTTTAATAAGATCGCAAATATTTTCACTTGCTTGACTTAAAAGGAGAAATAAATGTTATTATAATACTTGTGTTGTGCTCATTTCTTACTTGCAATGGTAATGGACAGGTAGCCCGTTTACATCAGGCAGGAGTCTTTGTGGACTGCGATGTTCATATGAGTGAGAGTAGAGAGCAGGTAGAGGTATGCGCTGGAGAGAAGAGGAATAAAAGTAGAAGCAAGACAGAATGGTAGTGAAGGTGGATGAGTTAATACCTGGGTTCAACCATCCAAAACTATGGACAGTGCACAAGAGAGGTGAAGGAGAGATTGCAAGCAGGGTGGAGTGAGTAGAAATGAATGTCAGGGATGAATTGTGACCAAAAAATAGCAACAAAAGTGAAAGGAAAGTTCTCACTACAAGACAGTATTGAGACCTAGTATAGTTTGGACACGGTGGAACTCCAAAAACAAAAGGAGGCTGAGCTGAAGGTGGCAGACTTGATGGTGCTAAGATTTTGAGTGATGAGCTGGATTAGAAATAAGTACCATCATAGGAACAGCTCAGGTTCAGCAGTTTAGAGGAAAGGTTAGAGAAGCAACTCTGAGGTGCTATTGACATGTTCAGAGGACACATAGTGGATATATCAAACAAATGATGTTGAATATGAAACTGCCAGGCAGGAGGAAAAGATGAAATCCTCAGAGGTGCTTCACGGATGAGCCAAGGAGGACATGCAAAGGGTTGGTGTGACAGAGAAGGATGTTAGGGATAGAGTGAGATGGAAGCAGGTGACCCGCTGTGGCGACCCCTAAAGGTAGCAACCGAAAGAAAAATTGTGTTGTGCTCATTTCTATAAAATACACACAAACATCCTTCAGAAATGTATGTAGGAAACTTAGGAAATTTCGGTAAATAGAATCTTCATTGGGGGAAAAAGTGTTGTATAATATTTTCACATCGACGCAACACTTTCCGGTACTTCCTGGGTGAAACCAGAGGGATACTGCAAGTCGTCCAACATGGCTGGCCAGGAAGATCCAGTGCAAAGAGAGATTCACCAAGACTGGGCGAATCGAGAATACATAGAAGTAATTACGAGCAGCATCAAGAAGATCGCCGACTTTCTTAACTCGTTTGGTAAGCTTTTAACAAACTCACTGGGCAGATTTGTGTAGATCACTAGCTGAACTTAGCTAGTTCAGCCAGCTGTTAGCATTGATGTTGATGTTTTCAATGGCCACTCCCAGCTAGCAGTTAGCGCGGCTGTTAGCTGTCAGCTTGTTTTTGTTTTGGAGGAGGATTGTGACATTTTGAAGAGGAATCGGCTTACATTTTCCTCCAACTACCTGTCCTTTAAGAGTCAGTCGTTTTAATGAATTCATTAATATACCAGATTCAACAGACGATAGGAAAGCATTAGCAGGCTGCCGTAACCGCTAATGCTAGTGTTGTCGGCCAATATGTATGCGGATGTGCCCTTTAAACCTTTTTAACCCAAAGTGACGGTGTGCATCTTTGTTAAGCAGCTGTTGAAAAACTGATGAAAATGTCATGTAACCTCTAAACGTTCTAGTTTTTTTTTTAAATTCTCCATCAGACATGTCGTGTCGATCTCGTTTGGCCACACTCAATGAGAAGCTGACAGCGCTGGAGAGGAGGATTGAATACATTGAGGCAAGGGTAAGTTAACTGAATGTAAAGTGACTTTATTTCTTTATTTGACTTTGTCTTTTTCTCAAGTAACCATACCCATTACATAAACATGTCTCTTATTGTAGGTGACAAAAGGAGAAACCCTGACCTAGAAGTGGCCATTGAAACTCATAACATCCCCAACCTACCTGCCATCCCTCGCCCTGAATTTTTGGATTAAGTGTGATGGACTCCACCCTCCTATTTTGGGACGATGTGGACCTTTTTTTTTTAAATATATTATATGGCTGGATTTTGTGTTATTTTATCTCATGACGCATTTGTACAGAAGATGTGTGTCTGACTCGGCTACCATTGATTTAAGCATCATTATATTCTATTACAAAACAAAACTAAGCTCCGTTAGTATTGGTTTAAAATAAGTCTGGAGCACAATTATGATTTATAAATTTTGTATCACTGCAGTTTGACCATCTGTGTTGTGTACAGTGTCACTTCCAAATGAAAGCTGTATCAAAAGAGGAACATTTGCCTGTGCCAAGATGAACAATTATTGTGTACTTACATTTAATAAGGGCCTCCTTGTACAGCAAAGTGTTTGGTGATGTTTCTGAATTTAACTACTGTAATAAATGAACTTAAATAACATTGTAGCTGAACTTAACTTTTTTTCACCAGTTATGTTGCTATGTTGAAGATGGGTCTAGTTATGACTATTTTGAGTAATCAGACAGACACACTCACAATGTTTATACAAACTTGTAGTGTATATAGACTAGAGCTTGACATGAAACAACATATTAAATGGGTCAGATTGCTCTTGTATACAGGTTTTGGTACAGTTAGAAGAATTCATTGCAATGGCATTAATGTGTAACAAATGTTTTATGAATAATAAATCATACTTGCATAAAGAGTAATGTGCATTCTGGTTGAATTGAATTATTAATAGCGTATGGTAAAAATAAAAAGCGGGGTTATAGCATGACAGCAATTTAATTATGTGTCCAGTAGAACATTAACAGTTTTCAACTCCATGTAAAACCTGCAGAGAAATTCTAACAGCAGCGGGATTAAGCGCTTTCAGAACGCATCCATATACTGCTATTACGAAAATGTAACGAAAACAGCCAATGAAATGGCGGAAATCTGCGAGATATGATAGTTTTGCCCTGGGTTTTCCCTCACAGGCAGCACTACGCTATATCCCTTTGCTGTTCGTCCAGGCTTTTCTACCCAACTGAGCACTCACCAAACCACCAAACGTTTTAAGAAAATAAAAGTAGCAACGCACATTTACTGTGAGAGGGTACACAATTTATGGAGAAGACAAACTCCACAGAGAAGGAGTTTAGAAACCCAGGACTTTCTTATTATGAGACGAGTTCTAACAACAGTGCCACCATGCTACTTCATCCTAGCTTGTATAGGTTAATTTATCTTATCCACCATTTTTCCACTCAAAAGTTTAAACCTTAATTAGCTACTACTTTAAAGTCTTCTTTGCCAATGATTTGTTAATTTTAAGAAAACGCAAAAAAATAACCATGCTCTATATTTAAATACCAATAAACTTCTATATACGCTTTGTTGCTGTTTTATGTTTTGTTTTGTTTGTTATGATAATTATAACAACATGTAACCCCAGTAAGTCTTAACAACTAACTACGGAAGAGTGAGAAAACAACCAGGTTGAGAGATACCTCCATGCCTGTAAGGCAAACTCGGGGCTGATCCTTCCATTACCCATAATGCACCGGGTGACACCGATGCATCTTGGGATAAAGAAGGTGCCATCGCAGATAAGTCTTTGGACGTGAGATGAATTTTCTTCTCCGCAATTTTTCTATTACCGTTTTGAAAAAATAATAGTGCGGGTGAAAAAAAAGCATCAAAAAGCTTACACTGGTAAGTTGCTTCACGTTCAGAGTTGAAACTAAAGCTTTCGCGGTCTCTCGTTAGCGCCGTTGATTTTGGCTTGAGAGACGTCTGTTTGATAACGTCTAGCTCCATATAATGGAATGAAGAAAAAGGAGGGCTTTGGTTTTTGTTTCTCTCACGCTAAACGAGTTCACGCGACTACAAGGGGAATTGTTATGTGTAAACGAGTAAAACCACTACGTATATTTTTAACGGGTATTTTTTTTTCTGTTTTCTAGAGGTCGTGTGAGTGCGGAAGCTGTAAGAAATATGGGGGCTGACAAAAGGTGAGTAGCAACATTAAATGCCAGTGCAGCTCGCCATGGTAGGTGTGGCTTATCATAGTGGGAATCTTGTGTTTTTCGCGTCTCTGAAACATGTTCGGAGTTTAGGCGATAAGTTAAAACAAATAGTATTCAAAAGTTGTTTTTAAACTGAAATGGCAGACAAAAGTAGCGTTGATTTCTACCAGCATTTCCAGATATGTAAAACCTTACATTTAGTTTCTTTTTAAACCAAAAAATAAAGGAGACTAAATCTGTTTTCGATAATACTACAGGTAAAAAGTTTTATTGCCATCAAATTTTCTCGTAAAACGTGTTACGTAATCCGAATAAAAAGTTAGGACAATACAAGAATGTAAAAGTCATTATCTGCCAATGAGTGATTGCCAATGTTGTTTTTTTGTTTGTTTGTTTGTTTTTGTTTTTTTGATATGAGTAACATTTTTGTTACTCATATCATTTTTAAAAAAATGTCACAGAGATTGAAAGTGTGACATTTTTCATGCACATGAATAAAGGATTTATAAATTTCACCTTGCCAAAAACTGCTTCAATCTGGTCACAATATTTTTTTTTTCCAGTGCAAAAAAACATCATCATTCATGTTAGAGGTGTTTCAGATATGTTTGACAGACTATCGGCCAACAAGTCACTTACAGCAGTTTGAATTCCAGCAGTCTTTTTTTTTTTTTTTTTTTTTGGCATGACAGTGCTAAGATTAACTGAGAGACAATGCATTGTTCAAGGCTGGAGTCATGATAAAACCAAAATGGTAGCAAAGTCATTGAAATGTTATACATGTTGAACGCTAAGGTGTGCTAAGTTGGTTTGTTTATTGCAGTATTAGTTGTGCTCCTGTTTGACTTTTCTTTTTTTTCTTTTTTTTAAATGGCCTTCTGAATAGGATTAGTCGAACAGAACGTAGCGGTAGATATGGTTCTGACCAGTGCCGTGATGAGTCTGAGTGGCGTGACAGACGTGAGCGAGACCAAGAACGTGGTGATCACAACATGCGCCGCTGGGGTGACGAGAGACGTGGTGATCGTTATGAAGGAGATCGCAGAGGATCACGAGAAAGCCCAGAGGTGTTTGTCTTAATAGCCCTTGGGTTTTAATACTGCATTTGAAAAAACAATTGTGCAATGACACTTAGCAGCTGTTGTTGTTTTGTGTTAAAGCAAAGGGAGAGGAAGCGTCGTAACAGTGATAGATCAGAAGATGGTTATCACTCAGATGGTGACTACCAAGAGCAGGACTACCGAAGGGAACCAGGGGACGAGAAGAAGAGCAAGACCATCATGCTGGGGGGTCTGTCTCCTCATGTCACTGAGGATGATGTAAGTATTCAGTTGCACTGGTCGTGTACACCCTTTGGTTCCTTTTCTTTGTTTTTATTGTGTAAGTACCTTTCTAAAGGTATTAATGAATGAATGAATGAATGATTGAATTATGATGTTAAGCAGCCTCTGCATGTTGTTGTTTAGATTCGTTTTGCCATTGACCAACTTGAGGGACCCCAGCCAGTGGATGTCAGGCTGATGAAAAAGAGAACAGGTGAGAACCAGTCATGTGACGGACCCCGACCTTCCCCAAGTCTTTGACCATAGAGCTAATCTGCTTCCATTCAGACCCATTTTCCCATAGAAGTTAGGAGATGACTATATCAAAGTACTTGAAAGGTTGTAAGAATATTGATTCAAGGCTTATCTTGTACACTGTGGAGCCCTTTAAGGTAAGTAAGAGCAGCATTGATTGCTATGAGTAAGTCAGTTGGCAGACCCATGTTGTTGTTGAGTGTGGTTCAAACAGTGGTATTCTGCAGGATTACTTGCTATGGTAAAACTCCTAAGGAGTGGGCTATTGTGTACCAATCTGGCCCTGGGTCGGGAAGCAGTTTGTGGAAGAGTTTGAATAATATGCCCTTGGACTCTTAACTAACACGCCTCCCGTCTATATTTGAATGCTGTCTCTAGGTATAAGCCGTGGTTTCGCCTTCGTGGACTTTTATCACTTGCAAGATGCTACACGATGGATGGAGACCAATCAGGTTGCTTCACAATCGCCAAGTCTAGTTTTAATCTTGGGGATCTGGAAAAATAACCCAAAAGGCAACCAGAATGTATTGAATACGTAGTGTGGAAACTGTATAGAGGAAAAAAAAAAACTGGAAAAAACAAACTGAATACAATAGAGCAAATATAGAGATGATTATATTATTGATTTACAATTTCATATTTTAATATATTTTTATAGTTAATTGTATTGGGCAATAGGCTTCAAGAAATTTTTCTGGTTTTGTTAAGTGATCTCTTTAATAAATCTGCATTTAAATTTGATGAACAGACCATCTTTGCCTTGCAGATCATGGCTATATTAGTTATTTTCAGATTTCAGTGTAACCCCATTCTTTTTTTTCTTTGCAAGCTTACCCCAAATACTGGGAATTGTTATTTTTATATTTTCTTAATCTTTTTAACAGAATTTTCTTCTGTTTTGTTTTTTGAGAAGCCCATACATTTTTTTTTTTTTTCTTTTTCTTTTTCTTTGGAAAGCAGTCAGGAAAGTCTGTTAGGGTCACATTGTACACTTTGCTCCAGCTCAGCCTGGGCACTCGGGTCCCAAACACCAAAAGAACCCTCTTTACATCATGCTCACATACACGTCATGTGCCTGTCTGTAACTCAAAGGCTATCTGTTGGGGGTCCCTCTCCCCCGTCCCCTCTCCCTTCCAAAACTGCTTGCTCTTTTGATGAGACGAGTTCCCTCCATGAACACTTGGATCATTTTGTTCTCCTCTTTCAGAAACGTCTGACCATCCAAGGAAAAACCATAGACATGCACTACAGTCACCCCAGAAACAAGTATGAAGACTGGCTCTGCAGCACAGTAAGTTAATCTCTTGGTTTCATGGTCTCATTATCCAACATTTTCTTCTAAAGAACACCGCACACACTTGACATAGGCCTGTAAGCATCAAATTTTGCAATCCTGTCATCTTATTTTGTTGTACACCTACATTTGGATAAGTGGTAAAGGTTAGGTTGTGTCTTAGGTAAGTATGGTATGCAGTACCAATATAGTTGCCTGTTCTCTGAGGCAGCACTGTTCAGGGCTTTAGTAGGTGTATAATCAAAATGATGTGAACGGTTACTTGCAGTGTGGCCTGTACAATTTCCGGAGGAGGCTGAAGTGCTTCAGGTGTGGAGCAGCCAAAGCTGGTAAGTAGTTAAATCAACAAGAGGCCACTGACTGCAGACATCTGAGCAGCCCGAGTCCACAGGGCTGGGATGCAACACCAAGTTTGTTTTTGTAGCTGTGAGATGATGTGGATTTTTAAGGAATGTCACTCTGTCTAGTAAGGTGTATAAGTGCTAATTGGCCTGAATAATATAAAAAGCGTGAAACACAACAGACAGTGTAGTTCATGAAATGGGCACATAGTGCCAACACTATCTTTTAAAGAGTCTTTTTTTTTTTATACCACTTTATACCTCCTTTTTTTTTTTTTTCTTCTTCTTTTTTTTTTTGCTGCAGTCTCTCACTTCTGGAGGTTGTGTTAATGCACTTCTTACTTCTGTCTTTCTCTCAACAGAAAGTGAAGCAACCAGTAACACTGGAGTTCCTGAAACTCAACCCAGCGGAGATTTCTATGGCGATAGTAAGAGCTTCTTCATTACTGAAGCAATTTCATTTGCTTAGTTTGGAAGCAAAACATCTCTATTTATAGTATACTTTCCCTAAATATCGTCTTTTGTCCCATCAGCAATCATCCTTAGAAATATTGCTCCTATGACCACAGTGGAAGCCATCATGACTGCCCTGGCACCATATGCCAATCTATCATCCAACAACATTCGTCTTATTAAGGACAAGCAAACGGGCCAGAACAGAGGCTTTGCCTTTGTGCAGCTGTCTTCACCTCTGGTAATTCTTTAATATGTACAGATGGAAAAAACTTTACCTTTGAAAAAAGTTTGGTATATAACTTAACATATTATCAATCATTTTAACAGGAAGCATCTCAGCTGCTAACAATCCTTCAAGGATTGCAGCCTCCCTTAAAACTAGATGGAAAAACAATTGGGGTGGATTATGCCAAGAGTGCTAGAAAGTAAGTAGTCCTCACTTTTTTTTCTTTTTTAAATGCAGGAATGGCCTCAGTATGGCTTTTTCTGGGCTGCTTTCTAAATAACTGGTGTCACTAAAGAAACGTTAGCCATAAAGTTCGACGTAGCAAATGCAACAAAGCCCCATCTGCTCGCTTAATTGTCGACATGATTTTGGTCTTACATATTCAAGTTTGCATTCGCTCGAGTTGTTTTAGCACACTCAAGACTGTCATAAAAAGATTTCACCACATTGCGAGTCTTTACTAGTGAGTTGAAAATGATGATAAGGAGTCTAGTTTGTCCCACCACAAGTTCCTGTGGTTAAAAGCAGCTAGGCTGTGTGGTTGAACTGCATCTATGCTCTTAACCTTTTAAATGTTAGCCTTAGGCTAACCTTTTCCTGGTTAGCCTAGTGCATTCCTCAAGTTGCCTGTTTAAAGAAAGATTGAGCTTCACTCAGGTGGATATCATTTTCTTCCCCTTTTTTTTTTTTTTTTTTTTTTTTTTTTAGGGACCTTTTACTCCCTGATGGAAATCGTGTCAGTGCCTTCTCTGTGGCCAGCACAGCTATTGCTGCAGCCCAGTGGTCCTCAAGTCAGGTAGGTCTTTTTTCTGTCTACATCGTCTTAGTTATCACCTTCCCTTTTTGATATCACAGACTCGTAATTGGCGTTTTCCTTTTCAGCCACAGCAGAGTTCAGAGGGAATGTCAGAGTACAGCTACCTACAGGAAGGTTATACTCCCATGTCCCAGGTTAGTAAGAAGAAAATTATGGTTACATTACCAAGAACGAGAAGGTCATTTCTAACTTCTCAGTTTTCTTCAGTGAGATACCGCTCTGTATCATCATTCAGTGGCAGCTGTGTAACTCTACAGCCATTCAGAGAAAACATGTGGGTGTATCTATTATAATGACATTATAAATGAACAAACACTTTTTTTTTTTCTTTTTCTTTTTTTTTTTACAGGATTACCAGACATACTACCAGCAAGGAGCAGCAATCAGTACCTCTCAGGGAAATGGAATTCTAGGAGGTAAAGAACTTCTAAACTCGTTTTAAAATATTGGTTCAGTAGCTAATTGTTCACTATATCATTTTAACATTGGAAAATTAGTGTCTCCAATTTTTTCTTTGTGTTTGTGATTAGACAAGACTACAAGCTGTTCTAACATTTGTTTACACTGAATTTATAGTTTTAAGAGCTTCAGTTAAGCTGATATGTTTAATGTGGTTGTTTCCATCATTTTTGTCTGTATTCTAATAGGCATTTTGACGTTAACAGGTAGTTAAGATTTTAAATGCATGCACAGTGGCTGCTTTACAAGCCACTGTGACCCTTTGCTCAGCTTTATGTGTGTGCATCCTCAGAGAAGCGCAACAAATGCTAAGTTACTGCTTCTAGAAAAAATGCTCAGAGATTTTCTGTAAACTTTGAAAAATATAATATTTGGACTTTGTTTGCATCATGATCTTGAGTTTTGTTTCATTTTTTTGTTTTTGAACTTTTAGCTGCCCCGGGTGTAAAGATTGTTCCAACTGCAGTTGGAGTTGTGATATCACAGAACGCACAAGTCTACCAACCCCATATAATTGCACAGCCTGCTGTGCAGGTAATATACACGGTTGATAATTCTGTAATAAGATAAATGTATAATACTGTGTGAATTACTGATTCAACAATCTCCAAATAATCTTAAATAAACTGTTTATTGATTGTAGGCATTGCCACTTGCCCAACAGTTGGAGGCAAAACCCCAGGCTGGACACATTTCAGGAATTGAAGCTGCTTCTTTGCCAGCTGCTGCTTTAGCAGCTGCCACTGTTACCACTGCGGGGACATTAACAGCCTCTGAACAGGCGGCGGACACCAACATTGGTATGAGCACATAAGATCCCTTTAAACCAACGTTGCTGAACTGTGACGTGCATAGTAACATGACAGTTTTCCCAAGGTCACTGTCATGTGTGTTGAAGTGTTTCTATGGATAGAACCTGGATAGAACATCAGTCTCCAGCCTGTAGTTTAAAAGGACTGTGTTAATCTGTTATTCCTTTGATAGACCTAACCAAATGTGCGTGGCATGATATCTGAGATTGTTTAATGTTGTACATAATTGGTAATACTTAGTTCTTTAAAGCTTTTCATTTTATTAATTGTGTGTTAGTTAACAGGCTTCAGTCAAGCTTGGTAGAAATAAAGGATGAAAATCTGGAATGCGTCTTTATTTCTATCCCTGTCTTTTCTAATTTGCCAAGAAAGATTTTTACCACCATTGTTAATGCTGTTGTGTTTGCTAATTCACAGCTCTTCCTGATACATCCACCTATCAATATGATGAGTCTTCTGGCTACTATTACGATCCTCAGACTGGCCTCTACTATGACCCAAATACACATGTAAGTAGTGCACATCAACCTTGTGTGAGTTGCATGTTTTTCTGTCTTATCTGTGCATTTTATAGTGTGTAATTGATCGTTTTTCATTTTTATTTATTTTTAATTTTTTTAACATGCAAATTGCTGTTTCTCCTTTCAGTATTACTACAATTCTCAGACTCAGCAGTTTCTTTACTGGGACAGTGAGAAGCAGACATATGTACCTGCCAGCACAGGCACTGGACAAAATGATGGCAAAACAGGTGGTTCTGCAGCAACAGGCACCAAAGAATTGAAAGAGGGCAAGGAGAAAAAAGAGAAGCCCAAAAGCAAGACAGCTCAGCAGGTGTGTTCAGAGTCCTGCATTAACATTTTTATTATGCCTGAAACAACTTTTGCACACTTTCACTTCACTTATTTCTTTGTGCACTTTACTATATTTTAAAAATCTGCTTTCCTACAGATTGCTAAGGACATGGAACGGTGGGCTAAAAGTCTCAACAAGCAAAAGGAAAACTTCAAAAGTAGCTTTCAGCCTATTAGTCAAGAAGAAAGAAAGGAGGCAGCAGCTGCTGATGCTGGATACACATTGTTTGAAAAGAAGGTATCTCATTAGGCTTCGATACGTAACAAAGTTCTGGGACTGCATGTGTAAAGCTTCTATGTCTTTAATGGATACACTTCCCTTTTCCAGGGGGCAAGTCTAGACAGACTCATCCCAGAGATGCTAAGGGCCCCTGAAGAAGAGCCACCAACCACCTCAGTCACCTCTTCAAAGGTGAGTATTTTCTGCATCTCTCATTTTAGTTGGCTATGCTTCTGTATGATGATGATAATGTCAGATTTTGCATGCATTCAAAAGTCTGTTACCCTTAGTAAAAGGCTAATATTTATGTATGTTTATCCTTGGTGTGGTTAGTGTGGCCTTGTGGCTGCCTACAGTGGAGACAGTGACCCTGAGGAGGGAGGAGCAGAACCTGATGGTGGTGATATAAGCCAGGACAAGCTGACAGACTGGAAAAAATTAGCATGCTTACTGTGTAGGAGACAGTTTCCCAATAAAGAGAGTCTAATCCGACATCAGCAACTCTCAGACCTTCACAAGGTAACATCACATGTATCATCTTCAGAACTAACAATGAAACTTATTCAAAAAGAAAGGGAGAGAGCTCATTATTCCGTTGGTCTTGTCATAGAAAAACCTGGAAGTTCTTCGCAGATCCAAAATGAGTGAAGCAGAGCTGGAAGAGCTGGAGAGAAAAGAGACTGAGGTACAGCTCAATATAGAATCACCCACTTACTTCTGAGTCATTCTTTTGTTTTTCAGTGTGAATGTGAAAACATTGTTTTTGTACATTATAGCGTGTTTATTTGTTTCTTTTTCTATAGATGAAATATAGGGACAGGGCAGCCGAGAGAAGAGAAAAATATGGCATCCCTGAACCGCCTGCACCTAAAAAGAAGAAATTTAACCAACCAGCGCCAGCCATGTAAGCAGTCATTTTTGTTTATTTTACGGATTTGTGTGAAATCTCGTTCTTCTAGTGAGTTCAGTCTATTTTATCATTAAACTTGGCTTTATTTGATATTCTGCTCTTTTATGTACAGTAACTATGAACAGCCCACTAAAGATGGCCTCAACAGTGACAATATTGGGAACAAGATGTTGCAGGCAATGGGCTGGAAGGAGGGGAAAGGTCTTGGTCGCAACCAGCAGGGCATCACAGCACCAATTGAGGTATTTGTAACAGTTGTGGTGTCATAGTTCATCAGGCTCTGTAACTATATACAGATCTAGAAAGTACTCAACTCTGTGGATTTCCTCCTCAGGCTCAGTTGAGAACGAAGGGAGCTGGACTCGGCACTAAAGGAACCAACTACACCCTCTCTCCTTCAGACACCTACAAAGATGCAGTCCGCAAAGCCATGTTTGCTCGCTTCACTGAGCTGGAGTGAGTCATTAGTCTGAAGCTAAAGTGACTTCTTGAAATGGCCTGCCAATGATCTGCTTCTTTTTGGTGTGGAGCTCCACTGTGTCTGTGTCACGAGAAGCAAAAGAGACGTTCCTAACGGTATCAGTTCAGTCTGTGATCCATAAAAGCTATACCTCTTACTGTAAACCAGTCAGTGAAGAAAAAAATCTGTTGTAGGAATAATGACATAGTTAATATAATTTATAAATTGTACATATGCACAGTGAATTTACGTTGCTGGTTTTCAGATTTCTTTTATATTCATTCAATGTTATGGCAACTTTTTCTTTAGTCTGAGCATGTTTAAATGATTGTACAGTTTATACAAAATCTGGTTTATTTGTACAGAAATAAACTTGTGGCGTTATTTTTCTCTGGTCTTCATTATGTTTGATAACATACGGCAGCTTTTCTTAATGTAAATTCTGAGTGTTTTCAGCAGTTAAATTCAGAAATATTGCAGTGGGGTCTATATGTGCACCACTAATTCCAGAATCGCACTGCCAATAAAATCAGCTGAATATGCAGTGGGAGCACTTAGCTGTAGAGAAGGCACATTTTCACATGTAGAGAAAAACTTTAGATGACAAAAGCTGCTCGTTTGTCTGATTTTGGTGCTAAATTAAGAATTGCAATCTGAGCAGTGGCTTCCTGTGAAACTTGCAGCTGTTCTCTGTAGTGTGGAATTGTGGAAATTACAGTAACTGGCCTGTGACGGCAAAAATCAGAAATTACATTTTTCCTTCTTTTGTAGAGGCTTTTTTTTTTTTTTTTTTTATTCCAAATCATTATTTTGTCAGGGGAAAACTACTGATGTGACAACAGTTCAACCACATGAATTAAATGCGATTGTATTTGCACACAAACCAATACTGATACAATACCACCTTACTCTGGATATACCCATGGTTCCCTAAAAATGCCACAAGGCTCCTAATGCTTTGTGTTATTTCACTGTTTCATAATCCTTGATATACCTGGGAAGCTTCATTTTTGTCTCATTTGAAGAATTTTTCCTGGTTGTCAAAACTGAAATTCAGTGTTCCTTTTTGTTTGGACAATATGAAATAAAATTCTCAAAGTCAAATATAGTAAAATAAAGAATCATTTTTCAGTCTGTGTTGACGTATGGTATGCTGTCTCTACTGGCTGTTCTTTTGACACACTTATTGTCCCTTTTTAATTGTTTATTATATAATAAATCCATTGTAGTCTTATGTTACATGTAAATAAAACTTTTACAAAACACTTTGATATTTATTATCAAATTGTTTTTTATAAACAGTTGATTGTCAGTTGTAATTCCACCTGATCCACTGAACGTCCTGTGTCATTGTTCATTACTTTGTATTGGAGATTTGACATATTATTAGATAGTTAAGAGACCACCAGCCTCTGAAAAACAATAATTGCTGATTGCCAGGTTTTTGATGGGTGACCACTGCTGCACTGTGGTGATATTTTGTATGCAGGCAAAAGAAGTCCAATGTCCAAACCTTGAAAGTTGCGTTTTGTGGTTTATTTATCCAGTTTGGCAAAGAATAAACAAAGATAGAAAATTGCCCTGCAGTTCTTCCTGGCTGATTTACAAAGGCAAACAACAAAAACAAAACACAAAATTATGCAATCATTAACCTGCAAATAAACCTTGTAAATAACTGAAATATATAAAGTAAACCAAGCACAAATTTAAAAATAAAAAAGAATAAATAGCTCCAACGCATCTTAAAACAGAAAAAAACTTAAAAGTGATATTAATTTTTCACATAAAGAGTTGGTCATGTTCATGCTAGCAGTTCGTATGAAACACGATATATCTCTCAGATTGTTTCATGACTCTCATCATCTTTCATCCTTTGATGTTTTCACTCCTTAGGAAGACATGTCCTGAACCTCAAACTCACTTCTTTTAGATACATATGTTACAAGACAGAGTACAAATTGATTACATATATTACCTTTGTTCTGTGCTATGTAAAGTCTTTCACCACTTCCTAAAGCCAGGCCTAAAAAACCAGCTGGGAAATAGTAGAAGAAATCAAGCGCAGGACGTCAGCAAGAATGTAGTGCTGTTTTCTTTAGCTCCTCTTATGTAATACCATTATGTTCCAGTCACAGAGCTAGTAGTCTCTTTTCTACATTTTTGATGACCCTTTTAAAACAAACAACCAGCACATGATTTTTTTAATGAAACTGAAAACTGAACAGACTTGAAAAATATTGTAGAAATTGAGTGGAGATATGTACTTTGCATGTTTTTGTATTGATAAGAAGAGCGCTTAAATACTTTGAAAGAGATACCTATCTCTGTGGGACAATAATTATAGAAATACGCGAGAGACACAAAGTGCTGCTTTTCTGTTTGTCTTTTTAGTCAACTACAAGTTGTTTAGCTAAAAATGTAACTAGTTGTTCCAGCTGATCAGTCATGTTGAAAAGTTTTGTGCTTTTCATGTAAACATTACTTTAAGCAGATTATCTGAAGCAAGCATCAAATCAAGATATGTCACCTTTCCTCTCCTAAGCACAACCACAATGAATGAGTGATCTGTTATCCAGCTTGTGCTAAAAAAAGAAGGTATTGTCTAATTAAGTTGTATGTGAAAAAGCTTGGCAGTGATTCTCTGGGCAAAGAGAATCAGCGCTAAATCTGCAGCATTACTTCCGTGCCTTGAACTATTGCTTTGCTCCATATTTAGCACGTCTAGTGTGATGGATGAAGGCAGCTGTTTTCAGGAAAAGGCTCTAAAACCTCACTAAGCACCAAACTGCAATGTTAGCACCTATCTGCTGAACAAATGTGAAGCGTTTTGAACCAGAATAGCTATAAGCACATAGCAAATAAGAAGAAAAAGCCAAGCTAAAATCTCTTAGTAACATGTTGAGCGTTCATGTGCTGATTCTCTACTCTACATGTGGTTAAGCAGTAAGATAAATATGACAAATAGGTCATGTGATCCCACTTGTTAAAAGATGAAAACTTGGCATCACTCAAAAATATGCATCTTACACCATTTCGTGCTAGATACTGGTGATCTTAGAGTGGGTTATTGTTTCAGTCACTCCAATACATGCTCAGTCATCTTGAAAAGTCAGGGGAATTGTGTGTATAAATATCACGATCTGTTATTGTTGTGTTTTGAGGCTCCTCTGAGCTGTTCTGCATTTAACATTTACTTACTGTTTGGGCCAAATTTGACCTATTTTGAGATGTGATTACAGTAAAAAAAAAAAATACCCTGTATAATATCCTTATAGATGGTAGTTATGGTGATGTGTTTATGAAAACAGCAGTGAGGAGTAATGATTGTAATGGTTATATGGTTGTATAGTAAATCCCAGCGTTTTCAGAACGTTATCGACATTTTACTTTCTAAAATATATTTGGACCCTTATAGCTGTTGTGTTTTCATGTCTTAAACAAAGCAAAATAAGGTTTCCCTGCTCTCTGAAACATCCATTAAGAATTAATCATCTATTTATTGGCTTTTTATACATTCTAAACAGATCTGTAGTTCAGATTTTGATATTATAAAGACATTATTGGCTTTGGTCAAAACTGACCAGGACCCTACAGTGAAGGCAAAGACATGTGTAAAGGTTAAGAATGTGTTTATGGAGGTGTAAATGAGCATTAATCTGTTAATTAGCGAGTCTAAATCTTCCTTCAATCAGCATGACCTCTAGAGGACGCTAAAGTGACATTTAATTTAAGTTGTCTTTTGCTTAAAATCATTTAATGTCGTGGCAACAGTGTAAAACTACATGATTCATTTCTGCAGTATAACCATGCTTTTATGATATACTTGTAAGCTATGTAATAGCCAGTTATTTGATCTAATCTGGGTTGCAACTCTTGTTTATTTTATGTATTAATATTTTATCTACATCTACAGTATTTTTGTATTTCATTTGATTCCTTTTATGGTCTATTCTACTGAATTCTGATAATTGTCTGTATTTGTGCAGCTGCTGGCTGGTGATATTTCAGGTTAAGATATCCTCAACTTTAATAACTGATACCTGCACCAAAACCACATCTCAAATCAATTTGTTGATTTAGATTTTAAAAAATAAATAAATAAAAGAAAGTGTGATCCATTGGTAAATACTGCCAGAAGCAAACAAGTGACCTTCTCACCTCACAATTTTTTTGTGAGCGAGCAGAGGAAACCACTGGATCCAACACAAGACATACACAATTTAAGAAAAATAATGTAGTAATACAGCTTTTCAGTGCAGGAACCATGGTATGCGGAATATAGTGAGACAAAGATGGACGCGCATATTTGACACTGTCGGGCTTTTAAAAGCTCTCAGCCAATTAGGACATGTATGTGAAACTTAGCAGGACGTCTCCTCTATTATCAGACAGATCTAAAGAGCCGTGTAGTTAAGTTCTTCATTCCAAAGACTTGAGTAATCACTGCTTGCTGAAAGTCATTTTTTTTTTTCTCATATTCGCTCACAGGCTCACTCACAGACCAAAGTGGCTGAAAACTACAGCGAGCAGCGCAGCTAAGTAACCGGCGGGGGCGGCGGGGGTTGCAAAGGAGGCGGACCTACGACGACCCCCACAGTTGGAGCTTCAAATGGTTTTACAATGCAGACCATCTCTCAAAGAACAGTTTGTAGCCACTGCATTGGAAAGAGACGGTACAAATGTGCGTAAAAACCCACGAATACAGATAGACAGATAGATGGGCAACTCTCACCTTCCCTGAGGAAAAGAAAGACACGCGAAACGCACGCAAGGAGACCGAGGTCATCAGATTGTTCCCACTTACCAGCGGAATTATCGTGGAAGCTTCGTGACACGAGCTTTTGGTAAGACTTCATAATCCTGTCTTTTGTTTTATTTATTCATTTATTTATTTATTTATTTATTTTTTAGGGGAATGGCTTTGTGACTTGTTGTGACTGACATTTTTCCAGGTTTTTCTGCCTTCACAGAGAGGTGGACACTTGTAAAATAACACTTTAAACCTTTATAACAATCTTTAGATTTTCATTCAACCACGCAGGAATATAGTAATCTAAGGGAAAAGCAATGAAAACGCGAAGAAGACATAAAGGAAATTGTAGCTTCACTCTTTGGGTATATGGCATATAGCTTTGTTTCCTATAGGACTGCGGTCAAGTGAGCCCTCACTTACGAAGTTACAGGGGAGTGATCAATAAAGAAAGAATAGCATGCTCGGTCCCTCTGGAGTGAGCGCCAAGAGCAGATGTCACGACCATGTGTTTCATCCAGGGCGACAAACTGGTGCTCATCCATTGTTGTACTGAATCTTTCTTAAATATAAACTTAAATATTTACCTGTTGCGACTGCGCCTGAAAGTTACTGTAGCGCAGTCGCAACAGGTAAATCCAAGCTGGACGAATGCCTACGTGAGCAGTATGTGACACAGAAACGGGTTCGATCGCTTATATGATTCCTATTTTCAGCTACTTTTTTTCACAGGAAGATGTAAGACTTTGACATGTTGTGACCCCAGTGTCCCGGTATTCTTACAGGTTGTAGAACAGGCTACTTCCCTGCAGTTTAGGCTGTAGCACATGCGGGCACATGGTATGGAGTAGCTAAGCCCTTTCCCCTTCCTCCTCTTAGCGAAACCATATCCGACGGAAACTAACATTTTTTCCGACTTAGTTCACCACAAGGTGAACAAGATCTAACAACGACAAGAGTGGATCAGTAGCTATAAACACCAGAAGGAACTAAGAGCAGCCCTTTAAAGCACTTTAAAGTTTGCCTTAGTTACTGTGGGCTGAAGATTAAGAGCGACCTGACTGGGATATCACGCTTTACTAACTCCATTTATCGCCTAATGTGCTGTTATTGTATGGGTTCAGTAGATATTGGTAGCAATTGTATTACATTTCTCTTCTACGTTGTGTCACTGAGGTTTTTGTGAACTAAATATTCGCTGCTTTTCTGTTTTCTTAAGCTGAATATGTGTCTTGATTTGTATCAGGCTACTTCTGCTGTATTTCTACTTGATTTATTTATTTGTGGTCATTTTAATTTAGATAATGCTGTGAAATGGATTTTTATCCCATTTTAAGTATAAACTAGGCTTATGTGTTGACCAATAAAGAGGCCACAGCTCAGTTAAATAAATAAATAAACTGTAACGGTAATAAATACATTTAAAATTAGCCATTTTCAGCTGAAGATGCCCAACATAGACTGGTTTCAGCTACTTGACTGTGAGCATTTGTTTTGTGAGAAACTGAAAACCAAATGATTGTACAACAAGATGATGGGTGGAAGATTAGTGAGAGTGACACTTTCTTTTTTTAATGTTTGCATACAGTGTGCATTCTAGCTCTGAGTATATAATTAAGAATTTACAGCGGCTGTTTATGTTAGAAAGTTGCTTAACTGTAAAGTGTTCTGCAGCAATAATAACTATACTTACAGTAAAGCTGTTTTGCCAGGTGGCTTCATGAAGCTTCAGTTTTGTTTTGCTTTGTTTTGAAATCAGCATAACAGCTTGTGTTAATGTAGGCTAAAACTTAACAAGTGGACTGCAGGCGGCTGGCTTAGATTTTCCTTTTGCTGGAAATGTGGTGGGTGTGGAAATGGTGAATGTTTTTCTGCAATGGCTGTCAAGATCTTTCGACCCCCAGCTGCTTAAATGCGTGTGTTGACTAGATGTGTTCGACTGTGACATGTTGGGAAAAAAAATTGTTTTCCAGGTAGCGTGAGAGAGGGTGTATGCTTTTGACTTTGGTCCCTATCTAAACCCCAGTGTGGGGTTTTGTCCTGGGGTCATCATAGTGCAGAATGAGCAGATAAGCCTTGTGCGGTGAACAAAGTGGCTAAGAGTTTGAGCAGGAACCTGACAGGTTGCACAGTGCGTGGAAGTCAGTGTTTTATCCATGTGGGGTGCAGCCAGCTGTGCTCACGTGTCACATTAAAGAGACCTGTGAATTTTTGTGTTTGAGTCAGTCTAACTGTCAAGTGTCAACCTTTCATCAGGTTATTATTATCTTTGTCATGAGTCTCATAATCTTTGTGGGTTGAACCAGACTTCATCATGCGCCGGTGTCTATTTATATTGAAGTCATTAGAAAGTCATAGTCATTTGTTGATATTGTTTATATTGTGTGGCAAAAATACATTTTGTTCAGCATTTTATGAGACAGTTAAGATTGAAAAGAGAGCTCCAATTCTCCTCAGAGTGGATTTTTTAAGCTATTATCTGCCAAGTTTGTTCCCTGTGGATGAATCTGTGCCAAATATGCGCTGACATGTTAATATATGATGACTGAAATATTCCACAATGAGCCATAGATTTCGTATTTATATTTGTACTTGTCCTAAAGAATTGCCTTGGCTATTTAGTCTAATATTTTGTAACCCCAGGAAATCCCCTGAACGACAGTTAATAATAATAAAATGTTAGATAGCAGCTGTTCAAGTTTCAGCTCGTTATTTTGATTTCTAACTTATAGCTTTCATGCATCATTTTTGGCTGCAGCAGACATGTTTTCCAAGGGGTGCAGAGTGAAATCTCCTCAACACCATACATCAGACAGAGTTAGACTGCCTGGAGAACATGAAAGAGTCAGATATTTCCCTCAGCAGAGACAATAACTGGACTTCAAATGAACAATAATGATAAATTCTGGATCTGATGGACAAAATTATTGCTGTGCGTGTACTGACCCATGTGGGAAAGATTATAAAAAACAAGGTTTCCCATTCCCTCGGTAAATGTTTAGGTTTTATGTCTATATCCCAAAAGCCTGACTTTACAATTTACTCATTAAAGTGGTCACTTTGATAGGTTTTCCTCATACGACATTATTACTGCATTCATTCTTCTTTCTCAAAACAGTGTTTCATGGAAAAATGTGAAAAGGGGTACTTAATCGTTTAAATCATAATATGAGACATAAAAGCCCTCCGAGACAATGTAATAAAAACATACAATATAAAACATTTATTAAATGTCTTTTTCTCCATGTAGTAACAATGAATCAAAATATCCGTAGGCCTTTAAGCCAGGGTACCTGCTGTAATGCTTCCACTGCAATCACTTGATTTTCGCATTGATGTCACATTTAATCATTTAGTATTTTTTAACTGTTCAAACAGAACAACACCCTGCGCTTTCAGTAATTCACCAGTTAAAAATGAAAAATGCAACATTCTTGTGATGCAGTGTAAGAGCTGCCTGAAACACGTGCCCGGAGTATAATTGCTCAGTACTTCCCGCTGCAAACTCCTGGTTACCAAACCAGAAAAATGTCCTGCAGTTTATCAAGTAGTCATAACTAATGAGAGTTAACTATTTGCTTAAATAACTTACCAAATTGTTTTGGCTAAAATGTTCTGAATCAAACAGCCCCCTTTAAAAAAAGCTGGTTGTAGTTACTTCTCACTTCCTTTTGATAACTGTAGGACATATTCTTTTAATATTAAAAGAAATATAGTTGGTTTATTATTATTGCACTGCAGTGATTTTTCACTTTACTCGTGTATGCCACAGATATATATGGTTAATTCTTGTTATTCAGAAGATCTTCTTTGTAACACTGTAGATGACAAAAAAATTAAATAGTGTTTGTTAATAAACACTTAACTACCGATGATAAATATATGTAATCTCTTATTCTCAAGGTACAAAGTCATGCTACTAATCTTGGCCTATCTTGTAAGATAGTTGAAGTGAGAGGTCATTTAAAGAAAGCATTACAGTGGCTTTATTAACACTAAAGCCTCCAAAATGGCTTTAGTGCTAATAAAGCATAATAATTGCATAATTTGCACAATTTAAAAAATACATCTATGTATTTGCTGGGTTTCAACATGATACGATACGATTTTTTTTACTACAAATGGGCAAAATCAGTTCAAAACCATGGTTGCAACAAATGTAAAACTCTTCTAAAAGGAACAAGACATTACTTATAACTCAAGCTGTCTTTGAAGCATCCTGGTTAAACTCATTTGAAGTATCTTTTATTGTCTTCTTTCCTTGGTGACTTTGTTCTGTGTTATCAAGCCTGAAACCCGGTGCTGCTTTCTATAACTGCATATGTGCGCTTGTCTTTTGTATTTTGTTTCTTTGTGTTTTCATCATAAATCCACATACATTTGAGTGTTTTTATCTTGTGTGTTAAACAGAGTGACTATATAGTTATTGTATAATAAAATGTGAATCATAAATAAAATTTCCTACTCTTTTTTAAATTTTGCTTTGTTATAGTCTATAACATTTTACATCTAGCATTAATTATAAAGATTGCAGACAGGAGAAACTGGGAAAACTTGCATAAATAATCATAAATAATAGCAGTTATATCTACTCGGACCTGTACAGGTCTTATGCTTGTACTGACTTCCTTTGGAACAATTCGGGATGTATCAATTAGGCTTAAAATAAATTTGACCTTTTATGGTTCCTAGATCTTAAAGTGTCAGCCTCTGGGATGTGTAACTCACAACTTCGCCTACCATCAGGGTGCACCTGAACACCCGCACTGATGAAATATGGGGAAGATTGTTGGGCTGTTTGCGATTGCTCTACAAATCATCCTTTATCAGACAACTGAGCTTAATGTTTTCTACTAAATCTTTGTACAAACACAGACTGTATTGTCTGCTTGCACAACTGCACATTGAATTATGTCCTTGTGTGCTTTCTAGTGGTGGTGCTTCATTTTATGACCCTTTAAATGATTTAGGCAGCTTGTATGTGATGACCAAGAAAAATAAGCCAAGATTATTTTATTGAATTTATAGAGGGCTCAACCTTAGAGATGGAAGACAGTTGTACCAAAGCATCAAGTTGCTTAAATAAATGTCTATCATGTTTATTTTTTACCTTATTTATGCAGTTCAGTAAAAAGGCAATGTCAGAACTACTTGGGGGTAGTTAAAGCTAAAAACAGAAATGTTTTATATTTAATGACACTCCCTTTTTTTTGTTCCTGCTGCTATTTTCTTTTTATGTAGTCTTTATTGTCCCTGTCTGTTTGATTTAACATACATTTGACTTAAGTTTCTGATACATTTCTGTGTTCAACTGCATAGCCAAAGTTCTTCAATGGTGATAACTTTTTGTATAATATATAATTTATCTAATTCATTGTTAAATGAAACACCTCCATTTTCCTTCAAAATGAATGGTTAGAATACTTTTAGTATACTTTCTAGTCATTCCTGTTTAAAGTAAAATAAATCATCTGTTCTTTTGAACTACTTAAAAGGTTCGTGTTAATATAAAGGTTTTAGTTGTTGAGAAACCTATCATGATAAATGGTACGTCTAGAGAATATGTAATTCAAGTTCTGGCTGTAATGCAAGACATGAGCATGTGGTCCTCTGTCCCCTGGAAGCACGTGGATTAGGATGAGCTGGTGCTGCCAGGCGCTCTTGGCTGAACCTCGTGCCACATGCGCCTTTCTCATCTACATGTGCTTGCCTGCTCCCCACTGTCCCGTGTTTGTCGCGTGCATGCCCTGCTTTATGTCCTAGTGTCACAGGAATAGATGCTCTGGTTTTAATGATAAGAAAAAATATATAAATAGCTCCTCTTACTTGAACCTTTAACCTTGAATTGTCAAAAAAAAAAAGAGAGAAAGAAATCAGCTAATCATTCACCCTCCCACTTGTTCAAACATTTCAAATGTCAGCTAAATATAGTTGTTCAAAATGATATTTTTCAGTTTTTGTCACTTTATTTCTGAAAACAAAACTCATTTGGAATCTATATAAAGTCTAATAGTTATTGAAATTATGTTAAAGCAAGTTTTACATTGATGCCTTTTGAGAACCAGCCCACATTTCAACATGTTTTAGAGCTAAATTTCCACGTAGGTGGGGTAATTTCTTTGGAAAGAAAATGACCAAATTCACACATCGAATAGTTTTAGGAGTGAACGTCACAAATTTTCGTGGGACACAAATTGAATGTGTATACACTTAAAAAGCCTGTGCTTCTGGATCAGTGACAAGCTATGCTCTTTAAAATGATAGTGTTATATGTGTCAGTATAAAGAAATAATTTGGCTTTAGTTTACTTTTGTGTTTTATGGGAACATTTAAGTGGAAATCACTGGCAAATATTTTCTGTATTTGTCAAAGTTCTATACTGAGATATGTCCCGAGGCCTCATCATGCTGATGAAATAGCAGCTGTGGCATTTTCCTAATATTTCCCGCAATTTTCAGAAACTTTTTCATGTGTCTATTAACTTTTTGTATTGTCAGTAAAGTATTGACATCGAGGCATCTTTCAAAGCCTGCATATCGCCACCAAAAAGTTAAAAATATCCTCCACTGCATGCTTGAACTCAGACTCTGAATCTAGAAACATTATGTGGAGCTGGTTTGATTTGTGATATTTCTTTGAAAACAACTTTTTTCAAATTTAAAATGATATGTTATTTGCTAAGATATGCTGCAAAGTGCCTCATATCTATCATATCTCCTTTTCACAATAATAAAGAATTCTCTGGTTTAGCAAAGCCACACTTCTGGTAAAATTTGTATACAAATCTGTTTATAACATTTGAGCCAAATGTTATAAACTTTGTGGTAATTTGAGTCCTTCTACATCTGTAACTGGTAATTATGTGGTACCACAACAGTATGTTGTCTTTTCAGTACAGAGTTTGGTAAATCCATTAGGATTCATGGTGCCATCTATAAAAGTCATGCCCCTGTCCTCCCACCTCTGTACTTCAGTGTTGAGACAATATGGTAGTCTTGGCGAGCTTTGTGCCAAACATCCTGATTCCAAATATATTTATGTTGGTCAAGATCACGAGGAGCTCATTGAACAATGATTACCCAGTCATCAAATATTTCTTGATGTTCTTTAGCTAAATTGAATCTTGCAGTTTTGTGCTGAAGCGCAAACAAGGGTCAGACGCCGTCCGCTGAGACTGACATTGTGCAATGTCCTTAACATTGTCCACACTGTCACAGAAACACTGACTTCCATTGATAATCCCTGTGCCAAGTCTGAAGCGCTTTCCCTTCTCATATTCACTTGAGCTGTCTGTGGTGTGATCTTAGTAGGACTACCGTTGCGGCTCTGATTAGTGTTATGAATCGATTTATATTCCCAATTTCTCCTGCAACTGTGTTTTCACATATTTTTAGTCGGCCACCTCTGCTCTTGTAGCCTTTTTAAAGTTTCATCAGACTTTTTATTTCCCCTGGCAGCTCTTTCCATACTTTTGAATAAGGAAATAAATGAGAAAGTTTAAATGTTCATGGGTTATTTTATAAGAGTGTTCTCAGTTGCACTCAGTTTTGTTTCAGTGATCACACGACCACACGTACACACGTGCACACTCACTTTGTTGCATGTGTTTCGACACTAAGACCTCTATTTTCATTCCCTCTAAGTGTGGTTTTTTAGTGATTGTAAGAGGAAATTATGTACTTGTAACATTAGAAATAATGCAATAATTTAGAGATAATACAGTCTTGAATAATTTGACATTTAACTGATATTGCCTAACCTTAACCATAATACCTTTTTATGGTTGTGGTTAGATTATGCTTTTTCTTGCATTAACAGTTTTATCATTTTTTAACGAACCAAACTGAGATTTTCCTTACTTTTCATGGTACTCTATGCAGCCCTGTGAAACACAGAGTAGTCTTTGTTTCAGTAATTTTTAGATCCACCTTTAGCACTGATAACTCAAAGTAATCATTTTTTGTTTGACTTTATCAGTCTCTCCCATTATTGAGGAGGAATTTTGGCCCACTCTTCTTATTAATAACACTGCTTCAGTTCATTTACATTTGTAACCATTCATTTATGGGCAGATTGTTCAGGTCTCGCAGCAGCATTTCAATCAGGTTGAGGTCTGGACTTTGACTGTGTCATTGCAACATCTTGATTCTTTTCTTTTTTAGCCATTCTGCTGTAGATTTGCTGCTGTGCTTGGGATCATTATCCAGTTGTGGGCCAAGATTTTTGCTGTAGGACAGATGGCCTCACATTTAGAGTACTTTGGCATACGGACAGCAAGGTGCCCACGACCTGTGGCAAACGGCAAGCCCAAATTATCTCGACAACTGTGTTTGGCAGCTGGTATGAGGTGTTTGTGCTGATATGTTGCGTTTTGTTCTCACCAAGAATGGTGCTGTGCATTATGGTCAAGACATATATGTTGGATTTTAGATATATAGAGGACCACAACAGAACAGTCACTGCTGTATTTAGGTATAAACATGGTAAAGTCACAAGATAAAACAATAGGCTCTTGTTGTGTTTACTGTAAATTCAGTGATCCCATGCATGAACAAACATAATGACTGTAGTTTCACTCACCGTGAGAGGCTCAACATTTTGAAGAGGTCTACATGTTTACATTTCTAAGTTTGATTTATTTTTGCTTGTTTGCGATTGCTTTTCGTGTGATGCCCACCACTAATCATAAATTATATCACAAAGTGTATTTCAATTTGAAAATAGCATTCACACAACATTTTCTCCTCTGAATTTACCTCACTGGAAATAATTGCTGTCAAAGGCCAGTGTTGCAACAGGAAGTGTTTACATCAGGGGCTTTTAGGCTAGGGGATTGAGGCTGCGTTAAGGGACGTGGTATCATTGAGCAAATACTGACTCACCAGATAACATGGTGCAAGGTATCAGTAATGTTAGGTGTTTTTTCTTTTTAATTTAAAATCTAGATTTAGATCATCTTTTTTTGAATTGGTGAAAGTTATTCATAAATTTGAAGAGCTCAGTACCTGATTATATTGTGAAGCAGCATGCAGTGTTGCTTTGTTTTAGTCCTCTCAAGTTTCTTTCCTAGCTTCAGTGGCATTGTATCAATGACACTCTTTAATTGTACACTATGAATAGCCACTGCAGTGATCTTCTGGCAGAGAGGACACTGTGAACACAATTGAGCTGTTCTACCCTGGTCACAGCGGAAACTACTAACAGCACACCATTGTCTGTCTAAGTTCTCACTGAAGTATAGAAGAATATTTATTTGTGTTAAAAAGTCTGTGGTGTTCTTTAAAGAGCTATTAATCAAAAGCTTGCTAGTGATAAATGACAAAATTTCTGACTTTCTCTTCTGACTGTAACTGTGAATACAGCGTCCCCCACACTCACCCACTGATGCTACTGTTAAACTGTATAATTATAGTATCCTCATAATAGCTGTTTTGGAAAGCGCTTTCTCTGTTATTTGAAGCATTTTGTTGTGAGTGATCTGGCATCTCGTTTAATCATACTCATGTTTATATTCATCATGAAGGCCACAGTGTCATTGTGTGGGATGTCAGCAGTAGCACTAAAAATCCAGGGATTTGGAATATAAAAGACAAGAGCAAATACGGTTATAAAAAAAATACTGACTATGACCTTTGCCTCAGTGATCCTGACTTGTTTGTTTTGCTCCATTCTGAAGTTCTGGAAAGTAGAACATGCATCGTCATATTTCATCCTTACATTTGATTATTTGCAGTTCAGTTTATGGACTGCAGAAACTTCAGAAAAAGAACGAATGAGGTCAGATCTTGTTGTTAGGTGTGTTGAACGTCACTCTGTTGACTCTGAGTCATTACTGTGCTGTGCAGCTATATTCTGGATAGGAAACTTTGATAACGTCGTGAACACAACATTTTGTTCTCATTTCTAAAAAGGAAAATTAGGCAAAAACAAATGACTTGTTTGTGGCTTGTAAAGTTTAGCTTTGAGTGACATGGCACAGATAAAGGCAGCCCCACAGCACATTTCTAGGCCCTCTCTGAAAAGAAGGATTGGATATAAGGGTTTTTTCAGGTCCACCCTTTTCAAGTTTAACAAACCTGCAGAGGTGTATATAAGGATATTTTTCACATGGACTAATCAAAAGTCTATGAACGTTTAGAGAAAACTTATGTTTCCACAAGCATTAAAAAGTAGCTGATTGCCTATAACAGGCTGGTTGAAGCAGCGTGTCTTGAGGGCCATTAAGCATGTTAAGTGTGCATTGTCTTTATGAAATGGTTTATCCAAAACAAATAAGCCCTCTTGTCTGATATGTTATCTGACTCATGTTTTTTCCACCTCTGCCCTAGATATTCAAGTCACTCAGAAGAACTGCTTTAATCGAACACATAAACCAAACAGAGCTTGAATTATGGAGCCTTCTCAATCAGAGATGAACATATTATCAAACGGGAAAAGCCATGACCTCGGCGATGATGTGGGTGTGCCATTGAAAACAATGCTAGATGAGGATCAGTGAGTATTCTTTCCTTATGAATGGCTGCCTTTGTTTAATACAGCTTGAAGCAAGTATTTTTTACTCTTTCTCTTTTGTCTTTCTCTAGTTATACTTGTGTGAAAGCCACAATCTCATAAATCCAATGAACCAATATTATTTTAAATTCAAATGTCGCTGCTAAAGCTAAAAGCAGATCTTTGATTTGTTTTTGTTTACTGTTGTCACTATGATAATTCTCCATTAATAGTGAAAATGATGAACAAGATAACAGGTGTGGTGAACCACATAAAGTATAACTTCATGCATAATATTTGCTTTTTTAAATGCATGTTTACCTTGTTTTTGTGCTCGCCTCAACTGGTGGATCCTTATACAGAAATGGCACTCAAACAGTCAGGTATGTTTGCAGAGATTTACGTCAAGGGTTTTCAGCTACATATTTGCTCATTACGTCACCTTCAAAGCACATGATTTGCTAGAGTCTGCAGACGATGTTTGCTCACTTTCTCAGTGGTGGATAGAAATGCCATCAATTAACACCTGTAAATCTGGCCTCTAGATATGAAGAGCCTGATGATGGGCTGGAGAACGAGGAATTTTTGCCCAACGAAGGCGGAAAGAAACCCATACGTTTCACAGATGTAAGTGAGAAACCCAGCACTTATAGCTATATAACATAGGTAACAAATTGGCATTTAATGTATACTCTGTTTTTTATTTATTTATTTATATTGCATTCACAGTTTGAAGGAAAGACGTCTTTTGGCATGTCGGTCTTCAACTTGGGCAATGCTATTATGGGTAGTGGAATCCTGGGTTTAGCTTATGCCATGGCCAACACTGGGATACTCCTTTTTTGGTGAGTAAATGGGTTCTAAAACAAAAAATAAAACAAGTTATGTGACATTTTTACAGCAAATCAAACTGACAGAGATGTCTGAATATTGTCTTGAACATTTCTTTTGGAGGAGGATACTTGTTCATCTTTTATCATTAATTAGATTGATATAACCCTTATTTCAAGCCTCGTACAATAGCTTTTACTGTATGGGGACAGTCTATTCTTGCGCTGTCAAAAGAAAAGACTATATCTATCAGCATATAGAAAGTTCTGTAGCAGGTCATTTCAGTTCCTCCCTTATGGATGGATCTACATATTTTACACTGGATGTCTTTTCTGGCACAATTCTCCTATTAATACTCCCAAATGGGAGCAGACTGGCTTGTGACCTCCTGAGGCTGGTTTTGTAACCCCTACTGGTCTCAACACAGGGATCTTTTGTATATTAAGGAAATGTGTTAACCAGTACACTATGGAGCTAGCATATGGAAAACAATTTTGAGACTGATTCTTAGAACTATGTTCGCATGGCAGTGCCAAGAAACCAGTGAAGACCTCAGGAAGTATCTTCACCTAGGAAAGGAATTCTCACATGGATGTAGGGAATCACAGAGATCTTTGTATAAGGAGTCATCCTCAGCGAAGCTGTCTGGCCCCACATTTATATTGAACAAACAAATGTATGACAGCTTCCCAATTAGTCTTTTTCCAACAATTTTCTGACCTCAAGATTTGCTATTCTACTGAAATGCAGTGATTAAATTGAAAGGGGGTAAACTAAGTTGTACTTCTCAAAGTAATCTGCTTTTTCAGTACATTTATAAGTAGTACTGATTTATTATATGTCTTAATGTCTTGCAACACATTATATGCCAAGATTCGTTCACTTCTATTTATTGCCTCTCTTAGGCCCCAAGCCTCCTTGCCACAGAGGCCATAGAAAGGCCACAGCTCAGAATAACTGAACCTCCAGACCCCATAGAGGCATCCATACAGACAGCTGCTGTCAGACCATGACCCAGGTTTTCCTAGTCATATAGTTTATGTTTAAGTAGCTGCAAAGAAGTGAGACTGGAGCAGAAAATGGCCTCAGCGTCTGGCTCAACTGTGAAAGCAGGCAGTCAGTTTAGTTAATACAGAGTAGCTCTTGTACTGAAGGAACCTATAGATCATACCTTATGAAATCTTCCTATTAGTACTTGCATTAGAACTGTATAGTGTATGATTAGCACAAATATAGTTAGAATGTAATATTACATCAAGCCAAATTTAACACATACAGAAAAATAAGTAATGAATAAGTACAGCAAAATAAGTAAGTACGTTTATAGATGTCTGTATTATAACCAGATTAATGCTAGAACAGGTGTTTCAGCTACTGAAAATACATGATACTGCAAGGTTTATAGAGCTGGCTGGAATAAGTATTTTAAACAGTTGCAATTAAGGTGGATATAAACACTTCACGTATAAATGCTAATTTACATCATGAAAAGCTGGACATAAGACATAAGTGCTTAATCCTTCGGGATTGTTAAAGTATTCTGATTCTGAAAGTTCAAGTTTTTAAAACATGTTTATTGCCATCATGTCCCAGTAGAGAACGTGACATCGTGTGGTAGGTTTTTTGTGGTCAATAGACTTACATTAGTTTATGTTGGCTAACAAAACTAATAACTCAGGAGAAAATAAGGACATCCATCCATCCAGTCGCTTCCGCTTATCCTTCTCAGGGTTGTGGGGGGTGCTGGAGCCTAAGATAAGGACAGTAAAATAAAATAAAATATAAAAAAATATCAGTTTTTCACTTTTGTGCTCCCCTTGGCTGCAACAGTGAGTTTTATGTTAAAACTCATGATATGCTGTCCAGCTGTCACTCGCTGTCTCTAAAGCAGTAAGTGGTTCTTCATTGTTTGGTTAGCTGCACTCAAACTGGAAAATCCACCTGTTAGCCATAATGTTTGGATTTGTAAAGCACTTTATGAATGAGATTAGTGTGTAGAGCTGGTTTGAGACAGGTGACAGGTGGTTTACCGAAATAAAAAACCTGGAGTCAGAAACTGATTTTTTCTTGTGTGGTCATATGTACTGTGCAGCACAATCAGCTGATGCAGCAGTGCTATTTTATGACCACAAAATATCATGAATCAAAAAACAAATGTCAGGATAATAGTTGTATAGGAAATAATGAGTGTGGTACATACGATGCAGCTGTGTGACTTTTGTTTTTTGTCACAGGTTTCTTCTGACTGCAGTAGCAGCTCTGTCATCTTACTCTATTCATCTGCTGCTCAAATCCTCAGGCATTGTGGGTAAGGATTGTGTCATTTCTCAGTGTTTTGAAAAGAAATGGTACAATTACATCTTGTAAAGTTCTCACATCGAAAATCCCTATTGTGGTTGCCATTAGAAAATGACAGCTGATAAAGTTGAAAAGAAAAAACTACTCAAATTTAGCAAGAGTGCTTGATTGAAAAAAAGGTAACGTGAAAAAAACGATATCAACAAATAAAGTATTCATAATTTAAATGTATTTTTAAAAGCCAGTTTTGTATAGAATAATTTGATTTTCAGTCATCGTAACTTGTGTAATGCCCTGTCTGATTAAATAAAGAAATTTTGTTTTGTTTTTTTATTCCATAATTTGAGGTTTCGCTGAGTTTAAATTGTCTCGGCAAATTTTAAAACTGGAAAAAAATGTCAGTGTACTCTCTATTTATCCAAGTTGTGCAGTCATTTGTCAACCCCTGTCAAAGTGTCTCGTTGTGTTCCTTGGACAGAGATCTTTGCAAATATAACTGAATTTGTGATTGTTTGTAATCTGCTTACAGGAATCCGAGCTTATGAACAGCTGGGGTACAGGGCCTTTGGCAATCTTGGAAAAATAGCTGCTGGCACAGCAATCACCCTGCAAAATATTGGAGGTGAGGAGACAGTGTAGGTTTGGAACATGTTGGCTCATGTGTTCTTCCACTGGCCTGTAGCTATAAAGTGAATTCACTTCAATTCAATTCTGTTATATGCTTATTGCACCAAATCACCTCAAGGTGCCTTATACTGTAAGGTAAAGACCCTATAACTATAGTCAAATAAGCCATTAATATTACTTTGGCTTTCGGTCCTATTTATAAGTTTGGGATATGATAGAGTATTAACAATGAAGTAGCTGCTTATAAGTAGCTGTATTCCTTGTGATTTTGACGTTAAAAAAAGTTCCTCTTCTCCGTGAGTTACTGACCAGAGCGTTGTTGAGACAAACTAGGTCATACCTTCTTCCTTAAGCATGAACTACTCAACTAGCTTCTAAAGAAAAAAGCCATAGTTTACCCTGTTGATTTCAGAATTATTAAAATCACTAAAGAAAGCTAATTTTGCTGCTCCCTTGTCATAAGGGGTAGTGTGTGTAAATCACGATAAAGAAAATAATCATAATCAGTCATCAGTATGAGTTATATATTTTATAAATTCTAACACGGATTTCAACCACTTCTAAGCAAAGAAGTAGCCACAGTTAATGTAGTCACTTGAGTTAGGCCTAGGATATAGTGCCTCAGGCTGGTTTAGATTGTACCTTTTAAAAAGAACATATTCAGAAATCAGTCAGTTTTTCTGATCTCTGGCGTTCCACAAGGCTCCATCATTGGTCCTTTGTCAAGTGAAACTGAAGCAATCCTATGAGTGTCATCAGGCAACACTGGCTTTTCCTAAAACCAGAGTCGGCAGATGAAAATTATCTGTGAAAGTCACCTTAGATTAGCACAGTCATTGATGATTTTTGTTTAGTTTTTTCACTCTTTCTTTAAACTTGTCTTTTAAAATGTTCTTAAATGCATTTTTCAGCTCTATCTTGTACTTAATTATTTATTGTAGGAGTGCTTGATTATATGTTTTAGTGTGATGTGATTTAATATGATTTTAAAGTGCCTCGCAAAGCTTCTTAAGCTCTAAATGAGTCCATACTGATTTCATAACTAGTTTGCTGCTACTACGTGGTAAGATCTGTATCCAGATAACTGAAAAGGGGAAAATATGTTAATGCAAGCCGTAAATGCATAAGCATGTCACTGTGATCAGTCATACCACTCACTACCACTAACTTCACCTGCTGCTTCTAACCAAAACATTCCGACAGAAGTTGCAGATATTGCTCATAGGTATAACAATTACATTATAAAGAAGCTACATAGCATAATTGTCATTGGAAAACTGACCTTATTTTTCAAGAAATACACAATTTTGCTTGAAAGGTTACAGAGTCTATCGTCCCAGCTCAGCTAAGTTATAATCTTAAACCTGTTTCAAAGCAATGAGGTTTTGGTGCGAACGATAAATACTGAAAGTAGTAAAAGTTAGTAAAACATTCAGTTTCCCAAAAGTACAAAGGACGTGACCACAGTGTCCGCAGTAGTAGCGACTGCTGTGTCACCTATGTAAACATGATGTGGTAAGTGTACTTGTGTCATGATTTTTCTGATGTCTGTTTGGTTAGCGTGTGTACTTGCACTGTGGTTTACTTCACCACATGTTACATTTCCCCTGTCTTGTCTTGTTACAGCTATGTCCAGCTACCTTTACATTGTTAAATCTGAGTTACCGCTGGTCATCCAAGCTTTCCTGAAGGCTGAGCCCAACAGCGAGTGAGTCTCGTCATTTATGTCCTTTTCAGTATTTACACCACCGGGCTAGCATAAGCACATGAGTCTTGCCTGATGTTGACCCAGAGCTGAGACACTGTGTGCAGGGTCATGGGGCCTGGCCCAGTTTGCAGCATTTACTGAGTCAGTTGGTTTGGGGGTGTAATGAGAATGGGAGCCTGGAATTGGCTGAACAACAGGAAGGACATGATTGGGCATCTGATACTAAAGCACACAACATCAATCCTCACTACTGTCAGCTTGTAGAGGCAAGCACTGTCCACGTCAGACTTATGCCAGAGACACGGTCTGCATAAGGCCACGGAGGACTGAAGTAGATTCCAGCTGTCTGTTTAAATCTAAAAAAACCCTTGTGCTCAAAATGGATTGCAGCTATAATACTTATGTGCTGCAGCCTAGAGCCGGTCATCTCTGAGGGCAGATGTTCAATAACTCAAGATACTCAACAGAATACTTTATTCAGTTCAATTTAGTTTTATTTATATAATGCCAAATAGCAGGATTACACATGTCAGGGCATAAGGTACAGACCTTCTGTGTTAAATGGGCTTGACACAAGATATTCATCTAAGCATGGGGCTTGTTCCAATTGTTGCTCGTTTGTGTATTTTAGTGGAATTTTTCCCTTACTTGGATAGGCTCCAGCCTGTATTCAATAAGCAGAAGGGAATGAATGATGCATGGACTCATAATTACATAATTGTTCAAAAGGCGTAGGTGCTTCAGATATTTAAAGTCATAAAAAAAGACCTTCAGCAGTAAGGGGTCTTGCAACAGATAGTGTGGCAATCCAGAATCCTGACCTCAACATTATCAAGTCTTAAGATTAAGATTAAAACTAACTGAGACAACCTAAACCCACATAACAACTGCAGTTCTCTCGTAGTTCTCAACCTACTTGCCACCTACATTAAATGCTTATAGCCAAATGAAATAGATGTATTGAGCTCTGTAACTGCTCTACATGCCTTGCACAAAGACACACACACACACACACACACACACACACACACACACACACACACACACATAAATGACAGCACCAGGTGGTGAAAAATGGGGTGCCAAATTCTGAGGCTGAGCACGAGGATAGGTCAGCTCAGGGCCAGCCCTTTAGCAACGGAGGCACACACTGTTCATGTCCACTCGATGAAGCTCGTTGTCCAAATTCATGGCGTCACAGGAACTAAGAGGAATGAGGGGTGTGTAGTGGGTCGGCAGCTTTATTTATGACTAGTGGCTCTTGAATTAGAAAGCTATCGTGTGGTGGAGAGACAGCCAAGTGCCTTTCACTCTGCCTGAGTTTAAGTAGTTTGTGCCAGTGCTGAAGTAGATCTGAATTGGTTGGTGTTGTTTTATGTGGGGTATGTGAAGTTTTTTTTGGCAAAATATAAAGGGTCCAGTGAAGTCCAGCACGTTCAAATGCAGAGAGGCTGAGACATTTGGAAACAATAGCCACTTTGCTGATTTTTTCTCTCTGCCATTTGGTTCTATAAAAAATCTGTTAATCCAGTTTATTCACTCCTTATCCAGCCTAAGGTTGTCACTCTATGAGAACAGTGAAAGGTAAATCAAAAACTAATTTTAAGGGACAGAAAACCAAAACTGTTTGTATTGTCACTATAGTCACTGCTAATGCAACTCTGGAAGCTAAATGTTAAAATACTGCTAGTCAGACTAACACAGTTTACTTCCAAAGACTTCACTTGACTGAACTTGGATTTGAACTCTAGACTTGACTGGACACGACTTGTCCCAAGTGCAAGTGCACCTGCATGTGAAAGCTGCTCTCGTTTGACCTACTGCCTAAAAGGCCGAAGAAGACATGACCTATGATTTGTGTAACTTCCCCTGCTTTTAAGTGTCTCGCCCAAATTCACATGCATGCATACACAAATAAACACTGGTAGTGTCATAGATCACACTGTGTTCCAGCATGTAGGACTGCCGCAGACAGCCGATCCTACTGATTGTGTTTCTTGCAGGGTTAAGAATAACAGGCTTAGCAGTGAGAAACAGGCTTTAGGGGACAAAGACTTTCCTGTGCACAGGATTTAAGAGACAGTTGACTTTAAACTGCATGTTTGTGTGGTCCCATTTGGCTCTACAGCTCCTGATGTTTTAAGTTTAGACAGGTAAAATGACTATAAACATGCTGTTTCACCACATTCATTTATTTATATTCACTTAGCAGATGCCAGATAAAGCACTCAAGTTCAGAGAATAACTCACTGTATGGATAAGTATAAAAAAGGCAGTGTAAAGTGCTTTGATAGATTAATCCCACTGTAAAAAAGTCATATAGATGCCACTGCATTCCGTTTAGTATAACTGATGATTTGAGTAGTGATTAAAGACAAATAAATGTTTTTTAAACTTAAATATATTATGTCCATCCTTTATTACACAGCTGGATCACGGTGTCAAATCAATAAAAGCTATATCATGAAAGGAGTCAGACACTCTGTAGCGTCTCTAACTGCACCCGAATACCTGACAGCTGACAGTGTCAGCATTTATACAGTGGTTAACAAAGTTATTAAACCACTTGTCATAAAATTTAAAAAAAACACAAATATTTCAGTAATATGTGAAGAACTTATTTAAATCTCAAATTTATAGCTGTTTTTTTGGGCAAATAACAAATGGAAATAATGTTTTTATACCCAAATTTGAGCAGGCGCAGTTGATTGGTAAATAACTGTAATATGGTATCTTGATAAAATATAAGAATGTCTTTTACTATTTTTTCTGCTTTTTCTGAAAAACAGTAAATTTGAAAATTTGTTGATAACAACAGTAAATTTATTTTACAATTAAACTTAAAGAACAAAAAACAAAAACATAAATAATGATTTTGGTAATTACTAGTACTGTTATTTAGGGCAATTGGGGAATAAACCTTCGCAGGTTTGCACTCTCTGAACCTGCGCAGGATGCGTCAACAACGCCAGGTTACAACACAGGTTACAACACACTGTAGGTTATGGCGTGGGTTACAGGATAGTTTACAGTGCAGGGTTTCAGCAGGGTTTGCAGATATAAAAGATACCACAGTGTAGATTTAACACAGAAGTATGAATTCACTGTAACACTAACATTTGCCTACATGTCCTAAGAATAAACATATAGATGTAATCTCAGCCATTTAGGTTACACAACAAAGATGTTTTTCCTGAATGACTTTCACAAGATATTTGTTCAGAGTGAGGACATGTCTGGGGTCCTGATGATGACAAACCAGCAGAGCTGTAGAAGGAGACTATAAATGCGAACACTAATACTTGTCCAATGTCCTTTTTTCTGTTTGAAAGAGAGGATAAATTGTCTGACAGGGACTTTAAGCTGATACTGGTAACATTTGCTGACTCCTTCAGTCCTAAGATGTTTAGGCACCATAGTGTTTTCCTTTACTGCAACTGTGACCTGTCATATAAATAATCTGAGTTATGCAACACACTATTCTAGTACTTCTGTCGAGAGTAACATAAGCAGACACATTTTTTCCACAACCTTGCGGCCAAGGGTGTTCCCAACAGGTTACTGTTGGTCTGACAAAATGGGGCACATGAACCATTTGGACCAACAGATTTTTAACAGCCTTGTGTCACAGATTTAGCCGCACTGACATATTTTAAAGTACAAAAACAGCACTAACTCTATGCTACATGTACAGAATGAAGAAATATGTTACCACCACACACTCTATTTTTGTCCCAGTCTCTCTGTATAGTGTGTACTGAGTCTGAGTGTCACTGTTTGAAATACTGAGCTTACCAAAATAAACTAGATTTTTCTCCAAACAGTCTGTGGTACTTGAACGGAAACTACCTGGTCATCATGGTCTCTGCCAGTATCATCCTGCCCCTTGCTTTAATGAAACAGCTTGGTGAGTATAATGTAAATATATCTTTGTTGTGGGATTACTGTTTTCCACTTCAAAGAAAGCTGTTAATCTGTTGGAACATGTTATAATAATAACTTTTTACAGATATTTGAAAACTGCTACAAATTGCTTCACAGTTGGAATAAAAGCCATATATTAAAGATAAATATGCATGTTCGAATGTACAGACACATAAACAGGCACATAATTGAACATATGGTCAGAAGTTCATTCTGACATATAAGCAAATAATTGTAAACTATGGCCAAAAATAGAGGGATGAGGATTAAGGGAAAGCTAACCTATAAAAATGAGTTTTCAGCAGTCATTCAAAACAATTATCAGAATCAGCTAACATGTGATCTAATGCGTATATTAGACAGTGGTGATGTTTTTCTCCCTACAGTGGCCCTACTGTTAAAAAAGAAAACAAAAACACCATCCTCTTTTGAATCAGGCTACTAGGGCAACTTTAACCTTATTGTTGACACAATACTAAAGCGAGTGGGCAATTGCATATAGGTGAATGTATAGGTGTTTTCTGCATACACAGTGACCAGAGATAAAAGATAAGCTTGAAGCAGATAAAAAAGCCAAATTCACTGATCTATGAGTCTAGCTAGACTTCCAGGACCATGTACACATCACCAGCTGGCTTAACTTTCCAATATAAATAATAAATTATTTGAATTCCCCAAGAGTAAAAAAAAAAGTAATAATATAATATGTAATATAATATACTTATAATCAATAGCTAGTGAAATAATATAACATATGTATGTTGTCTTCACTTAAATTTACAGTTTAATTTACAATTCTTTATTTTTAGCTTAATTAAATGTTTTTCTGTTTAAAATGGATCTCCGTGGCAGCTGGGCAAGGTTCCTGCATAACAAGTATTATGTGTTTACAGTCTGTATTAATAGTTAATATCCTTTTATTCAGTCACTCTTTGGAACAAAGGTTCTTTAAAGTAGTTTTGCTCCTTTTCATTATACTCCAGAGTAGTGGGTTTGAGTTTTGGGTTGTTTTCTTGCAGTGCATTTATCTAACTCATGCATTTACCAGGTTGTGTTCAAGAAATATTTTCTATACTTAGAAGTTATCAATTAAGATTATTTGACATTAATCCAACTTATCTAATGATTTTGAAGGCAAAGGTATGTACATTGCAGTCAAGCAATTAGTGCGTTCTTGTCCTACCCCTCACAGTGGAAACAGCGGGCTGTTCAGTTAAAAATAATTTCTCCTGACATAATCGCACTCTCAATTCCGGCATATTCTGCTCGTTAATACACACTATAAACATGATGTCTTTGCCCTCACAGTGCTGTGACGTCACTCTGTACATTTTCAGGATGTTATTGCAGTAGCTTCATTTATAACAAGGAGCATCTAAAGCTAATGCAGTTAATAGTGGTTCCAAACAACACATAAATTCAGTCTGAGGAGCAGTTATAAATTTTCTGGTTCTCTTTATTTTCAGGTTACCTTGGCTACACCAGTGGGTTTTCTCTCAGCTGCATGGTGTTCTTTCTCACTGCAGTAAGTTGGTCCAACACACACAGTGGCACATCATCACAGTCACTGCTCACACAGAGCCTATTTTGCTCTGGCATGCCTTCCTGGCATACACTTTATGTTGCTAACTTTCCCATCCTTGTCTCTATTTTTGGTGGAATGTGTCAGTGTTTGATAAGGCTAATATAAGAGCTACTACAGACATCAGCGGTTCAAAGTTAAATCTGTCTGCTTAGAGGCTGAGAGGCCCTAATCTAGATTGAAATGGTTTTTCTAAGTAGTTGTTGATAACTGGAGGATGTTTTTTTAATGACTGACATATCACCTTATCCTTATTTTTCATGATATTCCTGTTTGTTCTTCCACATGTTGCCACATGTGCAGGTTATCTTCAAGAAGTTTCAGATTCCTTGCCCCTTTGAGGAGTTCTCAGTCAATGGTACCGCTTCCCACCTCAGCTTGAACGATTCAGTCCATATCCATGAGTACAACAACGGTGTGGTTCACGAGGATGATGACTCCCACTGCACCCCACGCATGTTCACCATCAACCCACAGGTAGGCGGCTGAGATGAAGAACCGTTTGTATCTGTGGATCTGTATCGCTTTCGAATATTGAAAGCCAGAGATGCTGTGATGCTGTAGATGTATTTGCTAGTTTCCACACATGTATGCGGGGAAGCTCAACTGCACTGCTAATAATAGAAAGTCATGTGTTTATGTGTCTCTTAACAGACAGCATACACCATCCCTATTTTGGCTTTCGCTTTTGTTTGCCACCCTGAGGTCCTGCCCATCTACACTGAGCTACGCAAGTCAGTCGCCCATCTATAACCTGCAATGTTTGATAACATCTCAGTGCAAAATGTGGCGTTAATGTCCACTCTTTGATTTTAGCCCATCAAAGAAGAAGATGCAGAAGGTGTCCAACATTTCCATCTTAATCATGTACACCATGTACTTTCTGGCGGCTCTCTTTGGCTACCTGACTTTTTATGGTGAGGGCAATTTTCCCTGACATTTCTTTTACGATTGGTGTTTTAGTACCAGCAGACGAATACAAACGTCTGTGTTCAAATCAAGTGGACAGAACAGTGATATTTGTTATTATTAAGTAAGACAAAAGGAATGTTGTTTGGGCTGGGACATAATAGACTAGGGAGATTACTTTTTTGTTTTTGTTTTTTTAGAGAGACAACTCAGATACAGTGTTAAAATGTTCAATATACTTTACAAATCTTGCAAAAAAAAAATTAAAAATCATGTTCCTTGCAAAGAAATAGCTTTTCCCTGTTGTTAATTGTTAAAATTAGTATTAGCTATTATGTGCCGTCATCCAGATGATCTAATGTGGTTTCTATAAAAGCATAGTAACTTTTTTCATGGACAAATGAAGTCACTGTAGACAGATTTTCTAATCAAGGGTTGTTTTCACTTAGTTTGTTTTTTTGTGTTTTTTAATGATCCTATCCTTTGGGATGGGATCAGACAGAATTTGCCTCTACTGCGTTACATGGAACCCAAGCGCCCTCTTGTGGAGATTGTTTGTCATGCTATGCCGTCCACAGTTAATGACTAATGAGCTTATGCGCAGCTAAACTAGTTTCTGTTGATATTTCTGTAGGCAAAGTGGAGGCTGAACTACTGCACACATACAGCCGGATTGATCCATACGACACTTTGATCCTTTGTGTGCGAGTGGCTGTCCTTACTGCTGTAACACTAACAGTCCCCATTGTGCTGTTCCCAGTAAGTGATGCCTTTTATTTTAGTCTTCATTTAATAATTAAATTAATATTGTAACATTATAGTGTTTCTAATGTGAGTTTTTTTGCCCACAGGTACGTAGAGCCATCCAGCAGATGATATTTCCCACCAAATCTTTCAGCTGGTTACGTCATATTGCCATCGCTCTCGTTCTTCTCACCTTTATTAACATGTTGGTGATATTTGCTCCTAACATTCTGGGAATCTTCGGCATTATTGGTGTGTATAATACTGAACGTAAAGTTGGAATAATATCAAAACAGTAATGTTTTTCTTATGCTATGGAGTCTGAGACTCAAGAAGAAGGGGTATAACGCCTAAATCTCCAAAAGGCACTAAGGGAACTGATAGGTTGGATTTATGGGTAACTTCAGTTGCCATTTGTATACACACATACACACACAAACTAATATTAAAAGTTAAAAACGTGACCAGTGTCATGGACAAACTGAGAGCTTAAGTCAATATTTTTGTCCCACTTTGTTTTCAGACTGAGGTCATGTTTCATAGGTTACAGGTAAAAGTATAAAACATTAACTTTAGGGACCACTGGGTACTTCCTCAAAGCAAGGGTTTTCGTATAGAGTTCACCTGTTTTTGAATCTATGCACAGGAGCAGAAAAAAAAGAGGATATAATAAATAAAGCTGTTTTCAGATTTTGCTTTTTTATGTGCTAGCATGTAAAACAGAGGGGATTGGGAGGATGGGATTAGGATTAGGCCTGTGTATAAGTTATGTTATTACAGCATTGCGTGCATTTTTATTTTTCAGGCGCCACATCAGCTCCTTGCCTTATTTTCATCTTCCCTGCTGTCTTCTACATCCGCATTGTTCCCAAAGAAGATGAACCCATGAACTCTCTTCCTAAGATAATGGTGAGGCAATGAAAAGATTTGCCATGCATTCTCGAGTAATTCATTAAAGTAATTTAATGTTACATCATTTTTCAACTTCTTGATAATTAAGTCCGATATGTTTTCCCATCATTCTTAGGCTGCCTGCTTTGCTGCTTTGGGTTTCTCCTTCATGGTAATGAGTCTGAGCTTCATTATTATCGACTGGACAACGGGGGAAGGCCTTGCTGTTGGAGGACACTAAGTGCTGCTTCATTGTGTGTAGTCTTAGGAAAGGGGTGCATACTGTAAAACGGTCAATGGTTAGAAAATACCGTCAAGTAAGCAGGAACACACTACAGGGCTGCTAAGAACAGCTTCCGGGTTTCTAAATATATAAAACACCCAGTATAGTATGTGGGTAGAAAGGAATCACTCTTGGAAATCAGTGTAACTTTCTGACTGTAATTTAACATGTATCTGTACAAAATCCATTCATTTCAATATTTTATTATTTAAGTTAACACAGAGTAAAAGTTTATTTGAATAATTACGAATGAACAGGGTTGTTTTTTTGTTTTTTTGTTACCCTGTGTTAGTGCGATAACATCCAAGGATGCAGGGATGATAGTGAAATTGTCTTTCCCTGTTGTTTTCCCTTTACTCACACACACAAACAGCTGCAGCTGGTACTGTACAGAGAAAGACAGTATGATTGTCTTTTAGCAGGAAAGGAAACAAATTAAGATACAGCATAAACAAGAGACAGTAAAATAACATACGTTTTGTGTAATATTAGTTATTTTCCATTAAACGCACAAAAGAAAACAGTCAGATGATTTCAACCTGCACCAGCAGTGATCTGAACTTTTCATTCTCATCATTATTATTTAATATTATATAGTGAGGTGTTTTAAAGCCTTAGAGCATGGCTGAAATTTAATTATGTGCCTGCAAGCTTTTGCTTCATACACATAAACCAACAAATTTTATTCAAAAACTCGGGTGCCTTTTAGCATTTAACAAAAAGCACACAAAGATACAACGAAAGCAAGAGTTTATATTTATTTAGCTAACTACCAGAAACATGTTTTTAATTTCAAATGAAATATATTTAACTCTACTTTATACAATGAAACCAATAATCATGATACAGAGATAATTCACACAAATAATATTTCACTTGTTTGTTAAAATGTAAAGTGTTTGATAAAGAAATGCCTTTTTAATGCTTTTTTAGTGCATATAAGCCAACTGTGACCCTTAATATAAAGAGTTCAAGTTTACTTTAATACTTTGTAGAAGTTTATTTACCTTATTTTATTCCTTCTTCGAGGCTTTCAGATATAATTTCTTTACTCTACCACATCACAACAATTTACAAGTTGGATGATGACTGGGTTTAAAAAAAAATAAATCTAAACAAGTGCCACGCTTTTCACGGATAAAACAGAACACCTACATGAACGTTTAAAGCCCAGTAATGAACATGTTATGTCCAGTTTCCAATCTTTTTGCTCAGCTAAGCTAGGTAGCTCTACTTTTATATTTATCGTAAGATGTAAAACTTGTTTAATTTTAAGCAGCATCAAAGAGAATGTGTTTCTGCCCAAACTGTCCCAACTGTTCGCTCACTTTTAATCACCCATGGTTAAAATTTAAAGGATGTATTTGCCCAGATTCCAAATACATAAATAAATGGCCATGTAAATAGTTTGGTTGTACCCAGGTTTTAATAGGAATTTTATGAACAAATGTATAGACACAATGTATATATCTAAAAAAATAAGCAAATAAAACCAAAACGTCATCCATTGCTAGATACCGCTAGGTAAAAATGAAGAAAATGTAGTTTATAGTTGTAATTCAGTTTGGACCTCTGACCTCTGAGTTGTTGTTTTTTTTTGTTGTTGTTGTTTTTTGTTTAGCTCTGCCTGCTGGTAATCTGTAAAATTAAAATGAGTTAATTTGATAGATCGATGTGATGCTTTTGTTATTCTGTCGCATTATCATTGCTTCACTAGTTGATAGTAATTTGCTTGGTCTTGTTGGCCATAAACATGAAGTTAATCTTTTTGCATGATGTCAAGTCTGTTCTGTATTTGGTGTAGTGAGCAGAGATTTGCCTTCCAGCACTGTCACATAGAGATGTTAAGTAATAACTGTACATTTGGTATCTTATAGTGAAGCGTACTGAAGTCCCGATCTGTTTTGTGTTACGTGTTAAAAAGTCGTTCTTTAAAAAAAACTCAGACATTACTGCCTTTACGCTCAGAGAGAGAAGACTTTTTTTTTTAGTTCAATTCATGTGTGTTGAGGAATACCTCCCAAGTTTTGGCTTAAAGTGATCTCAACACCCATAACGGGTATGACTAACTACATAGGAGTATGCTTTCACAGACTACAGGGGCTTTAGATTATGTAATATATATGAATATAAACCATAAATTCACAGCTTTTAAACCAATGGAAAATTTTCTCATGGACAAAATTGAGAAAAGCTTATGACAAAAACTTCTACCCAAAGATGGTTTTATATTGTATAACAACTCCTGGACTTTAGAAAAGTCAAGGGTAAATTCTCAGTTTATTTATATAGAACTCTATTTTCTGTTTTTTGTAGCAGTTTTGACTCCAGATTGTTTTTTCAGACCAATTATGAGCAGAAGAAATATTCAGTATGTTTTTGCTTTTTCACATTTACTTGCTGTGCTCCTCGTGGTGTCAATGAAGGTTTAGTTTCATCAAGTTTAGTAACCAAAGTTACTAAAGGGATCTTGGGGTTACTTCAAGGGATCTTGCCAAAATAACAACTGACTACCTACTGCTTTAAAATGCTATAGCTTTTAAACATGTGCCACCACATGATATCAAATGTTAATCTGTCACGTATGTAAGCAAATCTGTGTGATATGTTACTAGAGCTGTAGTTCAAGAAGTTAATTATAACGTGGCTACAAGTAGATAACAATGTCTATGGACTTTGGTGACTTTATATAAATAATGTATATAAATGTATGCCTTTTATATTTGTGTTGCATATTTACAGTAGCTTGTAAAGTGTAAATAGCTGGACAATTTTAGTTTGCCAATAAAATAATTGTAGATGTTTTTAGATTGTCTTTCTTGGCCTCATTTACCCCGTGACTCAAACAAATTGTTATTTGGACAGTGCATGTTTCTGTTATTTCTTTTACTATGTACTGCTCTTAATTTGTAGGCATGTTCTTGAAGGATATTCAAAGCTCTGCTTTGGATGATGGCTGCCTTTTATTCCATTCTCTGTCAAGATGATCCTGCTCTACTTAAGTAATGTTAAGATCTGGGCTCCGATGGCAGCCAATCAATGACTGTTAGTGCATCATTGTGTGTTTTGCTATCTAGGTATGTTTGTATTGCACTGGCAATATGTTTGGGATCGCTGCCATGCTGAAAAATAAATGAGATCCTTTCCAGATGGTACTGCATGGTGGATCCAAATCTGTTGTACTTTTTTGAATTCATAATTCCATCAATTTTGACAAGAACCCCAACATTACTAGCTGACATGCAGCTCCGACCATGACAGAACCTCCACCTTGTTTCACGGATGACTGTGAACACTCACTGTTGGACCTCTCTCTTGAACTCGTCTGCACATACTGACAACAATTTGAACCAACATTTTCAAATTTCACTCTGTAAGACCTGTTGCCGCTGATCCAGTTGTTGAGTAATTTGTCATGCATCAGCCTTTTCTCCTTGTTGTCTTTGTTTAAGAATGGATTCTTGTCAGCCAACCTTCTACCGAGACCATTTCTGATGAGTCCCAAAAGGCTGATTCTGTTCATCTGGACAAAGCGTTTTTCAGTGGGAGAAACATTTTGTCACTCATCCAAGTGACATCTCTGAAGAAGTCATTTGGATGAGTGATGAAACGTTCCTCCCACTGAAAAACGCTTTGTCCAGATGAACAGAATCAACCTTTTGGAATTTACTTACCTGGATGATTGAGTATGCATCAAGATATTTCTGATAAGGTTTCAGTGAACACTAACTAGATCAACTGCAGGGCCAGATGTATCTCTCAAGGATATGACATTTAAATACTGTTCATTTGCTGTGAAGCAAAACATAAATACCTAAAAAACACTTTTGCATTTGACTGTAGATCTTACCAATATTGGAATCCCCGAACCTCTGTTTTTTAAAGCTGTTCAGGGTGTTTTAAAGACAAGCTTATCATTTTAACCGGTCAGTTTTCCTATGAAACTGTTTGTCATCATGAGCCGTCGCTGCTGACCTCATTGTGTCAACATCCTGCTGGTTTTTACTGTAACACATTAAGACTTTTATTTAGACCGGCACAGGTCTGTGCATTTCTGATTGCTCAAGCTAATGTTACGTTTAAGTACTATAGAAATGAACCCAACAGAATATCATCTATATTGACTCAGACTAAAGACATTACAGCAGTACCAAGGGCCCTGCAGTTAAATGGTACATTAGAACTCAGCAATAAAACGTTTGATTTATTTTTTTACAAGAGAAGAAAAGCCAAGACTGGTTAAATGGCTGTAATAAGCCTACTGTGAGCCGGTATAGTTCAAAATTATTTATTATTTTTAAATGTCCCATTCCTTTATTGTGCTGTGAAAATATGGTCAAAATAAAGAGTGTGTCTCTCACGTCAAATAAATATAGGTAGCCATGTTTTTCACTCTTAGAAGATTAGAATACTTCAAATTATAGAAGTGGAAGTGATTATTTTATCTTAAATTGTATTTGATTTTATATTGGAACTGTCTGTTTTAACATTGTGTGTCTGACAAGGTAATCAGCAACACAGGGGCACCACAAGGGACTGTCCTCTCCCCCTTCCTCTTCACCGTCTACACCACAGACTTAGGCCACTGCACAGAGACCTGCTATCTTCAGAAGTTTTCTGATGACTCTGCGGTGGTTGGATGCATCAGCAGGGATGATGAGACAGAGTACTGGGCTGTGGTCGACTCCTTTGTCACATGGTGTGAGCAGAATAATGTGCAGCTCACCGTGGCAAAGACCAAGGAATTGATTGTGGACTTCAGGAAGACCAGGAAACACTTGACCCCTGTTTAAATCCAGGGGGTCAATGTTGACATTGTGTATGACTATAAATACCTCGGAGTATACATAGACAACAAACTGGACTGGGCTAAAAACACCACAGCACTTTACAGAAAGGGCTAGAGTCGTCTCTACTTTTTGAGGCGGCTGAGGTCCTTCAACATCTGTCGGACAATGCTCAGGATTTTCTACGAGTCTGTTGTGGCCAGTGCAATACTCTATGCTGTTGCATGCTGGGGGAGCAGACTGAGGGTTGCTGATGCTAACAGACTCAATAAACTGATCCGCAAGCCCAGCAATGTTGTGGGGATGGAGCTGGACTCTCTTAAGGTGGTGTTGGAGAGGCGAATGTCCAAGATAAAGACAATGTTGGATAATTCCTCCCACCTACTCCATGACATGCTGGCTAGCCACAGGAGCACGTTCAGTGAGAGACTGAGATTACCAAAAAGCACCACTGAACGACACAGGAAATCATTCCTGCCTGTGGTCATCTCCCTGTACAACTCATCCACCTAACACACTGTATACAGCAATAGCTACACCCTTTTTGCACATGCTCTTCATTCTTATTCAGATATTTATTAGTAAGTGACTTATATGTATGTATATATTGTATATATTGTGCTATTTCTTACTTCTTGTATTGTCTGTTTTTGTTACTGTTTGTACTGGAGCACTGTAACCCACAGAATTTCCCCTAGGGATCAATAAAGTATTCTGATTCTGATTTTAAATGTGATTGATTATTTCAGCGGTAATATAATTTGATTCTTTATGTTTTGTTTTGGAAAACAGCTTGTGTCCAACCTCAGGCAGTGCACTATGCACATAATCTGTAATTTCTATATGAAGTTTGTTCGCTGCAATGCCTTTAAGTCTTTAACGAGCAGATAAACTCTATAACTATGTACGTCCATTGGATGGCGCTGCACGTCAGCTATTCTAGCGGCCTCATTAGGTGCCAAGGTATTTCATAAACATGTGACGCAAAGACTCATTAGCCATTTTAACAGCACTCCGTGCATCCTTGACCGGAGAGGGGCCCCTGCGTATCGCAGTCGGTCAGTGAGAAGAGGGCGGACTGCTGTCCTTCATTTTATTTGTCATGCTAGAGTCTGCATCCGCGGGAAATGCAGAGGAATGAGGCTGGCACAGCGCCTACTGCGGTCTGCACATCACACTCCTAAAATCACGCCTCGCTGGTTTGCACAGTAATTGGTTTCGCTCACACGAGCTACAGCGGAGAGTTCACCTGATTTAACAGGGCTATCGCGACAAGTTGCTCGAGTGACGTCGCTGCGACTGGTTGACAACTTAACAATTGTCCCACGATTACCTGAGGTTTTTCGCGCGAGCCTAAATACGCACAGAAAGAGACTGCAGCACTGTCGCCACCACCGAGGGACGCGCTGCTTACCAGGCCAAGACTAAGTGAGCCAGTCTACCGTGGAGCTGAGAGCACGGGCATTTCAGTCTGTGGATGGATGCAAGACATAGGGATTTGATAGATTCGACATGGACCACATAAAAATCTGAGGTTTAGTGTAACAAACAAAAAACCCAACAACAACAAAACAAAACAGAGCAAATGTTCTGAATTCATTTGCCTCCCTTTTGAGCTTCTTGTAGACCAGAAGAGCGGGACCACAGACTTCTTGCAGGTGGATAAGCTGACTTTGTTTGCAAGTGGAAGAGGCTGTTTTTTTTCTAGAAGGCAGTGCTGGAAGCAAAGCTGTTCCATTGTTATTCCTGGCATCGGCCGACGCACTGAAACCATCAGCACTCTGAAATTCATATTGTTTTTTTCTTTTTTTTGCGCAAGCGGTCGGTGCGCCCCTGCGTTTGGATCCAATGGGTTGTACGGTGAGCGCCGAGGATAAAGCTGCTGCGGAGAGGTCAAAGATGATTGACAAAAACCTCCGAGAGGACGGGGAGAAGGCAGCCAGAGAAGTGAAATTGCTTTTATTAGGTAGGTTACATCTGGAGTTGACTCCTCAGGAAACTGAAAGGAGTGTTTCTTACTCCAGAAATGATCGTGTGACTTTGTCTGTACATAATACTCCGAAAACTCATAAAACCATAAATATTACAAACTACTACAAATGCGACAAAGTTAAACCTCACTGTATCTAAGGCAGGGCACTATACACATAGTCTTAGCTACAGCATAGAAAAGGAGCCATTTCAGTGCTCATCTGTCTACAGTCATGTTGTGTATTATTAATTAGCCTACACAAGTGCCCACACTATATACTTGGAGATAAGTCAGATATCCTCATGTCAACATGCTGCACAGCTTCTTAGAGGATTGAGCTGGCATTTTTCCCAGAAAGCTTAATTCAATATATTAAACCTGTGGGCATTCACAGGATTACACTTCAGCTCTACTCTTATATTCACATTAATCTCTCTCAAAGGGATACAGGAAAAAAAATGCCAATTTAATAGGTGGCAACAGCGGAGCAACAGTTTATATCAAACAAATTCTGCATCTTGAAGGCACCATCTCCTTTCCTCCTTCTGCATTTCCATCCTGTGTGCACACAAAGTCGCATACATATGCAAACAGGAAATACATCCTCCCACTCATTACCGCATTCTCACTTCCCTTCTTAACAGTCTCAGCTGTTTAAGTTTGACTCGATCGTGCTTCTGATTGGTCTGTCAGCTCCTTCGAAAGGGATCGTGTTTAATGTCAAGACAAGAGTTTGTGTGAATGCCAGTAGAAGTGGGCATTTTCTAAAGGCTTATTTGCCTGTCATGATCGCAAGCTTACCAGCAATCTCCCTCCTTACTCCAACTCTGTTTTCAGAACATATGGAAAGATTTGCAAATCATATGGTCGATGTAAAAACATAATAACCAAAAAGATGATAAGTGAAAAAATACCTGCAGGCCCCTCTCTCAGTTAATTCGGTTAACTGGCAATTAGTAATTTAGCTTGGTCTAAAAGGAGCATTTGAGGAATGGTTGGGGTGCACCACTCTATGAAAGACTGCATGGGTAAATAGTTAAATGATTTAGAGATTTGGGAGATTTCATCATCTGCAGAACTATTAAGGCATCGAAATGTTCATCGAATCTGTAGAAATGTTGGCACACACTTCTTCTTGCTTATTTTATAAAGACAATGTCAAATCACTTTCTGCATGTATTCCTGCAGCATTGCTCCATGATAAGAGTCTGGGTGGTGAACAAGTGGCAACTGAATTGGCAACAGCTAGTGCCAACAGCTGCATTTCATCCAGTAGCCACTTAAGGCTGTCTCGAAAAGTCAATAAATGAGCAACTTTAAAGCACAAGCATATTAATATATATATATATATATATATATATATATATATATATATATATATATATATATATATATATGTATTATACATAATATTACCTCTATGGATAGTTTGGATGTTTAGAACAACTCTGGTCATGCATACATATTTCAACTAAAATAAAACTGTTTTTTCCTTCTCACACGCATTCACCCCATTTCTTAGAAGAAAAATAAAATATAAATGAAAAATTGTATCAAAGCTTAATGCAAATTACTGCTTTCTCTTTTTAACTTTTTAGTTAAAATGTCTTTGCCATCAAATAAGGTGTTTAACTACCTGACCTAAGTGAAGCTCCTAAAAGCAAACTATAACATTTTTCACTTCTTTCATTGCACCTGCGTGACAGATGCTCATAGGAAAAATACTGAAAGGTGTGAGATCTCTTTCTGTTTCCCCTGCACAGATTTTGGTTATAACATGTGTTTTGTCTATTAAGTGACCATTTTTCAGAAACATTTTTTACTCTCCATGTTTGGTGGACACTTATCTTTGACCTAATGGAATGGGAATGTGTTGTAATCTCAGTGCATCTTTGTGAGCTGGATGGATATGCTTACGTGCTGTACAGGCTTGCTTTTATGGATATTTAAGCTGATGTTGGGCAATTTACTTTAGCAATCACCATGAAACATTGTATTGTTTTTCTTGGCCTTCATGCATTATACTGCAGGTTGTGGTGTGTTTCCAGGCAAACACAACTCTACAGCACTCTTTGTATATGATTTCTTCTTGGTTAGGATCTCTTGCACTAAATCCAAAGTATTTTCAAACAGTGGATGATGATCTCCTTCAAGGGATGAGCTTTCCACATTCTACTGTGTCAGACGTTTGATTTTTGTTTTATATTTGTCTGTTATCTGTTGTATATCTGACTTTTAATGTAGTGTTACTCCTCCAGACTACACTCAGGAAACTTCAAATGCGCAGTGCAGGGAATAGCTGTGATCGGCACATGAAGGCTCGTCGTCAGGCTGATTTTTAGGAGTACTTAGTACTCAGTACTTAGTTTGATTTGTGTTGTGCTGGTGGAACATGCATTTTTGTTACTGGTTTAATCGCATTCATTTAATAGTGGGAAGCCAAAATTGTGAACAAGATTAAGATTTGATAAAATGTGCAGGCCTGTTTTGTTTGCAGGGGTGATTAAAAAAGAAAAACAACCCAAAAACTCGTCCATCTGGATTCTGAAGTTGGGGGAGCGGTCACTTGGATAGACAGATGTCTTGATGCAGGCAGCTGGTGTCTTCAAGGCCTTACCTCTGGTAATTGGACTCACTGAACTGGACCTCTCTGCCGCTTGCGTAGACGTTTGTGCTTCAGTTTTGGTGAAATGCTAGTGTTATATTAGTCTTTGCTAAGCACTAATTAGGAGGCGTAGGTAGCTGGTGCACCCTTATGGTTTACGAATGTAGCTCGCTAACCAAGGTTCCTGAAATTAGCTGATAACTTAGTAATGCAACCTGTCCTCCAAATATGGTATCTTCTGTCAAAAGACAGGAGTGTTTTCTGTGTCAAGAGCAGCTCTTGAATGCCACAGATCCTCTCATTAAATACAAACATCTGCTTTTAATCTAGACACGTTCTACTTTTTAAAAACACTTCTTTTGCTTAAACTTATCGTATCTTGATGATTTTTTTCTTCAGTCTGTTGTAAATTGATGACTGGCTTCACCTTGTCTGACATCTCAAGGAAGCCATTTGCAGACTTCTCTTTGCTCAGTGATATTTATATATATCTTTGAATCTTTGTGTCTAATACCAATGTGAGGTTGTAAGAGGACAGTTGACTGGCAGAGTAAAATTGACAGCAGCTAGTTGAGCGTCATTTAAAAGTACAAGTACATTGCTTGGAGCTTACAGCATTTTGAATTTCATTTGCCTTCTTTGGTTTCAGAGTCCCGTGCTGTGCTTTTCCTAATAAGAAAAGTCAAACTGTCTGCTGTAAAAAAGGCATATATTTATTATACACAGTTTATCAAACATTATGTAACATAGTTTGTTTTTCATGAAAATCAAAATAATTCATAGAAACAGATGCAAACAAGCGGCCAGAAGGTCTAAGAGGGTATTTTTAACAAGGTCATTCATTGTTTACAGACAGGATGGATAAAAAAATGTTTAAAAAAATGCATTGCCTTTCAGTAGAAGTTATTTATCATTCTATCCATTGGCCAATATAATGTTGCATTGCAAAAGTTAATAAAAAAAAAGTAAATATAAGTTATGGAAGTTTTTATTTCATTTCAAAAACCACATACTTAGGACACCAGTTTTTTAATAATTGGGACTTGCTGTACATTTCCTGTTTTATTATCTACTTTGTCTTGCTTTATTATAACAACCATAACAATTTATTTATTTTATGACAAGAAAGTTTGACAGACTGGTGTAAAATTGTTCAGTATTTATGCTATTCAGCATGAGTTTTAGCTTTTTTCATCCTTATGAATGGCTATCCATACCTTTTATCCTCTTAATTGTAACAGTTTGAGTGCCATTATATTTTAAGATAAGAAATACTTTCATCCTACACTTGGGAAATTAATTTGTCACAGCACCTGAATAATTATAATAATAATATCAATTAACCAACAATAGTAAAATAGCAGTAATAATAGTAAATGTAGTGATAATAGTAGTCATGCTAGTAATCTTAGCATCTTTGTAATGCAGTATATCAAAATATTATGAATAAAAACGTATATGTACCGGTCCCATCTAACTACTGGCTAATAACCTGTGCACCGCCTGGCTTGATTATAAGAAAGCCTTTGACTCAATGCCCCACACGTGGATCCTGGAATGCCTGGAACTATACAAGATCAACAGGATGCTAACAACACTAGAGGCCACGTTCAAGCCAATAGCGTAAGTCACCATCAAGTGCGTGATTTACCGAGGAGATCCTCTGTCCCCACTGCTCTTCTGCATAGGCCAAACTCCCTCAGTAAAATCAAAAGACTGTGGTATGGAGCAATGAACATCAATATATAACATGAATGGGTATAAAAAATAAACAAAGAAACACTGAATTTTAAAAGAATAAATGCTAAAATTAACTAGCTGAGGACCCCTTTATAGACACACGGAGTATTGTATTACAGAGAGTGATTAGAGGAGGTATGAAAGATTTTCTATTCCTGTACTTGTGGCAGTCTATTAGAGACGGAAGGACTGCTTCTGCCTGCCCATTAAGTGGTGCAGAGGGTGTTCAGGATTATCCATGATGGATAACAGTTTGTTCAGCGACCTCCTCTCTACCATAGCTTCATAAAGAAAATGGAAAAATCACAAAGCAGGCCGTCCTAGTCAGTTTATTCAGTCTTATGGTGCCACCAGCTCCATCGCCGCTCCACCAGCAAACCATAGCAAAGTACACTCCGTTCACCACAACTGTAGTGCTAGAAAGTCTCCATCATTTTGCTGCAGACATTGAAGGATATCAGATTCCTTAGGAAATAGAGCCTGCCCATCCCATTCTCGTATACGGCCTGTGTGTTGTTCTTCCACTCCAGTTTGTTGTCAGTGTGGATGCTCAGGTATTTTTACTCTTCCAACACATTAACATTTTTTTCCAAGGATAGACGTGGACCTCTTCCTTTTGAAGGCGATCACCATCTCTCTCTTCTTATTTACATTCAGAACAAAATCATTCCCGCGCCACAAAATCATCCACTAGTGTTCTGTACTCCTCCTGCCCATCACTTATACATCTAACCACTGCAAAGTATTTCTGTAAGTGCCGTGACACTGACTTGTACTGAAGGCCTGAGGTGTACAAGCGAACAGAAATAGAGACAGAACAGTCCCCTGTGGAGCTCCTGTACTGCACATCACCAAATCAGACAGACCAGTGCCCAGCCTCATATACTGTGGCATATCTGTCAGCCAGGCAGTAATCCATGAGATGGTGGACGTGTTTTTGGACGTTTGCCCTTTCTCTTAGTGCCACTGGCTGGATTGTGCTTCTCACAATATGAAGTATCTTCTTCTTAAAGTATCTTCTTGGTCCCATTTGTCCATAGACTGGTTTTCCTGGCTTAAGCATAGCATATAGAAGAATTGATGATCAGATTGATGTGTTTTAGTAAGTAAACAACACCTTTGGCCTTTCAACAGCATAAATATTTTACAAGGTGTCCAGAGGAATTATGTCACACAGATTTTGATAAAAGCACAGGGGGCTGTGTTTGGGACTATTTCTTTGTTAGCTGAGTGGCTTCCCGCTGTCAGGGGCTTGAGGGAATTTCTTCAAATGGCACAAATGTGGCTGCAACTATGTTTTGTGAGATACCTTAACTCAAAATTTCACGTGCTAGTTATTACACAGTTATATGCAAATGTCTGATAAGATTTTTTTTTACACCTAAAATTTCATAAAAGAAGTTTGGATTGACCTTGAGAAGCTCATTGTAGTTTTCAAGATTAAGGCAACAAAATGAAACACACACTTTGTTGGATTTAGAGATCTTAGCATGTGAATTTTGTAACGTTAGGCAAGACAGCATCAACATGTGTGATATTTAGAAGGGTGAGGCAGACAATTAGAAAGAAGAAAAACTGACCAATGAAGGAAGTGAAACTGAGTGGAGTGCAGAGATTACTAATTAGTAAGAAGTGAGTGAAGGGGTTTTTTTTCATCATGAGATCAGGTATTTTGAGCAGCATTCCTTGTTTGTTACCTCCTGATTTGACAAGGAATCCTCAGTTGACCATATAATCACTGTTTGTAATTCTACACAGCCACACTTGTATTTATCGTCTGTCTTGATATCAGTTCCTCAGGATGTCAGCAACATCACTAAGTTAAAATAATAAAAATATTCTTGAGTGGCAATTTACTGAAAGCACTGAGAACATGCAGGAGCTTACTGCTTTTTGATTTCTTGACTGAGCGCATATTGCAGTAAACTTAATGGTTGTATTTGTCCAATTTGTGTTTAGAAAAAAAATCATCTTCTTTTGGCAAAGAGAAGATGAGTCACTTGATAGAAATCACTGAAGCATGAAGGAGTGAGTACCAAACTGTCTGGGGAACGGGGCAGCTGTTCTTTTGCAAAACGAGTATCTTAATTCCAACAATACTGTTCATGAAATAAAATTCCCAACCAACTAAACAGTTATGTACACTCACCTGACACTTTTCTAGATACACCTTGCTAGTACCAGGTTGGACTCACTTTATCTTTAGTGCTTTGTGGCATAAATTTAAAAGTGTTGGAAACGTCCCTCAGAGATTTTGATCCATAGTGACATGATAGCATCACTCAGTTGCTGCAGATTTGTTGGCGGCCCATTTTAGTACAGTACTCACTCTCATGTTCAAGAAACCAGTTTGAAACAATTTAAGCTTTTGTGACATGGTATGTTGTCCTGGTGGAAGTAGTTATCAGAAGATAGGTGCATTGTACTGTAATGGTCAGCAAAAATTCTCATGTAGGCTGTCCCGACATTTGACACCACCGCGACTTTTTCTATTTTGCTTTGCTTTTCTATTGTTGGGTTTTAGTGACCTGCGCAAACTGTAACCTCAGTTTCCTGAGAGAGTGGCACCTCGTGCAGTGTGTACTGCTGTAGCTCATCTGCTTCAAGATGTGACGTATTGTGTAGTCAGAGATGCTGTTTTGCATGCGTTGGTTGTAGCGAGTGTGAAAATCCTAGTAGATCAGCAGTTTCTGTTCTCAGATCAGCCAGTCTGGCACAAACAGCCATGTTGCATTCAAACTCCCATGTTTCAAAACACAACTAACAAATGTCCTTTTGCTTGATGGCCTGAGAATGATCCGTAAAGTAAAAAGCTTAAAAGACTATAAAGTCCATAGAAAACTCTTCTCATATCAGTTTTCATGGTTTTAAGATAGCCAGGGGTAAGAAAACACTGATTTCACCATGTTGCACCATGCCCTCTCTGTATTGAGTAAGTAGATGGAATGTCTTTATATGAACAGGAACTGGGAACAAAAACCAATGTTACATAAATGTATAAGACGGCTTCTCGTGAAGTAAAGGTCATCACTTCCTCACATGTATACCCCTTCGAATTGTCATTTCAATCCTGATAAACACTGAAACATTTCTCGTATATCTCTTATCAGAAATGTTATGTAGAGTTGGCTTCATGTATTTTTTAACTATTTAAAGCTATTTAAAAGAATTTCTAATACTTGAGAATAGTAAACAATTTATTTCCATGACTTTTCAAAGTAATTTTGAGAGTAACTGATTTGCCTCTGTAGACTGAGGGTGAAAATCCAAAGTTAAATAAAGGCAGACATGCACCCATTGCTGCTGGTAAAATATTGTAACACATCTGAAATGCTATTAAAATGATTAGGGAGCAAGTTAAACTGAAACTGTAAACGGACAAGAGACTGTGAGAAGATTTTGAAAAATGAGAAGGACACATCATCACCATCAGAAACTACACTGTTATTAGTCATTAGTGATTTATGAGTGCTGACTTTAATATGCAAGATACTCCCCACTCTAATAGGCACATTCTGTTTCCCTATTTTCACCCAAAAATGTGAGACTATTTTTAACCGTCTTTGTTCCCTTGAACCTCATTGAAATCAGAACCCACTGCAGCTTATCTCTAATTCCCTCCCTCAGGAGACAGTAATAATAGTTCTTCACAGACATTACTCACTTCTCATGATGGAGAGAATAGCTCAGGGTGAGGCTGCCCATCCAGAGATGACAACTTCACAATTACACACGTTCAAAGAATATACTTAGTACTGTTAGTCATGTCTCTGACGAACACCACTAAGTCCTCATTAAATCCCCGCGAGTTTACTGTATGTGCTGATCTAGCAAGAAATGAATCCTTCCTACAGTCACGCTTAGGATGCAGTTTTTACTTTGATGTAGATTTTGCACCAGGCAGTGATTATTGGTGAGTTTTTCTGCTTAAAGAAAACAAAAAAAATCCACATTTTTAGAAATGTAATATACTGTATTAGGTTTTTAGTTTAATTTTTTAAATGCTATTTGTTTATGTATGTATTTAGTAGTGACCTGACAGTTTTTTTGTGCTCCGAAGTACAAATGTATTTTCAACAAGCAAATAGTTTTTCTTAATGAGGCTGTTTCGCTCCGAGTCACGATGAGCAGTCGAACAGCAGATCTTCCAGATTTCATGTATGTGCGTGCTTGATTTTGGGCCTATGAATGAGATAATGTCTGAGACAGTTCATCCATGTGTCTGCTTTGCTTGATAAAGTGAGAAGCGTGTTGTGGCTGTTTCCTGAGGCAGGATGGTGGTTTATGACACCCTGTAAGAGTGTTAAATTTGGTATCTGTGGGAGTGAGCATACCACTCATATTCAGACCAGTGTGTTTACGACAGTTGTCGCCTGCCCAAATCTGACGTCCGTCTCCTGAAGACTTTCATTTTTATATGTATTTTGCAAGTCAGAGATTTGTGGACTTTATAGTATAAGTTAATAATAAAAAAAAGTTAACTAATCAAGGCATTAGTGTGGAATAAAGCCATTTCCAGTGGCATGTTTGTTTGTTTTTAAGCAGTTATTGCCTCCTTATTTAGGGCCCCTTCTGCCTGCTCCAGCATTTACTAAGTAAAAGGTCAGTGAACCTCCTGCCAATATCATGAATATCTTTCTCTCCTTGTTTACTTAAAAGCTGACTAAGTTTACTTAAATCCATCTTAGTGACTATAAAGTAGCTGAACTTGAATCCAAGCAGATAAATGCACAGCTTTCACATATGATAACCTTATAAATGTATAAAGCTGAGTTACAGCATAGACTACACATACGAGCAACAACAAAAACCCACAGCAGGGGACAAGCAGAGATACAGCTGGAAGGCCAGAGAATAAAGGTAGGTTTTGCGCCTACACTTAAAAGCAGGGATGAAGAGAGTACTTTTTATTTCAAGTGGTAACTATTTCCACAAATGAGGTGCAGCAACTGCAAAGGCTCTGTCATTTTATTTTCTGTGGCCTTGGGATATGTAAGAAAGCTTTGCCAGCAGATCAGACCTAAAGGGGTGAATGTAAGCAAATGAGGTTGATGATCAAATTTGGAGCCTGCCCATTAAAAGCTTTAAAAACAGTTGATAAAGTCATAACTGAATTCTAAAATGGACAGGGAACAAAATGCAGAGGCCAAGACTGGGACAGTGTGTTCATATTATGATAATATCTAAGCCTTACAAGATGTTTGGCTTTATTCAATAGCTAATTGCTAACTTGCCTACCATGGTGGTGGGAATAGGATTTGGTGCTGGATTCACCAAACAGAACACCCACAGGAAAAAGGATTTTATTAGCCGTGCAGTGTTTTGAGCAGAGGGCTGTTGCTCAGCCTGAGAAAATGCTTGAAATGTTAAATAGCTATTTAAATCTTTATATGGTGGTGCTCATCCACACTGCACGGTACATAAAATTAAAAGCTACCACAATTATTTTGATGATTCTTTGAAATAGCAGACATGCTAGTGAGAGAGGTGGATAAACTGAAGTGTGATTATATACTAGACCACTATAGTACAATTTTGTGGCAGAGTAAAAAAGCACAATTTTCTGTCCAACATTATTTGTCAGTTATCCCACAGAACAAGTACTGTACAACCCTAGAAATGATGTTTTCTCTGAAATGCATTTAGAGTTCTCCAACATTTTAGCGGGCTGAGTTGCAGTCTGCTTGCTATGTGATTTCTACAATAAATTCCTCCATAATACCACAGTTCCTGTTATTGTTGATGTTGTTCCAAAAGTGACAACTCCACTTAATTTTATTATAGCGGTAATTCCCTGCATTATAATGAAAGCTGTTAGTAATCTTTTTTAACCACGCATGTAAGTTCATGGCTTAGCGTGGAAGACGAATATGGTTTGGAAAAGCAGAATTTAGAGCAAAGCTGTCGTTTTCAGTTAAAGAAAATCTCTCTTTTGTGGCTCATTTTGAAATGAGCTCACAATTTGTGTAGTATCTGCAGAGGTGGATACATCTTAAATTCTCCACGGTTTCCACTAATAATGCTGGATTTAAGGAGGAGAATGAATTAAGGTAGAATCCTTGACCCTTTGTGTTTTTTACAAAATGTTCTACATTTTCTATTGCCAGTATTGGATAAATCTATCTGGTGACTTTGTGATACCTGTGGTTGATACCCAGCAAACACTGTAAAGTTGTAATGAATGAACGTTTTAAAGAAGAGCTACATTAATTTAACCTACATTTTTATCACAGCACACAAATAAAAACTTTGAAGGACATTATCAGTCTTCATCTTCTATTTGGTGCAGATGACACAGCAGATCCTTGCCCATATTTCATTTTTCAATCACATTTCTATTTTCAGCTCCATCCATAATTTAGGTAACTTCTTTTATCGCTTTCACTCCTCATCTTTTCATATTACACTCATCCCCTCTCATACAGTAGTGTAAGAGCGCAAACAGCAAAGTCTTGCAGAATGACCAGAAATCATCAATATCAATTATGTCTATATCATCTTACACTAGACTCCAGAGACAGTTTATTTAGGTGGTGCTGCATGCAACGTGAAAGGACCTTGACCTTTTGCAAGAACACTTAAAAAGCTTAAGTTAGAGACAGCGAAGGAGATAAAGGATGGGAGATAGAAATAATGTAGACAGTTGAGGTCAAGAATACTCGAAAAACAAGGGTTTGCAATCACGACATGAAGGAAGTGCTGTCACATGGGAAAAAAGGGGAAACCTGAATTAAAATATTAAAAGTTCTCTTTTATAATTCAGACTGAGAAGATCCAAACCTTAAATATCAAAAATCTATTTTACATAGAAAATATTAGACATCGTACAAATTGTGCGCCACAACATCTTTATTTTATTTAATTTTGGCCACTGATCTGTAGTCTACACTGAAAGAAAATATTGAATCTTACACAGCTGCTTATCACAGAGACCCAAAATGTAAGACGTCTTCAGATTGTTGTGAGTGAATCCCGTGATTGTTTTGCATTTTTCCTTAATAACCACTGAAAGGTTAAACAGCTGCTTTCAACTAAGTAATGTCATTTCAGTAGGTCTGACGTAACTGAAGGTAATTATATTAAACTTTACTATAAAAATCATATTTTGGGTAATATTTTGTATACTAACTTTATTGATATGACTCTAAGTATGCCTTATGCCCCTGCAGTGCTTGGGAAACAGGGCCTCTGCAGATCTTTTAAATTGGTTTTCCCCCTGGAGATGATTTTCTGCTCCACCTCTAAATAGGCGAGAAAGTAATCACTGTTGGAAAAGGTGTAAGAGCACTTTAAAGGGCACTGGGCCACATGAAATATAGCTGTGATCAGATTTAACTTATGAAATGCAGTCATCAGCAAAGGAAAGTAACACATCAGTCGAAGACTCCTGAATGTGCAAGATTCGATCATTAAGTCAGATTCCTTTATTTTGCAGATGTAGTAGACTCAGATGAAACACACTGATTATAAACTGTTAGACAGATGCAGTGTACATGAGCCAACTTTGTTACCAAGGCCTCAGTTCCAAGCGTCCCCACTAGAAGATAAGCCAACATTGACAGCAATGACATTGAGGTGACAGTGCAACAATATAAAAGCCATAAGAGTGGAGTGTGAGAGACAGTTCTGTGTTTCAGAGCTACAGCTGAGATATGTTGATCATCACTGTGTCCGTAACTCACAAATGTCCAACCTACATAGACAGTGACAGACACGACAGGCAGCTAGAACATATATGCAGTGAAACGGTTAATAAACAATACCTGTGCAGTTCACATGTGGCAGTGACTCACATTGGGTAGCACTGTAACAATATCTAGCATAAAAAGTAGCAAAAAAATGAAAAAGTAAGATCAATATAGAGATTTTCAACAAAAGGCTGCCATTGCACATATGATTTTTTTAATCTTTGTGACGTCTCAAAGAAACCATATGTATAAGTGACAATATGAGTTTCAGTATCTTGTCCAAGGTCACTAGGAGAGCTGGGGGTCAGACCACTGACATTCGGAGCAGTGGATAACACACTCTTACTACACAGCCTCAAGCCTTGAGACAAAAATTATGGAAAGATATGGAACATGAGTAAAAAAAGGGGGTTTAAAGAATTTAATTAAAATTCTAATTAAAAATTTTGAATATCGAACAACAGCAAAATATGCCTGCATGCATTTTTATTAAAGAATATAGTCAGAGTGTGTAAGCTCTTCACAGATAACCATTTCACTAGCTGCTGTAGGGCTTAGGACTCTACCAATTGGAGGGCATCAACTCTGTAGCTTTCGTGTACAAAATGTCTGCTCAGCAGCGGTCTAAATTGAATACCTTCAGTAATATTTACAATCAGTGGGCCTGATGTAGAGTCCATCAAGTTAAAGCTCTATATCAAAGTTCACTCATCGATCTCTCTGCCAGCTGATTCCTGGAATAGCCATCAGAAACCATCCCCATCTTCATTCATATAAATGTTGATGCCAGAGCACTGACACGGAGAGACTTAAAGAGTCCGGAATAGAAATCCACAGGAGACTGAATGCCAGAGATTGTTGTTGTTTGACACATGTTCTGCTTGTACCCCAGTCAGCTGTCTGGGTCACTGCCAGACAGGGAAGCATATTCAGCCACTCATGTTGCTACCCCCTGACACAAGTCATGCAGTTAAATGAATGCTTACCCCAAATTATTGCCTCGGCACGTTACTTAACGACCATCAAGTGGAAGTCTTTTTTTGTAATGAGCAGCTTTATAGGTTAAACTTTTCACACACACTTAAGTTAGAAAGGTAAATTTAAAGGTTAACATTTGGAACAAACCTCCATGGATCACAGAGAACCCACTTGGAGGGCTCATACAATTCATGTGTACTAATGAAAATGTTCATTAATAATGCAGTTAGGTTGTAGATCATACAGAAGCTGAAAAGGGAAAGTCTCAGTAGAGTTTATGATGATGCACTGGTCTTCAGGAAGGTAATATACAGCTTGTTCCTACTCCGAGGTAATAATAGCATTTTAGGAGTAGCACTGAGGTGGCGAGATAATTCAGGATGGTATGATCTGTAGAAATACAGGCACAGTAACCACAATGAAGCATTATAGCCTAGTGCTTTTCCAAGGTAAAGACAAATAAACTGTCCACAAACAGCTGAGACCCTGATATCTATATTATATTATATTATATTATATTGAATATTTAGTGAATGAGTTAGCAGAGGTAACAGATGGAAATGTTTTTGCGAAGTAAGGCTGGATGATTCGTGATTATTTTTTTTCTTTATCTCACCATCAAAAATACACAAAAAACTGCAAATACTTTTCCTGCAACACTGCAAAACTTTTGAACTGTCTTACAAAGTTTTTTTCATGTGATTAAAAGCAAAATTTATACTGAGACAAAACAAAGCCTGTGGCATTGATACCTCCAATTAGCAGATAAATTGAAGATTACTTTTACTAAGATCCTTTTAAGTTCACCAGTGCCTGACCTACATATCTTTTGCTGCCACGGGGCATCATTGGCTTATTTTCTAAGGTTTGTTTTTTCTTCTATTTGACATTTCAGTGGTTGTTTTAACTCTCCCTTAATTATTGAAATCATCCCAACTAGCAGCAGAGCTTGTGTCCTCATAATCTGAGTTAGCGCTTCAGCATTATTAACTATTGTTTGACCGGGAAGTGAAACTGTTGTGATTCAAATGCTCATTAACAGCTTTTTATTTAGAGTTTTGTGGACAGCCACTTCAAATCATATTTATTAAAATATGATGCATTACTAGAGATTAGACAGAATAGAAAACATTTAAACTGAGCTCAGCCTTAAAGAACTGCAGCAGAAATATTGATCCATATGAGACTGATGGGGAACATTTTTCTGTAGAATAATGAATTTACCTTCCTTGATAGTTTATGTACGATTTTCCAGACATCCTTCATTTATAGACTACACTGTTTCATGTGTAGTGACGGGGTTTTCGTAATGTCTCATTGCTACTTTTGCGACAGAAATGGTTCTTTAAAAGTCCTCCCCCACTCAGCTATTAGTAAATATTTAGATATAGAAGTAATATTATTACATAGTTCTTCAGATTATATAAGTACAATATGTAGAGGTTTTAGTTTGGCAAGAACAACATTATACAACAGGACTTGTCACTTCAGCATCAGCTAGCAAGTTAGTTGGGTGTAAGAGTAAACAGCTAAAGAGTCAGATATTGAAATTACATGGTGAAGGAACTGGTGGAGGCCAGAAATAGAGCTAAAAAAGTGAATATTCGTTAGGTCCCCGGCAAGTGAATCAGTTTTGGACAGATACTGATAGTAATGTAACACCCAACCCGATATCACGCCGGTCCACCGTGTCCATTTCACGCTTTGCCTCTCCTTAAATGTTGAAATAGACACGCATGCAGAATTTGCATACATTTACATGTATATACACGATAGCCCCCTAGCTTAATCGTTTCCGGCAATTCAGGACCTGGAATGTACTTCATAGGTTTTTTGCTCACTACCGACTTTGTGGCTTTAAATATATTATCTCTCCCTGCTGGTAATGCAGTTTCTGCATGCAGTAATTTAACTTCTGCATGTGTGTCCATTTCACATTTTGGAGAGGCAAAGCATGAAATGGACGCAGTGGACCAGCGGGTCTATTACATGTTTTGCTGTGATGCTGGGTTAAGACACCAGATACACTCACAAACAATAGAATAAAAAAAACATTACTTTGTACAGTTCATCTGTGATCGCATTACTTCATGCCATTAACATTCCTCAGTCAAGTCTTCTTACAAATTATTGCATACACTGGGCAAGAATGTATAACAGTGTGAAGTTAATGAGATGATTTGAAATGCACTATTAATTAAGATCGCCTCATAGCTGTTTCTGTTTAGCTGATGATGGCGAGTGATGGTGAGTGACATAAATGTTTATGCTTGTTTGTAAAGTGAAATTTCTGTCCACAGTATGCTGCTACGAATAATAAACAGAAAGTTTACATTTCCTGGACAATAGTAACTCCAGCACTGTCGCTCACTGATTAAGATGTCCACAGCTGGTCTGAAACAAGATACTTTATTTGTCTTACATTTAATAATATTACTGTGTAAGATGTACTCTGACATGAACTAGATGATGTGGGGAGAGAGAAGAAGGCAGAGACCTAATTTTTCTTGGCTCAAGTCTAAATTAATGGGCCATTAATTTGGCAGTTACTCATTACTATGCAGTGAAGGAGGCAGACTGCAAAAGATCCGAATGCTATTAACAAGCTATTCAAATGAACTATACTTGAAACTTGAACTACAACCACTCTGTGAAAGACACAGAGGTTTAGCTATAGATGTTATTTTAACAGCAAACAGGTCTGTTAAGATGTGTGGTGTTTTGTTGAGTTGTCATTAACTCTTGATGTTTTGATTGAAGTAAAGTGGGATTAATCATTGGTATACATCCACACATGCATCAGACCTCCATCCTCAACAGGCCAGTTCACTGATTATCAATGATTATCAATACTGAAGTCCTGAAAACATGTGCCATTATACCACACTTTATTTTTCTCTTTTGTTTGTTTTTTACATATGTCGACATAATTGTTGTATGTATGTTGTATGCATAGGCAGTTGAACTGATAGGCTTTTTAAAAGTTCACTTAAATGAGAAAAGTCCTTGCTGTTGCCTTGTTTGTGCTTTGAATCTGTGACCCAGTCAGCCTTTGCTTAAACAAATATTTTTCTAATGTTGGAAAAAGATCTTTTCTACTTTCAGAACATGAAAACACGTGAATTTGTTGTTCAAGATTTTGTTTTGGTAAGGAGACTGTAGTGTTGTAACCGTGGCAACTAATCGAATGCCAGCACAAGCAAGGCAACCCATCATTCCACGGCCAGCTCTGCCAGGGCCGACATTTAGATGTGTTTTCCAGGCGGAGCCGGTACTCTGTCTCATTTCTCTCAGGCATTGGGTCTACAGTAACGAAACAGCTGCTGCAACATAAGCATCTTACAGGCACATGGCAATGTGAAAAAATATTCTGATTTAAGTTGGAAATGATCTGTCAGGTGTGTATAGTCTGTTTTCATACATAATGATAATAATATGCAGCTTGACTGGACGTGAAGATGAAGTGGTAAAGCTGTGTGGCTCACATATTCTCACCATTTCTATTGCACTCCAGCTACCTTTCATCATCTTTTAATCTAGATATCAGATTTGGGGGGGTTGTGTTGTGTTTTTTTGCATTGTCAGAGTTTGCTTGCCTTTTAAAAGGTTTCATGAGAGTGTCAGGGCACTAAAACTGTACTGTGTGTCCTTACTTATCCCAGCAATCTGGTGTAACAAGAGAATACTGCATGATTTTATGGTCCCTCAAATAGTAGAACAGTTTACCTCCAGATGCCTCATTTGTTTGCTGACGTGTGTGTCTAACTAAAGAGTATAAGCTGACATAATGGTCTGCAGAAACATAGGGAGATGGTAGAGTAAGCAGACTGCCTGCCAGGCTAATACCAGCTGTGGTGGTTTGTTATATGAGCAATCACTTTCCTGGTGCAGCAGATTGATTCGAGAGCAAAGGAAACAGCCTTCTCTTTGCTACAAACTTTGTGTTTTATATGTATTGTTCTTGGTCAGATATATGGTGTAGTGTCAGTTTAAACTGAATTGGAGAAAACCTTTCTCTCTGCCAAGGATTTACATAATGACCAGATCAGTGTCAGGAAGCTATCCAAGTCTAAAGCCCTCCAACTGTTTCCATATCAAACTGTCTTAGTAGCTCATTCTTACTCACTCCAGCCTGCAGAGTTATATATGAGGTATTAAAGGGCTGATGTTTGTGGCTCATCATCAGAAATGACCAAGAATAGAGAAATGTAAATGTAAATGAATTTAACCTTGAGATATGACTGTTAACAATAAATGACAATGTGTAGATGTTTTTTTTTTGTTTTTGTTTTTTTTTGTTGTCTTAAAACTTTACTGTTAAATTATCACTCATACCACTCTTTGTACTAAAGCCTAAAGAACAATACTTAATGATACGCAGAAGTACTTTGCAAGTACTCTGATGAAATGTCATATTAGAAAGGTTTCCCAAGCGAAGGTAAGAAATAGGACGGGACCCCGGAGTGTAGATTCTGGTACTAGAGCAGAGTTAGCAGATGGCTGATTGAGGCCTTGAAAGAGATTCTCTGGACAGGGGAGGAGATGGGATGAGGGGGAGTAGTGTTGCATGAATGCTGGTCTGAAAGGCAGAACAATGTGTTGAAAAACAGGGATCAGGACTTGAGAAATGCTGACTGGCTCTTATGAAGATGATCAGAGTAGTGATAATATTTGGTGACTCAAAATGATCGACAGATATTTCTGTCTTCCACACACACAAAACATAAAGACAGTTACGTATGTGTTGTTATTAATCAGTCCTTACTGAAATCATATTCCAATTTATGTATCCGTAGATAACAAACAAAATGTCTTTCCCTAGAAATTGGCCTCAAGATGGGATTTAAAGTCTGTAATAGAATCTATTACCTCTATGTAATTCAAAACATAAGCTAAGGTAAAATAAGCTGATTTTTCCATTTGAACGGATGACCCAAAACAAGGTCTTAATGGACTGACAAATAGCTGGAACGAGAACTCTACAGGGAGTTATTTAATAGCAAATGTTAGCGTGCTACCCCATAAAAAGTTAAAAGGACTAGGTGCAGTGCTCTGACTTGGTTTCTCTAGTGCATTTTCTTTTCTGCATGCAGAACATGCATTTTTAGCTGATATATATACATGTTACTGGTTGGCTGAAAGAAATAATTTTTTGATATATTGCCAGTGGAAAAAAACAGGACAGAGCTACATCCATAACCCCATCCTGAAAAGTCATATTACTGTGAAAAACACCCACAAATGGTCTAATGTTGGCAGATAGACCTCTGTGCTGGAAATGGAGAACTATTACTTGAGACTTTAAATTGCCGGGATGTAATAGGCTTTGAAAAATCCAGCACTTGACTCAATAAAGTCACCTTCTTAAATGGTCAAGAGTTGCTGGGTCATTGCTTTTAAGAGTGCATTATTATGCATGTTCCTTGTGGTTTACATTGTTATGGGAGGAACATGTAAAAAGAAGTAGATTAGAAAAAGAAGGGCATGTGTTGTATTTTCTAATTAGGCCCTAGTTTGATGTTTTGTGACTGAGAAGGTTGTCACCACAGAAATGTGTGAAACAATCAAGAACAGTACTGGAGACACCTCCCAGCTGCTTACAGGCATTAATTTAAAACAGGATGTTAAAGGTGCTGAAGCATGCATTGTGTTCTAAAAGGATTAAAAGTGAAGAAATGCTTCTGTTATAAGGAGACAGTAATGAAGTGGGTGTCTGGTATACACTTATATGCTCAGCACACTTCCTCAGGCACCATTGATTGATTGCACTGCATACATTTGCATGTCATGTTACAGCAGCCATTGGTTGTTTGTTTTTTTGTCTCATGTTCTCCATGTGCTGTGAATTTGTTTGTATCAGAAGAAGCTTCCACTTGGTCTTGTTTCTCCCTGATCCTCTTTAAATGATATACATCTGTTCTCTTCTTATATTCACTCTGCTTTCATTGGTGCAATTTAGCACTGGGTGTACATTCAGAGTGCAGCCAGCATCCTACTCTGCAGAGCAAAGCAGCGAAGCTCCATTGCTCTGTGCAAGGCGGATGACCTACTTTCTCACTTCAAGCGATAACATACTGTACTGCATTCAGCCATGTAAAAATTCCTCCATTGCTTTCTACTCTGCATGTGAATGGGGTTTGGGTGGTGGTGGTGGGGAGTTAGCTGCTTGGTTGGCTGAAACACCTGCGCTACCAACTCTGCTTGGTGTGAGTCACCACTAGAACCTGCTTATTGTGACACACTAAGCTTATATAGGTCTTTGTTTCCACTGAAAAACAAAAGTAGTGGAGTGTCTGCAAGAAATTACTCAGTTGCTGCAGCATATTGACTTAAGACTTGCTGAAAAATTAGGGGTTTCTTAATAATAGCCTGCTAACAGAGGGCAGTGTAGCTGAAGCAAGTGTGTGGTAAAAAGGAAACAGATTAATTGTCTTGAATTGAGTTTCTCTCTTACACAAATAAATTCCCATAAATAACTGTACTCATGCTGTGCAACCAGAGATTCCACTATAAACTCCTCTTTTCACTCTTTCTTTTAGGCCTCAATACTTAGCTCCAACAGCCTGCTTCTACTACAAACGATGCCGATGAAGGTGGTAAAAGTGAACCAAACAAGCAAATCTGCAGCAAATCTTAAGACTGAATTAAGCCAAATTGCATAATTTGGGATCAGATATTGAGTTTGTCACCGCAAGTGAAACCTGATGATGATGTTTTAGCAGTTATTTTCAGTCCACTGAAGGGTCGAGCTATTCTATGCTAAAAGCAGTATTTTGTTGACAGGAATTAGACTCAATAAGAAATACAAATGATAGTGCTACAAATTCAGAAAGAAATGATACTTAACACATTAACATTAACAAGTTTTACTCATATTTTACTGTTCAAATTCTATTCAAGAAAATCCTCAGGGGATCAATCCTATGTATGTATGTATGCCACAGAACATCACACCAGTACCCAGTACACTGTGACAGAGCTGTATAGAAAAATAGTCTCTTGTTGAGGATCCTTCTTGATGCTATTAACACATAAAACAGTTCAACATTTAATTGGCTGTAAAAGCTAGATGAAGCAGTCGTGACACCAACGGTTGGGGGCAGTGGGCCGGATGAAAAAGCAGGAGGAATCGTGTCACAGCTGAGCCAGTGACTCATTCTCCCATGGCAGACGCTTAAACAATAGATGGCCTATAACGCTGGCATATGCTGAGATGTGTTACATGTCTCCACAAAAGAAATGCAAAGGCAGTGGGCTGAGTGGCACAGAGATGTGAAACAGTGTTTGTGATGATAGGCCTCTTTAGGATGCTGAGACACTGTGCTGAAAGGGCAGAATGGATTTTTTATTCGCCCTGTTTCTAGGAAGTGTATTTGTTTGTAGTGTATGTCAATTTCACTAAATCCAGACTCAAATAATTGTTTGATGCATTCCCATGAAATTTAGGCCCAGCATTTATATTCCAGGGAAAATGAATCCAGTAATCTAGTAATTTCTTGACCTTTCCTCTAGGAAAATCACTGAAGTGCCATTTCTGAATGTGAAATAATTCAGCAGTTATTAGATGAAACAGTGCAGTGCTTCATATCTGTAACAACCAGCAACCTCCAGCAACTACTCGCCAACCGTTTGCAGAATACATACTTTTCCCTAGGAAATGGCAGTTGCGTGGGGCGTCACTGACCAGTCTTTAGGCCTGAGTGAATGATGCTATAGCAATTTGAGTTTCAATGCCAGCAATCACTTGGCAACTGGTCAGAGCGTGCACATTTTCCTTCATGGACATTTCATCCCAGATGGTTGCTGATTGTCCTTTAAGCCTGTGTGATGGGGGCCTTAGCTAAACACTAATTTGCTGAAACAATGCTGGCAGTAGGAAGAAAACAAGTGATTTTTGCTGCTGAGTGCTTTACAGCTCACTCTTACGTGTTTCTCATTCCACCATCACCTTATACCTGAGCTCTGCATTTATCTATGAGTTGGCAGATAACCTGTTATGAATATTCATGACTTTTTAAAAAAAATCAAGCACTCATGCTAGTTCTCTCATCCCACTATCTTTTCTCCTAACCATTTCCCGGTGTGTTCAGTCCTCTCACACACTTTACTCTGCATTGTCATCCACCTCCTCCACTTCTTGCTCATTTGTCACTCTTGTTCACACTGTCCAACTCTACTCCCAGTCCCACCTATCTATCCTGTCTTTGTTAACAGCTTTTTAATTACAGTACTTTTTCTTCCTCCCCATTGTCCTCACTCATTCTGTTTTAAATTCTGTTTTACGCTCTTGATAATGTTTGCTAGATAGAAACGGGTTCACCTCTGCTCAGAATCCCCACATCATACACTTATAAGGTCCTGCGCCAGCCCTTCCAAAGGGACTCTGCGAGTTCTTATCTCCTCCCTGTTGGACGCAGCTATTCTGAGCCAATTTATAATGCAGCTTACCTCAGCCTCAGAAATATAATTAAAAGATGTGACTCAAATAAAGACCATAAGACATCAGTTGTGTATCATGATTTTTTGGTCAGTTTTTTCATATGTTTTAACACCTACATATGTCAAAAACAACTCCCCTCTCATTTCTGCATTTGTCTAAGTGCTTTACCAGGCATGATGTAGCCATCCTCTGATAGACATGGAGTCACACCAGTGATTTCTTTTTGCCCGAAGACAAGCAGCATCACTCTGAGCTTCCCACTTTTCCTGACAGATCCAACACTCATTTTCACAAGTCTAAACAGCAGATAGAAGTCAATAATAACTGCATGTCAGAGATGGTGCTTTTTATATTTTGAACATTTTTAGTAATTATAAAGTAAAAGAAACAACAACAACTATATAAAACTGTAACTTTATTGAGTAAAAGTTACAGTGTGATAGTAAATAAAATACAGTGCTGGGTTTTAGTTTTTTTTCCCCAACAACTAAAAGCTACTTTCAGCTGAAATGTGGGCCTCAGGTTTATAGACCCAATGACAGTGCCTTCAAAAATGTCAGGAACCAACATTTTAATGCACCTTAAAAAAACGTGACATTTAGAGAATAACTGCTCTTCCTCATAGCAAAAATCTTTAGTTGGCCTGTTTGACTAAGAGTCCGAAAACAAACGATTTAGTCATACTAAACAGCAGTAAATTTTTGGCATTCATGCTGTATAAATAATGATAAAAATTGTAGCAATTAATTTGCCGTCAGCTGCCTTATCTTTTAATCGAGCTGTAAACACCCTCGAGAAAATGCCAGATGTAGATTGGTATTGTAAAAGCTTTTTGACTGATGACTGACCTTTTCTGCTGTGACATTATGTGTGGATGTTTGTGTGTTTGCCCGGTTCAGAATATCTCATCAGACCATGAATGGACACTTTGTGTCATCAGCAGTGGGTGACTGAGGCAACTGCCAAGTTTTTTATAAATGTAAGTGGGTCTGTGAGGGTACTGGATGTGTTGAGAAAAATGGCTGTATTTTTTGTAGCCTGGCTACTTATGATCCTCATGCTACAAATCGTGCTGTTACTATTGCTGCATGTTCTGGTACTCACTGAAAAACAACTCTGGAACAGCTATGAATAGTTGAGTTTAAAAAAGCAGAAAGTAAGGGGGGCGGGGGGTGTTCTTCTAATTGGCAGAAAGTGATTCTGAGCCTATTTGACTGAATGGGCTTTCGCACCTGCCGGCACAAAGCATAGATGGATCTTTGTAATGCTGGTTCACCCTCATTGCTGCACTAGCCCTGAAGCAGTGGATACAAGTCTTTATTTAGAACAGGGATGCCAAATACTCAGTATACATTGTGGACCACATACAGCCAACTTTGATCTTTAGTGGATTTAGGTTTATATAGTGTCAAATCACAACTGACATGTAACCATATGAAAACGTTATAAAGAAAAGCTAATAATGTAATAATAAAAAGAAGTCTATCAGCATGACTCTTTGGGTTCAAGTCATATGAAATAGATGTGGAAAATTAGAGAAAATGTTCAGGTAGCTCACTGACCAGACTCTTGTAATTATAAGACTAAAAAATTTTGTTAATTCACAACAATGTTTTTTTCTTTTTTCCCAATGTTATGCCCTCCTTCACATTTTCCAAAGTCATGCTGTGGGCTGGATTGGAGTTGCATGCGGATTTAGAATATTCTTTAGATTTGTCAGTAGCAACAAAATTGACTGCTTTTAGTACTACTATTTGATGTACTCTGTAGGGGCTTGTATAACTGTTTTAGCTCCATGTGGGAAAGTTGCTGAAATCAATTGTGCAATCAGACATTTTATTGACACACAAAACTGTGTTAATATCCTTCTCAATGGCAATTGATTCATGTCGAGTAGGTCTTTCTACCCTTCAAATACTGTTTTGAGTGCCAGCGATGTCTCTACCTGAATTAAAGATGAATTAACAAAGTATTCAATATACTATCAGACACAATTAAAACATAAAATAGAAAACCTTTGAGCAACATCACCATTGTAATGTCGATCTCTTTACATTTTCGAACACCCAGTTTACTTGATTTACTTGACAGAACTGCATTGTTAAAACAAGTTTAACAACAACAAATGTGAAAACCACCTGGGTAATTTTAATAGTGGTTTCATATACAGTACCAGTCAAAGTTCGGACACACCTTCTCATTTAATGGTTTTTTTCTTTATTTTCATGACTATTTACATTGTAAATTCTCACTGAAGGGATTAAAACTATGAATGAACACATATGGAGTTATGTTGTAAAAACAAAAAAGTCTGAAATAACTCAAAACATGTTTTACATTTTAGATTCTTCAAACTATCCACCCTTTGATTACTGCTGTGCACAGTGTTGGGAAGGTTACTTTTAAAATGTATTCCACTACAGAATACTGAATACATGCCCCAAAATGTATTCTGTAACGTATTCCGTTACGTTACTCAATGAGAGTAACGTATTCTGAATACTTTGGAATACTTAATATATTATCATGCTGTTTACAACTACATGAATGTCCTATTGCTGTGATTTATTACTGTTACTGAAGGTCCGCGGCTCCAAACGTAGTAAAGGGACCTCTGGCTAATACGTCGGGTTCGTGTCGGGCTGGTAGCGAAAACTAGCTTTACTTTGTTGTCTGGGTCAACTTTGCTTGCGGGAGACAGAGAGAGACGTTGAAAGGCTTCTCCAACGGAACTTATTTTTTCCGGAGGAAAACACGAACACAGTGTACAGTTGAGTCTTAATAGCTTACTTACAAATGGGCTCCTCAGGCACTCTTCTTGGCTGCAGTGGTTATTATTATATTTACATGCTTCCAGCTCCCGTTTTTGCTCCGTGACAGCTCGGACTTTTCCTTTCTCTCCCTCCCTCGCTCACAGACACATAACGGGTATGGTAGTCCATTCTCCCTGCAGCACGGACTACACTGCCCATCAGGCTACATGCTTTAGAGCTATGCCTGTAGCATTCTGCCTTTTAGCTTAGCACAACAACAACAACAAAAAAGCGCTCTCTCACCCAGGAAACACACAGAGAGAGAGCGCGTCACCCTGTAACCATGGCAACCGTAACGCTGCCGCCTGGAACAACAGAACGTAGCTGTCAAACAAACCCAAACAATCCTGACCCGCGACAATATGAAACAGGGAAGTACCGCCGTGTATTCCATTTATTTCAACAAAGTAACTGTATTCTGAATACCACCTTTTTAAACGGTAACTGTAACGGAATACAGTTACTCATATTTTGTATTCTGAATACGTAACGGCGGTACATGTATTCCGTTACTCCCCAACACTGGCTGTGCACACTCTTGGCATTCTCTCGATGAGCTTCATGAGGTTTGTCACCTGAAGTGGTTTTTCAACAGTCTTGAAGGAGTTCCCAGAGATGCTGAGCACTTGTTGACCCTTTTGCCTTCACTCTGCGATCCATCTCATCCCAAACCATCTCACTTGGTTTAGGTCAGGTAACTGTGGAGGCCAGGCCATCTGGCGCAGCACTCCATCACTCTCTTTCTTGGGCAAATAGCCCTTAAACAGCCTGGAGGTGTGTTTGGAGTCATTGTCCTGTTGAAAAATAAACGATGGCCCAACTAAACGCAAACCGGATGGGATGTCGCTGCAGGATGCTGTGGTAGCCATGCTGGTTCAGTGTGCCTTCAATTTGGAATAAATCCCCAACAGTGTCACCAGCACAGCACCCCCACACCATCATACCTCCTCCTCCATGCTTCACGGTGGGAATCATGCATGAAGAGATCATCTGCTCACCTTTTCTGCGTCGCACAAAGACACAGCAGGTGAAACCAAAGATCTCAAATTCAGACTCAACAGACCAAAGCACAGATTTCCACTGGTCTAATGTCCATTTCTTGTGTTTCTGGCCCCCAAACAAATCTGTTCTGCTTGTTGCTTTTCCTTAGTTGTGGTTTCTTAGCAGCTATTTGACCAAAAAGAGTTGATATAGTGATGTGTCTGCTACTGGAACTCTGTGTGCCATTTATCTCTCTAATCTGAGGTGCTGTTAACTTGCGATTTCTGATGCTGGTGACTCGAATGAATTTATCCTCAGCAGCAGAGGGGACTCTTGTTCTTCCTTTCCTGGGGTGGTCCTCATGTAAGCCAGTTTCGTCGTAGCACTTGATGGTTTTTTGCGACTGCACTTGGGGACACATTCAAAGTTCTGGCAATTTTCTGGACTGACTGACTTTCAGTTCTTAAAGTAATGATGGACTGTCGTTTGTCTTTAGTTAGCTGACTGAATCTTGCCACAATATGAATTCTAACAGTTGTCAAATAGGGCAGTCAGCTGTGTACCAACCTGACTTCTGCACAACACATCTGATGGTCCCAACCCCATTAAGAAGACAAGAAGTTCCACAAATGAACCCTTGCTTGTTTGCAGCGCTGTCAGCAAAGCAAAGAGTGGCTACTTTGAGGAATCTAAAATATAAAACATATTTAGAGTTACACATTTTTTCCATAATTCCATATATCTCACTTCATATGTTTGATGTCTTCAGCATGTATCTGCAAGACGCAACGCATGCTAATTAAAAATAATAATTTGAGCTTTTGAAATAAGCGTTGTGTAACACTTTTTTTTTCAGTCCTTAATAGGATTTATACTACTACCTTATATCTGCGGGGGAAATAAAACACTCCATCATCTTAGCAAGGTGCTATCCCTGCAAGAGAGATAAATGAACATATTTAATAATAAAATACTCTACTCAGGAAATATTGAATTAGAACACTTTTGAACCTTTACCAGGATACAAATATCATACCTTTAATGTGTGCTTTTGAAATCTGTATTTGGTATCTGCCTGAAAAATCTTCTGCTGGCTACAGTGTGTTTTTATATTTTTCATTATAAAACAAGGAAACACAGTCATTCAGACTGCTTTTCTTTCTCATGGTTCACAATCAATTCCACACTGAAAATGGATTAAAAATATTCGTGTTTATCTTGCACTGTTTATTCCCTTAGGTTGCAGGAATACGATGATATTTTCCTGTAAATACAACATCAGTTCAAAAGTTTTCCCCTGAAGCAGAATAAGAGCAGTCCCTGGTTTTCCTGTAATACTGTGTGCCTGAAGAATTGGGAGGCTCTTTTCTTTTCTCTGCTGCTCACAAGCGTCCGCCTCCCTTTAGGTCTGAAATATTAATGGATGAGTTTTATTCTGGAATCAGAAAGGTGCCCTTCATACACGTGTGTGTCCACAGAGAGGTGGATATCACACTTTCTACCACCTACCTTATATCTTTAACCAGGACATTTTTTATATAAGCACTTGTAAATCAGAGGCTGTATTTATGTTATTTGTTCATGCTTGTGCATCTGAAAGGAAGCTTTAATGTTCCAGATATAAGTAGATGGCAGTTCAAAAGAGGAGATTTGACAAGCCCCCTTGCAATAAAACAATGTGTTCTTAAGAGATATGGTGTTGAAAAAAAAGAAGCCGCTCCTTATAAAGTTTTGTCTTGATTAGCGGTTTCTACAACAAGAAGCGGGTATTAGTAATTCAAAAGAGAAAACTGAAAAGATCATTTTTCATGTTTTACAAAAACACACATTCTTTTGTGTGCTGGGTTGTTGCATAAAATACATTTTTTATAAATACACAAATCACCTAGAGATCCAGCCAGCTCTCTGACAGCTTGCAGCACAGCAAATGTAACCTAAGACTTGGCTTTTTACACTTCTCCCTTTGCCCTGTGTTCCCTTCTTTTTCTCAGAAAAGTACTTGATGTGTGCGAAAATGATGTTTGTTGACAGCGTGAACGGGCAACACTGCTTGTCCCAGTTGGTCCGTCAGCCCAAGGCTAAGCTAATGTCTGTTGGCAGGGCTGGGTCAGGTGGCGTGAAGGGACAGTTTATGGTGGCACAGAAGTGGCAAGGGCTCGCACCTCCTCATTTCAACATGATAACAATTGTCCTGAAACATTGTATTCATTCATTGTGTTGCTCACTCTATTCAGAACTTATGGAAGTAGGTTTACAGGCTATGAAACAAAAGGCAGCTGACTTGTGAACTGTGTGCATGATGATTTTGCTTGTATAAGGAACATACAGTTTTTGCTTGGCTGACTCAGAATTAAGTTTTAAATTCTTAATGGATCTTTAGTTCTTTAATTTTGATCCAGAGGAATAGGAATTTTACTGTCCTGTTTGTGTAGCATTTCTTGCTTTTACAGCAGCGTAACCAAGATGGTGGTTTCAGCACTAAATCCAGTGTGTGCCCTGTACTGTGCTCTGCAATGCATTGAATTCTCCAAATTCACTATTTCAATATCTATTGTTTACTTTTATGCTTGACTAGCTTGTTTTTTTCCTTTGCTTTTGACCTTAGCTTTTCCTGAGGAATTTTGAAATTGCTGTCAGTTGACAGTAAATGAAATACTGGAATAGGATCAAACTACAAACAAGCGAACGGAGTGAACATTGCTCCATACTATCACTTATAATAATAAAGTAACATGAGAGTTTCCAGTCCAAACCAAGGGGTTTCTAATATAATTTGGTATAAAAGACCATGAAATTCTAGTGTTTCGTTCGTGCACACAGTATTCTTTACTCAAGCATGTTGGTGTCATGTAGGCCCTTCCACATCTGTGAGGGTCAATAGAAACTCTAATATAAATCTGACACATTTCATAAATCTCATGCATCAAAGAACTGGGCTTCTTTAGTTTCGTGAAGACATTTCACCTATCATTCATGAGGCTTCTTCATTTCTAAAAACAAAAGGTATGGAGTCCCAGATATTTAACCTCTAGTGGAGGTTGCTAATGCATGACACAACATAGAGTTACACCTCAACAGGACAAGACTCAGCTGTACACTCGTTCACCTAAAGGACAAAGGTCACTCTTTGGACAGTGAGGACAGATGGCCGCTGTGAACAAACATCATTGAACAGAGGTGGTGGCTTACCACACCAACTGTCAGCCACCTACAATGCAGTCTTTAGGTCCTTAGATCCCGGACACACACACCTTGCCTCAGGTTAGATTGGGGTAGGTCACATGATTGGGCAAAGTCTCACAGTGGTTTCACCCTTCACCCCTGCTGATGGTAATGACCCATTGACTTTTTTCACATCTTGGCTTATGTGATGATGCACATGATCAATAGTGGGTCAACGACCACCTCCAAAGCCGCTCTAAAGGATACCTGGGAGTGTCCACTTTGTTTCTATAACTCAAGAAGCTTCTTGGACGAGCGGTGAAATGTCTTCATAAACTTAAGGAAGTCCAGTTGCCTTCTTTGTCAAGCTCCTAAGACCACCATGAACGGGATGACTAAGAGCCAACACAGACCTCTGCTGTGTAGTTTGTCTAATTAGCCAACTAGCTAAATATGACTTTCCTGAGAAAATGTTGTGTGCCGCAAAGCCACCTTTAAATGATCTTTTTTCATCATAATAAGTGGCTTAGGAGAAGCTGTGCAGTTGTGAAATATTTAATAGTCAAAAGCCACTTCTTTTGGAGTGAAAAATAAACACTGAAATGAATATGGGAAGTATTCATGAGTATTTGTGATGTTAGTAGTAGGTCATCAGGTTGCTCTTATTTTCAAAGCAGGAACAGCCACAACTAAAGTTTAAGTTTGTTCTTATTATGTGCACACAGATCCTTTGTAACTCTTTCATGTTAATGTTCCAACAGGTGCTGGGGAGTCTGGAAAGAGCACCATTGTAAAGCAGATGAAGTAAGTTGCAAAAGGAATGTTTATTCCACCCTTTTTAAATTCTGTGTAACACAAAAGCTTTTTCACCTCACTGGAACTTGGTTGGTAATCACAAAACCATTAAAAGCTACAAACTAATATTAGCTCTAATGCTATACGCCTATTACTCATTTTTTCTATGATCTGTTGGTCAAATAGTTGTTTCCTTGTTTAACAAAAGAAACCAAATAGTTCTTCTGTCTGTGTGTGGAAGCAAATGTTGCCCTTTAAGATAGTGCATTTAGATTTTTACCCCTCAGCTGTGAAAGGATGTACATATATATAACGTGGTATATTGTCGTCACCCTGCCAGACAGGCGGAGGACATGGACACCCAAATTTGTGAACGTGATAACTCGAGAACGAAGTGACAAAGCGACATTTAAAATGATACCATAGGTATATCTACTCGAGGTCTCAGAACAGTTCGAATCTCATAGGCCTCGACCTCAAGGATAGAAGTCCGAGGTCAATTGATCTGAAAATCTTGTGAATATGATAGTTTGAGAACAAGGTGACGTGGGATTTTTAAATTCATACGATGGGTGCCTCTACTAGGAGGCTGAGGGGTACCATTGGCCGCTGCCAGTATTTGTAAATGTCTTTTAAAAACCTCACAAATCAAGAATTTTCTTTATAATCACAATAAACTTTAATTATATGGTGTCACTGAGCCTAATAACCACAGTCATTTTATAAGTGGTCACACGATGCCGGTTATCACCCCAAGAAGTCAACCTAGATTTTCTGACTTTAGCAATGAGTGTGTTTACATAAGAGGGGCAGTGCTGACACCAGATGACCCATTTCCGAAAATGGACAGGTCTAGAGCTGCGTATTTAGAGAAGAACAAGAGATAATCCTAAATAAATATAATAAATTTAAAATATAATACAAGCTAAAAGCAACACAGAGAAAAATCAGTTTGAGTGTGTAAACTGATTTCGCTATCACTGCCCCTTCTTCAACACACATGTAGCTCTAGCTATAAGTGTACGTTTGCATTTCATTTCATTCACGTCTTGTCTACTTATATGTGGACACTCTTTGGTAAGACAGGTTCCCCCTGCAACCTCAGCAATGTTGATGAAAAGTTAAAACTGTACGGTATAATTGAAGCTCAATAGCTGTAATGCTTAATTCTTCAGTTACAAAAGTCTGCAGAAGAATATATATAATCGATTTCTGACAGCCTGTTTAATTTTAAGATGCTCATAAGGGAAATCCAAGACATTTAGAGAGGTAAGTTATTGGGCTTTATTAAAATGTCAGTGCATGATGATGCCATGTCCTAAGATTGGTCAATAGGCCCAACTTTATCCATATCATGTTGATATAATATTTCCAACTTACAGTGGGGTGTGCTGCATAAGTTGTAATAGTATGCCTCAATAAGTATTGACTGACTGCTGTAAGGGGAAACTCTGTTAACTCCCTGTCACAGTTCACTGTTCTTATTTTATGTGTTTCGGTCAGAGACACTGACCATGAAGCATATTAAATAAGAACTTGAGCAGTTTACAGTTAAAACGTATCATTTTTAGATACGATACAGTGGAATTATTTCAGGTTGGTTCCCAGATGATGTTTTAGAATTTCTTTGTACATATGAGAACATATAGGGTTATTGGAAAGCGTTACTTAACACATAGACTTGGCTTCTGAGTCAAAAACATGAATCCAATTGTGAAGTGCCTTTAATGCACTTCTATCTGAAGCCCTGAGATGTGGTTGAAAAACGACTTGCAGACCAATAGGAGTCTATGGGAAAATGTCCCTCTGTCTTGACCTCTGCGAACACTTTCCTGATAGGTTTCTGGGCTCAGTCTCTCAGTCTTGAGTCGTACTGAATAAAAAAAGCCTTTTGTAAATCTTGGGAGTCCTGTGTTTCAGAATGGAGGGCCAGTGAGCAAGTAATTTTAAAGCTAGACCCCTCCATGTCATATAGGTATTTTGAAATCAAAATGACGATGGTAAAAACACTCATTTTGAGGCTTCAAAACGAGACTTCATAAACCAGGGGATGATGTCAGGGTAGCTTTTATGTTGTCTATAATACAAAGGCTTTTCTTTTCTTTCTTTCTTTCTTTTTGTAAAGCTTGTGCACCAATCAGGATACACAATGACACAGATACTCACACACTAATGGATAAACACAGAGGACACTAAATGCCTTAATTATTCACATTCCTCTGGGCTAACCAGGCATTGAATCCATTTTTTATGAGTTTGGACCAAGAACAGTCTGTTGCTTTTGAAGCTAATTTATAAACTTGTACAGAGGTACCAATTTATCAGCATGAAGACAGAAGCAATCATGACTCTGACCTTTTATTTAATGTCATACGTGACATTAAATAATGTCACGTATGACATTGTGCAGTGTAAACATGTGTTACAGTAGGAAAAGTTAGCTAATTCAACGTTCTTAGAAGAGCTCAAAAAGAAGGCAGCTGTTTACTAAATTATTTCTGTTCATTAACATTTACATCGGTAGGCTGTAAAAGCAGGGGGCAGACCCACTTTAGAATTACTGTGGGGCTGTCTCACTTTGCTCTCTCTGCACTTTGTTCTGCAGCCTGATGAAGTCTGGGTGATTGCACCTCATGATGGGCTGCACACTTGTGCATGCACAAACACTTAGTTCCCTCGCAGTCAGGGTAATAATACTGCAAGAGGTAAAGTTAGGATACTGCATCAGCTGAATGCTGCAGTGTTGAGGCAGTCCCACTGTGTGTTAACCCCGTTTGCTACACATCATCCTACACAGCATGCTGACATGATAAATGTTATACTGAGTATTCAGTATGCCTTTTATAGACTAGATAGCAACACAGACAAAACAAAAATCAGCTTTTAGCTTCAAAAATATTTTGTGTGTTTACACCCAGCCAAAACTCTTAGTTGGTTAGTTTAGCAGTTTCACTTAAATCTGAGCCTCGCAGCTAACTATGTAACAGTATCTTGGGAATACGTCTTCTTAGACATAATTCAGTAATAATCAACATGTGTGTTTCTTTAGGAGAATTTGAGACCACTTTACATTGATTTATTAAAAGAAATAAGGTCAAACAGGTGACAAATAGGTAATAAAGGCAGTAGGTAATAAATAGGTCAGATTCTGTCCTATTCCTTACTCTGTGTTGCCACCCACATCCATCCATGTCATCCGTACCACTGATCTCCAGCATGACTTTTTGGGATACCTGCTGACAGTAAGAATTCACAAGCTGCTTCATTTTATATACTTTGAGCTTTTTTTTTTCTTTTTTTTTATAGCAAGGATCCTGGAGAACGCTCCAAATGAGCTTGTAGTGCACATAGTGAAGCATAAGTAGTAGTTTTTGAAGACTTTATTAAAACAAAAATTGATTCCCCCTCATGTACATCGAACCAAGTGTTAATCTGTCATCCTGTTCTTATCGGCCATGAACTAATTCCATCCTGATGTGTGTCTGCTGTTAATTGAATTTCACATTCTGTGCAAAAGCAAAAACTTGTCATTATTTACACTTGAAGTGCACCAGAAGAGTTTTTTAATTGACAGGGTAAACAGTAGAAATGATTTCAGCAAGCATAATTGCATCACATATTTGAGAATACTGTGGGCAATGTTTTAATGTGCACTTAAATAAAACTTAAATGTCTCTTGATATTCTCAGGATCATCCATGAAGATGGCTACTCAGAAGATGAGTGTAAGCAGTACAGAGCAGTGGTTTATAGTAATACCATCCAATCTATAATGGCCATTGTTAAAGCCATGGCCAGTCTGAAGATAGACTACAGCAATCCTGCCAGAGTGGTAAGATGCACAAACACTCCCAAACACAATGTATTTTCTAAAACATGACGTTTGTGTACAAAATAATCACTCTTAATGCTTTTTTACTTGATCTTTACAAAATGCTTTATCTTCTTGGTATAAGCATGGGATGTGTAAGAGCAATAAAGACTCAGGAGCAAGATCCAGACCAAAGGCTAAAAACCATTGTTATGTGAGAATGCTGAATTTAATTTGGCCTTACTAACCATTGACTTACCAGGATGTCGCTTGGGGCTAAACAAAACAAAGCCTGCTTTATCATCAGCATCTTGCAACTGTGTATCTGGCACAGTACTTAAGAGTTACATTGTGCTTTCCCAGAATTGAAATCACAAGTTTTCCATTGTTTCCAGTCACTGTGTCCTATTCACTTGGTCCTTTTTCTCAATATAAAGAGACTAAATAAGTCAGTTGCTTACATACATACATATACACGTATGTGTCATTACTAAGACCCGTATAACACGGTAAAATAGGATTATTTAAAGGCTACCATGACTCTGGGAAATAAGATCTCTTTCTTACATGTTTCCTCTTCTTGGCAGTTCTTGTTCAGTCAATACCACTGTCAGGCTGTGCCAGTGTTTTAAACAAACATGGTATCATGTGATTTCCAACATGCATCTGTTCACAGCAGCCTTTTTTATCAGCAGTAAGATTCATGTAGTAGGTGTTACACAGAACTGGAGCACAGTATAATCCTTTCCTGATATGTCTTCGCAACCTGCAGGGAAATAGCACTTGTCTTACTGACTCCATCTGGTCCATCTTTGATCTGCTGTCTCCTTAAAGTTGTACTAGACAGAGAGGAGTCTGAAAGTATACCTGCTGCAGGAGCAACAGCAGCCACTGAGAGCTCTGGTGCAGATTGGATTAATTCAGTGCTGCTAGCAGGGCACGTTTGAACAGCACTGCTGAGGCTGGTTTCTGCAGCCTCAGCAGCAACACAAACTAATTTCTTTTTTTGAAGAATACCTAACTTTAAAAAGAAGATCTTGTTGCTAACCCGTGTGTCTGGATGTGTTTTGTAACAATTGTTACCCATCATTTATGTTTGCTTTGCATGTTAGTGTTTGCTAAACCCAATCACTCCCAAACTAATGGTTTTATAACTGGCTAGCTAATGAAGACAGGCTTATCAGTCTTTCAATTACTCCACATATTAAAGATGATTGATTATGCATTTATTTATTTACTGTCATATATAAAGAGTTACAGTAGCGCATGCTTGTGACAGCCCTAGGTCTTGTGTTTATGTTCTTTGGCAGGCCTGCCTTTTACGTGCTCCATTTCAGGTCCTAATCAGGAAATGGCTTGGGAATGCTTGGGAATCTATAGAAACCAGTTTCCTCCCTGCCTCTCTCTTCTACTGGAAGGCTCTTGCCTTTCAGGTCGCTAACTCGGTTTTCATTTGATTTCACTTCGGTGTGTTGCAGTAATACCTAGTTTAAGCCATATTTGGTTTTAGGTAAGCACCTGCTTATCAGTTCTCCTTGAATCGCCTTTGTGTTGACTTGTTGGTAAAAAAATATTGACCCAGGAAAAATTGTTTCTCTGAGGATCTCCATTTCTTGGTATGTTCTAAATGATCTGGACATAACACGTTCATATTAAATGTGGTCAAAATTTCAAACAGTGAGGCAAAAGCTCACATTGTTAAAGCTGTTTATTATGTATAAGTTTAAAAAAAAGTGATGAAGTGAAAACAGTTGTTTTTAGTGCTAAATATCCACAGAATTATCAAGTCTGTCTCTATATTCAGCTTTAATGAGCTTTACAAGTTGTAGGTCTTTGTTAAGTCATCCAATCCACTACTTCACTGCTTCTGTTCATCTGCTGCTGCAGGATTCTCATTTTAGAACGAGGCAGAGTGAAATATTTGAGAGGCAGCCAGAGACGATTTTCAACATACAAGTCATGGATCTAAAAATAATTTATTTTAGCCATAGCTACGGCTGATAAAATCTGCCAGCAACAGTTGTCATCTGAGCAGAAAAAATTAACAGTTGCTTTCAGGGGGAAAAAAAAAATTTGTACACCTGTTTAAAAGTAAGGATTCGCAAAGAATGCCATGTTTAAGCTAAGTGCTGTGTCGCCAATTTCAAAGGCTGACGCGTAAAAAATATTTAATGATTTCTCTGATGTGTGGATGTGGAAGTTGTCTCTGTAGTTCATCCAACAACAAATTTAATATCTATGGGATTTTGGACAGAGATGTGATGCGATTGTGAGGGCGAGATGTGCGTTTGGATTCCGTTAATTCAGATGTTTAATTAGGTGATTAAAAAGCTTCATTATTATGACTGCATAATTCCAGCATATCAGAAATACTTAATGAACACACTAAATAATTAGGTGCAGCTCATACAAACACACACTAAGTTAAAGACAACAGGGCATTCGTGAAACTTTTATACTGAAACCTGCAGACAGAAGACAAGAGATGTTGAGATGCAACCTGTGAACACTTATCAACTTTCAAACAAGCTGCCAATGAGGTCTGACAGTGGCCGTGTGTGTATCCTGTAACTGAAGCTGTAATAGAAGGATTAAGGACTCTGCTGTGGTGACGTTTTTTTCTCACCCATAGATATGTCAAATGGCTGGGTGTACGTGATGCTACTCTCACACTCCCACACGTAGCAATTAGTGTGCTAGCCTGCCCATACTCGCGCAGCAGCCCTGTAGAAATTGACACACGCTTATGGCTTTCATACTATTCTTTAATTATGCCCCATATTGGATTTCAGTTGAGCTGATCGTAGCAGCTGATCTGCATGTGATAAGGATCATTAACAAACACATTATGCTGCTGTATAGAAGTAAACATGAAACTCAAGTCAGTGTTTGCAGTTTCATGGTGATTCATTGCAGCTGCAAGTGCAGTCGGAGCCTGCAAATTTGTAAGTGAATGACAAAGAGGAGAAGGATAAGGAGAGTGTCTAATATTCTGCAGTCTGCAACTTGTAGCTGTGTTAAAAAGAGCAGAAAGAGTTTTAATAAATGTGTCACATTCCCAGAGAGTCATTGTAAAGATCAATTTCATTGGCAGCATGTGAGCGCATCAGTCATAGTCACTATAACGCACCACTAAATAAACACATTTTAAAAGAGCAGTAATGCTATACACAAATTCAGTAAGCTGGCCATTTAACCAACTTAAACATCACCATCAAATAGGCACAGACGTACATTCACCGGCTGCTTTGTTAGTACTGGGTTGGACTCCCTTCTGCCTTCAAATTCGCCTTAATTCTTCACTCCATAGATTTAACAAGGTGGTGAAAAAATAACTCTGAGATTTTGGTTATTATTGATGCAATAGAATCCTAGAATGCCTGCAGATTTTAGGCTGCAGATCCATGATGCAAATCTCCCATTCCACAACATCCCAGAGGTGCTCTATTGAACTGATATCTGGTGGGCCATTTGAACACAGTGAACTCATTGTCAGTTTCGAGAAACCAGGTGTGTTATGCTGCTGGAAGCATCCATCAGAAGATGGGCCCACTATGTTCATAAAGTTATGGACAGGGTCAGGAACAGTATTCAGAAATGATGCTCAGTTGCTACTAAATAGCCCAAACTATTAAAAAAAATAGCCTTCACGCAATTACACCACCATTGCAGGAGGCAGGACGAATCCAGGCTTTTGTGGTGTTTTCTGTTGTCCAATCTTTGTGAACCGTTGTGAATTTTAGCCTCAGCTTCCTGTTCTTAGCTGACAGGAAGTAGTACCTGGTGTGTTCTTCTGCTGCTCTATCCCATATACTTACAGGTTCAACGTGTTGTGCATTCAGAGATGGTCTTCTGCGTAACTTGGTTGTAGCAAGAGATTCGTTGAAATACTGCTGTCTTCTTGTCAGCTTGAAGCAGTCTGGTTATTCTCCTCTGACCTCTGACTTCAACAAGGCATTTGAACTGCTGCTCGCTGGATATTTTCTCTTTTTCAGAACATTATCTGTAAACACTAGAGATGGTTGTGTGGGAAAATCCCAGTAGATGCACATTTTCTGAAATATTGAGACCAGCCCTTGCAGCATCTTACTTAAATCATCTTTCTTCCTCATTCTGATTGTCGGTTTGAATCCCAGAAAGTTGTCTTTATTATGTTGGCATGTCTAAATCTAAACTGGGTTTTTGGCATGTAGCTGATTAGACATTTTTGTTAAGGAGCAGTTGAATACGTGTACCTAATAAAGTGACCATGATTGTATATTGACTGGATGACAATGGAAGGTAGAGCTAGTAACAGATTTCTACTCAGTCCAGATTGTTTCCATTCACAATTATGAAATGTTTCATTATGAATCATTTGTGTATTTTGATGATGCCATACATATTCAGAACTCTAGCTCATGAAGACAGCCCTAAAGAAAATTCTCACTGCAGTTGCATTAAGTTAGTTACACATACAAATGTGCAGAGAAAACCAGGGTGTATTTATTACTCTTAGAATTTTTATCCTAGAGAATAAAGGTCAGAGAGAAAAATAATTAACGTTGTGCCAACTGGAAGACGGTGAACTGAGAGAAACAAGCAAGGTGGCAAACAGCAGGAAATCAAACCACAGTCTGTTGAAGCAGCCCTGCATGCTGTTACTTTGAGTCATAGAGACCTATCGCATATATCTTACATGTGGTCAGCCCAAATTGGCTGCCACATTGCTTTATCGCATGTTTTAATGATATTATAATCACTTTACGAAAATATTTCCTCTCTTTGTGCCAGTTCTATAGAGATATAGCTCACATCGGTCCGTACTCTTGTATTATATTATCAATAAGTGTTTAAATCAAAATCCGAGTGTAACTGCCTGTTGAAATTTCTCTAACATGTTACACCAGTTAGCTTGTTTATAAAATGTATCATATTTCCATAGCTGAAGAATATGTTTTGGTTTCCAGTGTTGCCATTTTGCAGGAATTCAAGAACTATCAGAACATGTCTGTCAGCCAATTGCCACTGTAATTTTTCCTCTTGATTGTACTGGCAGAAGAAATATCCTTTCTATTTCTAAATGCCATTGTTAGATATTTCTTAACCTTATTCCTTAGCTTCAGCTGAAATATAAAATAAAAAGCTACCCGAGAAATACAACTGTGGTTTTTGTCATTTGATCAGTTATATGAAATTTGCTTCAGGAACGACTTCCCTCCCAGCCATTATAGGAGGGAAGTAACAGCGCTTACCCTTTAACGTCCTGTACATAAGAGCATGTAACTCTTTGTCTTTGAGAACCAACTGGATCTTTGATCATGTTTGATTGTGTCAAGGATAGCAGCTGTCGCCTCGGTTTTAGTGGCAGTGTTCTTAACAACCCACTCCTGTGTCCTTATTGCCCCCTGCAGGACGATGCCCAGCAGCTCTTTGCCCTGGCTGCAGCTGCTGAGGAACAGGGCATTCTCCCTGATGACTTGGCTAACGTGATCAGGCGACTGTGGAGTGACAGCGGCATACAGAGCTGCTTCGCAAGATCGCGAGAATACCAGCTGAATGACTCGGCAGCATAGTGAGTGTGAATTTGTGGGTGGATATTTTTCTGCTGTGATCTGTTAATTAAATGCAAATTTACTGATTTTTACTCTACACAGTCTCAGGTTGCCACCATGAGCATCTTCTCCTGCTCGTACGTCAGTCAGTATACATTCTGTTTCTAAATACACCAGACGCTATATTAATCCTCTGCAAATGGAAATGTGACTAATTGGGAAATTTATCAGTTGTTTTCATATACAGATGAAGATTTGTTTAAGAACTAAATCACTACATTTGCTATTTCCAGAAAGTTATAGTTAGAGATTTATTTATTTTTTTTGGAAGGGATGTGCAGTCCCTTCAGCCTCAGTCATATGTGACAGCTTTGAAAAACCTGTTTGTGACTTCTCCTGGGAGTCATAGAGACAGGAAGGATTATTCAGTGACTTTCATTTAGTGATTATTTCTCCCTCTCTGGGTTTGATTCTTTAATATTATAACCTGATAAGCAGAGCACAGAATAATTTGTCTTGGGGGAGTGAAAAAATGAGATTTAAAAAAAAATTGTGTTTACTTCAAGGAAAATTAGCTTTAAAGTAAACTTTGAGAATTGATAGTTCTTATAACATCCTCAAGTGATCATTTTTTATTGGAACATGCTGATTAATTTTGTGGCAGCGCTATATAAAAGTATGAAATGTTGCTTTATGTGATATTTTCGCAACAACTCTGTCATGTCGTTTAAAAATCTATTGTAATGGCTGCTGTGCTGTGAGACAAAACAAAAATTTTAGTCATTTGTTATAGTTTTAGGTTTTCTTAACTCATTAGTTATTCTGTAACATTTTAAGGATGCATGAATGGTTTGATCAGCCCGAATGAAATGGTGGATATATATCTCAGTTTCTCTGTGAAGTGTGGGCTGGCTGGGCAAGTAAAGCTCCCAGTTGGCCTTGGATGATGATGCAATGCTTGTGTAAGCCAGGCAGTGTCAAACATGGTGCTTTCACACTCCCCTACTGACCAGCAGTCTGTCAGATAGCAGAGAAAATGCAAAAAGGATTGAGGGAAAGTGGGAAATATGAGTTGTAAATTTTGACATAAAAAAACAAAAACAAAAGAAATTACCTTCTTTCTTGGATAGTCTTTGTAATGTTTCCTTTTCCCCACATGCTTTTCATATTGAATACTGCTCTTAAAGGCAACATGTCTTTAAAAAAATGGAATAATATGATGGAGAGTATGACTGTATTTCTTATCATGTGATAATGGGTATAGAGATGGGGTTTGTGTTGCATGCTATGATGTCATTTTACTCCAAGGGCCTATACCAAGCTTAACATTGTAGAGACTGTGTTACGTTGGTATCAGATTTTATTTTTTAACCCAGTTGATGGCATCGTGGGAGACTGAAGGCAAGTAGTAAAATAAAGAGATCTTTAGTATGAACTTTGCAAGGCACTGAGGTGGCAGGAGAAAAAAAATACAATAAAATCCATAAAGCAATGCAAGCAAACCAACTGTGAGGAGCTTGCACAAGAAACTGAGGAAAACACTGGAACTAGTGAGAGATGAGGGTAATGACCTGACAAAGACTGGGAGAAAACAAGCAGACTATATCCACATCGGGAGCGATGGATAATAAGACACAGATAAAAAACAAAATGAGGGAGGCAAAAGGAACAAAACAGGGAAACAAATGCAACAAAAGCATCACGATTAGTTGAAAAGGACAAAGGACTCACACAGGCAAGCAGAGGACACAGACAGGAAATACAGAAGGGCTGTGGAAAAGAAAAAACACCCGGGAACATAAGAGCAAACAAAAAATTAAAGGTCTAATATAAATCAAGCATCACACCACAAATACCATGGCAAATTGGAGTGATGATGGAAAATGTGTCCCCCCCAAAAATGCATTTAATACAGAGCCTTACAGCATGTGCAGTATTACACACTTCTATTGCAGGAGACACATAGCTGGTAAACTGAAATGGACAAAGAGAAAAAAACATCTGAGATGCAGCAGCGTACTGCAGCAAATTATAAATGACTAAGTTCAGCAAAGTAAATGTGCAGACGTGTGTTTTCTCAAGCAGACAAATAACGTGTAAAGAGATCGTAGGCAGAATTAACCACAACAAATAACTAGTATTCAGTGTAGCTGTTGGTCTCTGACAAGCTCAATTTTAGTAATGAGTGCGGCCGAGGCAGAGTCACAACCAATATTCAGTGTTACCATCTGCAGGAAACTCGTTGGCCGGAGGCGCTATAGCACAAAAATCTTACAACAACAGAATCAATCAAGAGGAAAATATGCTGCAAAACCAATTTCACATATACAAACTCAGCCATGAGTTCTGCACTGAGTGAAACAGGAACAGAGTATGTTAGATGAAATACCCATATGTAGATGTAGCTTTAATCTGTTGATGAAACACAGTGATATACTTGTAGAATTTTATCTATTGGTGTGGCATATTAAAAGCCTTTTTTAGGCCACGTGAAAAGATAGCAAATACAAAAGGTTTGTGGATATAATAACTCACATTACAGAGAATAATAATTAATTTTGTTTGCAGCTGGTCAGCAGTTTTATAGTGGTGATTTATGAGAAAATGGGCCACAAGATGTTTTTGTTGAGTGGCAAGTGAAACAAATTGATAGCAAAACTGAGCAATAAAAAAAGCCAGAAATAATTAAACTTCATTTTTCTGTTGCAGTTCTGCAAGTCTAAACTGGTTAGAGTGCAAGATGCACATTGCATTTGACTATAACTTTACTGTAGGACCTGATTTACACACTTCCTATAAAAGCACTTCAGAAATCAAAGTTTAAAGCTATTCGAGTGACTCAAAAATTCACTTTTGGGTAGTGCCTCAGCAGCCCGTTTAGCCACACGCCTTCCTGTTGTTGTTTTTGTCTCTCATTTGTTGCAGATTGTAGTCATTTTGAAACCTTGCTCTCTCTCTTTCTGTCTTAAGTTACCTGAATGACCTGGAGAGGATAGCTAAAACAGATTACATTCCGACCCAGCAAGATGTGCTACGAACTCGGGTTAAGACAACCGGCATTGTTGAGACTCACTTCACTTTTAAGGAACTCCACTTCAAGTAAGGTTCAATATCAATAACCTGTCAATTAAAAGCGACATATTTTTTAAACAAAATAAATATTTAGATGAAAAAAATACATTATAATTTCACTTTGTCACATTTTTTTTTTCACTTTTAAACTTCTTTAGCCATTTGCATTGTTTTGCGAGAGTTCTGGGACCCTCACTTGAAAGTTGAGCCCCCTTCCCATAGGCAAGAGGCAGGGTGCCATAGGTCATAGGTCACCAATATGACACACAGAGGGCATATTTGACTTTTAGTGGGATGCCGAATATAATTTTGGAAAAGCAGTAAGACAAAAATGTAACTTGAATATTAGATATGGGCATGTTGTCATTTAATCAGTGTAGACAGCGGCATATCAAGATACCTGTTCTAGAGTTGTTATGACCTTCCTTGTGTGAAGACAGGCAATAGATTTTACCAAATGTGAACTGCAGCCCTGAACCTTTCTCGATCACACCTTGCAAAGCTGTGGAAAATGTACTGCTCAGTCTGATCAAACATGAAAACTGCCTTTAACCTGCCAGCTCCACAGTAGTTCATGTCTGATATCTGCACATCTAAGAAATGAGCAGTATCAATCTGTACAGTTCACTGTTAGTGGCTGTCATATGTCCTGCCTTCTGCGCAGGATTATTTTCAACCATGAAAACGTGTCTGAAAGAAACTATTTCTTGCTCTGTTTTACGTGTTTGCAGTCGGACGTGTCTCGTTATTTATGGGGGAAATGAGAGATGGTGACTGTGAAAAGGGCAAGAGAGGACCTGATTTTCTCTACATTTTCCAGAGTTCATGGGTTAACGTGGTTCTAGTTTACCCCAAAAAATCTACACTTGATTTTGATCTCAATCTTGATAGCGTTAAGGGGCAAGTGACCCTCCTGGCTTGAAATATGTTGAAACATCACAAGACAAATTATACCAGCAATTAAAAGCTTAATTACTGTGATTGCGCTAAGAGCTGACTAATAAATTAGATCCTTCCCACAGTGCTCCTCCTTAATTAAACCAGAGCATTATTTAGTAATAAAACATGTTTGTCTGACATGGCACAGAACTAGTACTGTTGGTCTTACATAAAATGTGCTCTAACCCAGCCCAAGCACTTATGTGTGGGATAGTAATGCATGCATAGATATGTAAAGTGAATATGTAAAGTATGTTACATAAATGTGCAAAGGGTATAAATGGAGAAAGAGAGTGTTAGGTAGATAAAAAAGATGAGCTATATCTTTGTTTTTTTGCAGATTTCTTTGTCTTTTTTGGTCTCAACACATTTTAATGCACTTTTTAATACATATTAAGAAGTTATGGGTAAAAAAAAAAAAAAAATTAAAAAAAAAAAAGAAGTTATGGGTAATAAAAAAAGTCAGCTGTATCCACTTGGCTTTGGTGTGACCTGCTTCCTGATAAAGTCTGATATTTGCTTTGTGTTACAGCCTCAGTATTTGAGCTAAATAATGCATGAAGGCGATCAATACAAAAAAAGCCACGTTTGTGCTGTTTCTGCTCTATTCACCTTAAGCTTCAGAAAGGAGATACATGCAGATGCTGTCACCATTGACAGTGGCTGGCTTTAGATCACGTTGTGTCTGGTCGAAACTTCATTTTGGGTTCCTGTATTATATATGTGTGCAGTAGTTGTCCTGGATATGGCAAACTGTTTTTATCTTTCCGTAGGCTTTTCTCACACCTCTCTTCTGCAAGTTTTAATCAAGTCTCAGCATCCCCATTAACTGACACTTTACCCTGAATATGGACCCTGTCTGCCTCTTCTATCCTGCACTGACCCTGCAGTCTTTTATCAGATAAATTATGTGACAGACGTCTCTCCACCTCCTCACCATTTTTGGTCCCCAAACAACTACATGAAAGCCAATTTATTTCCTGGGATTGAATGTCACTCTAAGTTTGCCCTTCCTTCATTCACAGCACTTTTCCTGAAATAGCAGTTTTTTCCCCTGTTAGGTTCACATTACTCCTTTTTTTATTGTGACCTCCTTCCCCAAGTATAGACACACAAACACACAATTTACCTCCTTTGTTTGATCTCTCTGGCAGAATGTTTGATGTGGGAGGCCAGCGCTCAGAAAGAAAGAAGTGGATTCATTGTTTTGAAGGAGTAACAGCCATTATCTTTTGTGTTGCACTGAGTGCTTATGACCTGGTGCTGGCAGAGGACGAGGAGATGGTAAGGAAAAGTCCACCCTCTTATGCTTGTGTGTATGTGTACTTGTACGTGAGCCTCTTTCTGTATGGATGATATCACTTTACTAGCTTCATAAATCTGCTCTCGGGCTCATTTTCAGTATGTGATACATTACATTATATTGCACTGCAAGGAATGTACCATTTCCCATCCCTCCTTATAATGGCTGAATAATAGTCAGCTCCATTGTTGTAAAATTAGCTCATTGAGCTTCACTGTGAAGTGTAATTATGCAATAAAAGACGTAATAGCTATTTCTTCAAGTTGTAGCACATGAACTATTTAACCCCAATTTTTTCAATTGCTTAAAGAAAGTGCTCAGGAGACATTTGGCCAAGAGATTCTGTGAAGTACCTGCAATATTTGTCCTCACTTTTATAATATAGAAGAACATTGTCCCCTGGTGGCAGCGCTGATGAACTGTAGTGAAAGTCATGAGCCATGACCAGTTTTGATTCTCTTTAGAACCGAATGCATGAGAGCATGAAGCTTTTTGACTCCATCTGCAACAACAAATGGTTCACCGAAACCTCCATCATCCTCTTCCTCAACAAGAAGGATCTTTTTGAGGAGAAGATTACCCGCAGCCCTCTTACCATCTGCTTCCCCGAGTACGCAGGTACACAGTGGAGCATCAGGAGTGATACTGCATCTGAGATCACAGTAATCATTCTCTGCAGAAAGTTCAACTTGATAATAAACTGCTTTCTTGTCTCCTAAATCATTTTTTACAGGCGCCAACAAGTTTGATGAGGCTGCCAGCTATATCCAGACCAAGTTTGAGGACCTGAACAAGAAAAAGGACACCAAGGAGATCTACACCCACTTCACCTGTGCCACTGACACCAAGAACGTGCAGTTTGTCTTCGATGCTGTCACTGACGTTATTATTAAGAACAACCTAAAAGACTGTGGTCTTTTCTGAAGGTAAGCTTCAGAGCGGGTAGAAATGTTACCGTAAAGCCTAATCATGGGCTGTTATTCTTCGTATTTTCATTTGGGTTGTCATTTAGGTGGCCTATTAATGATCTCATCAGCTATTTATTGTCTATACTGGCACAACTCAATATTCAGTCTAGAGCTGTAATAATCTATCACTGTGAAGAAATAAATTGGCAACATTTTAATTTAATGCTTCATCGCTTAAGTAATGTGCAAGAAAAGCTGGCAAAAATCATTTAGCTTGAGCTCATCAGGTGGGTTGTCTTGTTGTTCAGCAATAGTAAACAGTGGATTATCCACAGTAAGACAAATGTCATTGCTGTGATACAAAATTAATTTCATTAATTAAAGGGAAGACGGAACTTGGGAACTTTGAGTTTTTCAGCATGAATTTGTATAGTGACTTATTCCTGTAAAAATCATCGTTTTGAATGTGATTCAAATTGAGTGAAATTACTTTTTTACATTGCATTTTTTTAACTTCTCAAGATCTGTGCAATTTTTTTCACTAAAGATCAAATTTGCAATCAACACTAGAAATCAGACAGTCAAACGTGAAACAAGAGCTCCTTTTTCTGCATTTTATATTATGTACATTTACTTGTCTAAAGAATGTATACTTGTTTGTCTTTTCATGCAGGACAAAACCCGAGGCACACAGACTGCATGAGTGACTGCAATAGCCATGAATGATTACTGCTTTTCATAATGAAAACCATAAGAGAACTGATTCCTAGAGGGGGAACCTGAAAGAACTTTAACAATCACTGTTTTGCAACCATCACGTTATCTGTCTGATCTGTTGTTATTGTTTTTATATACTGTATAGCTTACTGCTCCTTATCAGGGGTTACCTGTACACATATATGACCGAGAACCTTGTAATTTGACAAAAACAATCAAATAACAATTAAGGCACTTACATGAAAAGATCTGCTTTTTTAATTGCATTTGGAAACTGTGTAACTGTATGTTGGCCAACTGGCCTTCAATAAATAATTGTTGTAAGAGTAAAGTTTGACACAATTAAGACCTGCCATCTCATTATACCAAATGACTAAATCAAAACACTGGGAAAAAAAACATGTTTTCCATTTTCGTGGACCAGTTGGGGAACCTCTTGGTATTTATTTGACTTATTCAGCGTTCTTTTATATTTGGATCTCTTATTGTGTTTTCCTTTTAGGTTTACATTTTACTTTGCCTTTTACTTTTGAATTTTAATAAGAGGATAAAGTCAAATGAACCTTTTTTTATAAAAATTCTATTAACTTATGTTAACTGGCATTTTATGAACCTTTTGACTGTAAACAGAAGTTATTTTTTAGAAGAAAAACAACAAGCATGGAGAATGAAAATGGATGAAGGGAAAATGTTTTTGTACAATGTTTACACAGAATCAATATTCACTCTTGTACTATAGTGCATTGTTCTGCATGACTTGTCCATAGATTAGCCTGTATTCCCCACAAACTGATTAACATTCCTTAAGTAACTTCTTAAAAGAAACAAAACATAAATGGTTATGTGTCACTTTTAAGATATCTGCAAGATTTTTAAGTGGTTATGTCTGTTCCTAACATGGATCGTTCTGTACTTTTCATTTCAATCCAAGTCTTTTTACATATGTTTGTGCCTTGATATCTGTTTACACTTGTTCTTTAGAGACATGCTATCTTCATAGTGTGAACTAGGGCTATTTTTACTCCACTTCAGTTCACATAATCCGTCATTTAGGATGCACCACAATACCAAGACAAATGGATGATAGTTGTTTGTTAAGATTAAAGTCATTCACTTGTTAAACGTAAATAAAGGTTTGGTCACATGATCTTTTATTCTGCTGTGTGATGTGTTAAAAGAAAATTTAGAATACTTTATTTTGTTTCTTCACCAGTTCACTAGCAGAAGGACACTAAAGAGAATGAATTGAGCAACTTTACTATGTAAATACCATTCGGACAAACTGCAGCTATAAGCCAAACTTGTTTTATTTTATTTTAATACATCCTTTACACGTTAGTTCTTGCAACTGAGCATGTAATAGGTACTTAAAGCAAAGAAATGAGTGCGACTGCAACCTAAACTTTGCTTAATTACAATACAGAGTGTTGTCAGCATATAAAGAGTTGAGATAAGGACGTGCGGTAGTCGTGCCAGAAAATATTTTGCGTTTCAAAAGGACCATTAGAATAGAATAGTGAATACGCATTGCTGAAAAAGCTTTGTGGAAAAGATCCACAAGGTGGCGACATGTAGATTTAATTCTATCAATACATACCTGGGACTTTGGGCACAGCTGTTTTCCTGAACGGCTTTGCAGTAGCGGCCTTTAGTAGCCTGCACGATTCTGGAGTGAACTAAAAAACGTCTCTACAATTTTCGGTACTTGAAATAAAAGCCATTGCAGTTAACTAAAAGTAAACTAATAACTAAAACTACACGTAGAAAAAAACATGTTAGTTAACTAAAAAAAAAAAAAAAGACTTTTAGTAAAGGTTTAAACTATCTGAAATTATTTGTAAAGTTGGGGGAGAAATATAGAGGTAATATCCTTAGTTTTAGTATTTGTTAATCTAATAAACTGTATCATAACTTAGCTCATGAGTATTTAACGGGCATGTTTATTGAAACTTGTCTATAAGACTGAAAGTCAACTGCTTTCAAAAAGTTATTTTTTGTTGCTAATACTAATTTTCCTAAATCTGGTCTCTGGCATATTTCCTCCATACAATAAAAGACTAATATTAACACTGAAAAGAGCAAAAACATTTCCAAACAATAACAACTAAACCGACACCAGCAGCACTACCCTGGAAACTAAACGGATACAAAAACAGTCAAAATGAAATTTAAAAAAAAGTATAAACTAATTGGAAAATAGGAAACTATAATAACTCTGCTGGAAATGTATAGTGCTCAAAAAATTCAAAACAGCAATTCGACGACTTGAGTATTCTCAGGTGTCTAATTTAAAGAGCTCCAGATGTGGAGTCCCAACAGTGTGGTGTGAAACGCACAGCGGGAACTACTGAAATGACTCCAGGGGGCATCTTATTTCAGGCGACTCACTATTGGCTGGTTTTGTAATGGGCTGTGCTGATTTGCTGCAACAAAAAGCTCAGCATCGACAAAGTCCGCTGACGGAGCTTCATTTGGTTCAGAGGAGAGAGGACCCACAAAGAGCGAATATACCTCCGATCAGCTGTTCATCTGAGGAGTTGTTGTTGATTGTGCTGCGATTCATTTCGAGCCACATACAGAGGTGAGTATTGGTAATAATAAACCGCTGTGTTTTTAGGAAGGGTGGTAGTTGCCACACGCTCACAACTTAATCCACTACTGTCTTTTCTTTTGCAGAAAAAAACACGGGGTTTGAACTTCACTTTCTCACAAGCAATGGTAAGTTTATTTTTTCTTTAGTTTTCTTGTATTTTCGGTGCTGCATTAGTTTCATTAAGAGTGCAAATGCCCACACCCCTTAGTAAACCCACTATGTGAAGCTTTCTTAAGGCACTGGCTTCTTCTAGTTTTTTGGTATTTATTTTCTGTTTTGTTTTCTATTTTATTCCTTGACCAACTTCTCTTTATAGTGCTTTAATCCACTAAGTCACTGTTAATTCAAACCAGACTGCCTTTGCCAAAAGCACACAGCTGGGTGAATCACTTCTAGCCCATTGTGTGAAAGCAGCCAAGAAGAACAGGGCATTTTAAAAGTGGCAGACTGACCACAGAATCTCACAGTAGATGTCTCTGCATGTCAGATGAAGTCTCCCCCAGGGGCCAAATGCTTCAGCACCCACAGCTGTGATAACATCATGGCATTGTGGTACCTTTAGCACTCCAAGACAAACAGTGGCAGGAGTTAGAAGCTCAGCAAGCCAAATATTGTAAGAACTTGAAAGCTAAACAATAGCACTACGGATTAGATTAGAGGCATTTTTGCAACTTCCTGACCCAGGAAGACTTAGTAAATTGTAGTTTTTTCTTCATTTTTGTAATGATCAAAGTGCAGATTAAAATTTAAAGGATTTTTTCATCAATATAATTATACTGCCTACTGGAAGATGGTTTAATTAACATTGAGCACATGATCTTTGTGCAATTCCAAAATGTTGCTGTCACTTCCTGTTTTATAATACATGCCAGTCCACATCCTGTGAACTAGGGGAATCCAGAGAGGATATGTGAGCCTTCACACTCCACTCCAGACTAAGCTCTACTTTGTTCAACTTCCCCTCTAAATTTAGGAGGCAGGGAGAGTTTTCCCCAGTATGAAATGTGCATCCTGTGCTTTTAATTCATTTTCTGGACTCATATTGCATGGAGTGGTCTCCATAAAGCTGAGGTTTTTCAGGAATGCTTGAGTTGTTATATGGCCAGAGAGCGCAGTGATCTCAGCTGGTAAAAATCTTACTGGCCGAGTTCTGGAAATAACACACTGAACTGTTCAAGATTTAGCTAGGCTGGCCAGGGGATGATGGGATATGTTGGAAGGCGGCCTAGGAGCTCTCTTGTCTGTTGCAACGAATGAACATAGCTTGTCTTTACTTAAGTAGTTTTGGTGGACATGTCAATTTTGAATAGACTTTTTAAAATTCTCCTTGCACCACTAACTGTTTGTCTGCCTCTCCTGTTGTGCAGCTGTGTTTAGGAGATTCTTCTGACTGCCTCCGGGACCACATGCAGTACATGCGGAGATCCCTGCAGGACTTGAAGCAGATAAGCAGGCCGAGGCCACTTAGCGAACCATGTGTTCAGTCTTTCGCTGTCACTCGGCTCTACAAACAGAGGGCACAGCAAGAGCGACTCACTCGACTGCGTGCTTCTGATGCCAGTGAAGCCAGCACCTATGACTCTGCCTGCTGCCTGGCCAGCCCACTGGAAGAGGAGGAAGAGCAACAGGAGCACGAAAGGCTGAAACAGGGCTCTCCCGGCAGTGAGAAGAGTGTGGACTTTGACTCAGGTTACTCTGAAGCTTCTTGGCCTGATGAAGGCGTGGTGCTGAGGAGGACCAGAAACATACGAGTGTCTTCTTCTGCCTGTCTCCGCACAAACAGAGGACCTTCTGGTCGTGTCCGACCCAAATCAACATCAGACGCCTGTCTGGAGCGCTGGACATCATTCGAGGCCAGTGAGCAACAGGACTGGACGACGTTGCTGCTGAGTCGCAGCAGGAACAGACAGCCCTTGGTTCTGGGTGACAACAGTTTTGCTGACCTAATAAAGAATTGGATGGACCTACCGGAGCTCCCTGAGCCAGCAGAACAAAAACCCAATGCAGGCCGACGCCTTGCCAAAGACATTCTGGTTAACATGCGCCGAAAACTTGCAGGGGTGTCCAAAGGTGTGGAGATGAGGCAGAGGCCAGGAGACTCCACCAAGGGCTGCAGGGCTGCAGAGGCTTCTAAACGAATGTCCTGTCCCGTGGGACTCCAAGGACTCAAACCTTTCTTTCACCAGTCCCACACAGGTCTACATACACTGGACACTGATTTTTACCAGTTCACCGCTCTCATGAAGACAGGGAGCCGGCAACCCATCATATGCAATGACATCATTGGCTACATCTGAAGACTGTACCTACAGACACCCGTTTCAAAAGAACTTATTTTTTCAGTGTTTATATTTTTGGACTAAAAGCTAATTATTATTATTTTTATTATTAGTATTATTATTTAATGCAAATTTGTCTGTCCCTGTTTGTCTGAGCAGTGCTAAATGCTACAAGAATATTAAAAATGTACAAAAACCAATCAATGTTTTGCATTCAAATAATTTTAATCATCTTAAAGCTTCATCATCACAGTAGTATTTTGTGTCAACTTTTAACAGACATAAAATGACTGAAATGCGTTGATATAATTATTGTATCACACCAGTTAGTTAAAAACAAACAGAAAACAAATACAAAACAAGGTTTAGGAGCTGCGTAAAGGGCACAGAGTTTGTACCAGCTTCAAAAAAGAGTGGTGTGCATCAAAACTTGCGCAGTATAGTTCAAAAGTCTTGAGCCACTCCCATTTCTTTATGTTTTCCTAGGAAAGCCTAAACTAGATCCAGTTTATTGAAACATATGGAAATACATTATATAAGGCAACTGTGGAGAGGCAGGTTCGTGACTGCTGGATTATGAGTGTTTCTATCCAGGTATGCTTTTACTACTCTGGCAGTGTGTTTGGCATCACTCTCATGGTAAAAAAAAAATGAAGCTATTGCCAATCAGATGCTTTTCAGACGGTATTGCATGGTGGATCAACTTCTGAAGATACATCTCTGGGTTCATAATTCCATCACGTTTGACCACTCTCTGAAATCCAGTCCCAAACCATGACAGTTCATAATACCTGTTTCCAGTAACTATAAGTTCAGTTCTTGTGTAATTTAGCATACCTTAGCATTTTCTGCCTGTTTCCCTTTCTTAAGAAGGCTTCTTCACAGCAAACAGAAGGTAGATCAACTGAAGAGCCAGACATGTCTCAGGTATTGTGTCAAGTTATTGCTGGACTTTCAGATGTTGTTCATCTGCTGTAGATAGTTTTCGTACGTCTGTCACTTCTTTTGTCCTCCACTTGTCCAATTTTCATTGATGCCCACACTGCACATCATGCAGAGATATGCCAAGTTTTCAGCTAATAGCTCTTCAGGAACCTTCTTGCTGGGGCAAAAATACTATTTCACAAATGATTGTCATCATTGGCATTTTTTCATAGATTCAAAAACACCAACAATGTTTTTGTGTTTGCAACAATCTGCTAGTATCTAAAGTGCCTAAAGATACAATTGAAATTGTTTCTTTGCTAAGTTGTCAGTTATATGTAGGCACTACACTAGTTTATCCATTGAGTTAGGTGCCTTTTCTATGCTGAAATAGGTCATACATTAGTGTAATGTGGATTAAAACAGTTAAGGACAGAATTAAAAATGATTAAAAGGCATCCAATGTCCAAGTAAAAACTCTTCAGAAAGCCTGAAGAACTATTACTCAAGACAACTTTGAAAATCATCAACATCTGGCTCCTCGGAAACAACATATATATAAAGAAATGCGAGGTGGCTCAAGAGACTTGCACAGTACTGCATGCACAATACCAGCAGAGAAAGAACATTTTAAATGATGGTTGGGGAACTGAAGTCTGTTCATGAAATACACAGAAATAACTTGTTCCTCAAAGAGGCATTTTATTGTTCCAACTGAATGTAATCGCGATTGTATCATCATGCAAATTACAAGGTAAAGTTGAAGACATATATTGAGTAGTTGCAGAGAAGATTACAGAGCTGATTCACTTTATATAAATCAAATTCAGACAAGAGCATCAAGAGCGTGCTAATAATGTCAGCCTGTTAATGCGAGGGTGTGGAGTGAAACATTGAGGCTGCAGAAAGGGGCGGGGAATGTACAGAAGCACGCTGAGGACAGATGAAATCCTGCTAAATGACTTTGGCTTCTCTACTCTGAACATATGGCAGTATATCTTCCATATCCATAAACGCTGTGCACAGCATGACCTTAACTTAAGCCTAATTACTAACACTGGCCCAGTAGTGGGAGATCTATCATGTATGTCTTTGCAACTTCACAACTTCTCAAAACTTTAGGTAAAAGAGTGCAGTTTGCCAAGATTCCTCATTTTCCGTATAATGATTTATAAATCGATATATCATTCTTTTTTAAACATAGTTCATTAACACAACAAAGAATGCAGTCTAACAAAAATCATGCCATTTCAATAATTTAAAAACACGAGGAATAAAAACGTAGAAGAAAATCATTCAAATATCAAGCTCAGGTAATAAAATCTGTTCATTTTTAAATGCTAGGTCCTGAGAATTGCCCTTGTTACACAGCAGCAGATCCATGCAACTTATATTCACTGAAACTGCGCCGATGGTATCACAAGTAAAGGTATCTGATCGTTGGGACTGACTCACAGTCCTCGTCTTCAGAAAATGACGGGATTAATTCCAGCATCTTCTTATGTGGAGGGATGTCTTCCTTTGTTACCTCCTTCACTACATCAGACACTCTGCAAAAAAACAAACAAACAAACAAAACAAAACTTCATAAGCTATTCTTAATAAAAATGTGGAAATCAAATTTTGTGTGTGTATATTCTCACTATTAATCAGCTGCTTCTACTAATACCTCTTTTGTAGTATATATCCCCACATAGCTTTACATTGCATGGAAAATCTTAAACATAACTAATAACTAGCAGATAAAAGAACATTAACCCCAATAACAAATGCATTGTCCAAGTTTTTATGTTCCCTTTTCACTGGTCCAACATAGGAAGCTCTGGACAGGGTGACTGCACAGGAAGTGAATACTCCAGAGGACATTTATCTTGTATGGTCTGCTGTCCACATGGCCTGCAGTCTGCACCTTGCCCTCCCCTGTAGGTTAACCTAATCATAACAACAACACCAGCTCCCCAGAGACTTGAGCTTCAAGTACTCACAACATTATTTTAGCAGACTGGACTAATAATCGAATATTTCAGTTTACCCAGTGAGCCATGGCCTGTAAAGTTTGGAGGTGAAAAGTGATTTATTACATTTCCCTCCTACTTTCTTCAAGGAATCGAAAAATCCTGCAGGGTCCTTATTTAACTGATAAGGAGAGTTTGCAGCACGAGTCATCTGATTTATTTCAAACACCCTGGAGCTAATGAAACATGCCTTTAATTTGCTGCAGCATTGAATGAGTCAAACACCATAGCTTCTTCTAAAATGCAGAAAAAGAATGTCACGCTAATTTTATTCTTTAACGTCTTTCCTCAACAAACAGGAGGAAACCCGAGGAGGAGTTTCAGTCATCTGTGTTTAGTGATGCGTGTTAGTGTGTCAACATGCTCTCTCCACACCGGCTAGGAGGAAACACCTCATTACCCTCTAAACAAACAGGAGACTGTTGCTTATTGTGACTGTTTATATGTGCAGTAAAGGTCACGTAAAGGTAGTGATGGGCAGTTTGTACTGTATCTATGTTTTAAGACATACCTCTTCTTCAGCCTCTCTTTGTGTCCATTGAATAAGACAGAATTCCCATAGAAAAGACTGCAGACATTCAAGTTGCACTTTTCCTGCACAAAGACAAATAGTCAAGATTAAATCTGTAGTAAAGTATAATAAGCACAATAAGCCATGACAGTAAACACAGATAGAGTGCACGCAGAAAACAAAGACTGATGTCCTTCTGCAAGGACACCAGTCTGCAGAGCTGAAAGTCTGCAGCAGTTCAGGAAACTCCACAAGCAAACTAAGGAAACCCAATGGTTAAAAGGTTAAAAAAAAAACTGGAGCAGTAAGAAGACGTGCCAATTTATTTTCCCTTTGCTTGCTCAGAAAAATAAAATCCAACACCATCAATAAACCAAATGTCTGTTCAGAGCAAGATTGCAAGCTCCTAACAAATAGGCTGTGTGTGCTGTGCTCAGATGTTCTGGTTGAAACAAACATATCTCATATGTATGATGAAGACAATGACTCAGAGATCAAATGTACAGTGTAGAAAAGTAATAAAGATCGCACTAAAAACAGGAAGAGTTTGCATGTTGGTTAAAATCAGAGTTACAATGGGATGTTAAGGATGGGTTTTCCATCACTGCATTCTAGGATACGACATTCAGGTCAACAGTCAGCTGTACCACTCTATCTGGGATGGAAGTGACATCCGGAAATTTAATGACTTGCCATTCCTCACAGTAGAGGACTGAATTCAGTATCACGTGCTGCTCTTGTCTTTTGTTACTGGTGATAAGATGGACAACCCAGACAACCCAGACCGCGGTTAAAGTACAACAGTGTCAAGGTTGCCCTTAACCAAAGCACAGCTCTATTCTGAACTGCTGAGAGGACTGAAAAGGTACAAAAACTGTGACAAAAACAGTGCAGAAACAGGAAAATGCAACAATTATGACAAGCTTTTCAGTTAAACTGTTCACTGCATGAATTTTTAGATCTTATTTTCAAAAGTAATGTTTTACTAATAAAAGGAGCAATTACCTGTTTACTTGTCAAAGCCAGCCTTTAACCCACTACAAATTTCAACAGCAAGAAGATTTTTATTCTCTAATGTTTATTCACTTTAATTTTTGTTTCTCTGAGAAGGTAAGTGTAAAATAGCAAGTCCCGTTATACAAAGGGCGTTGTGTGGAATGGAGAGGGTTGGAAAGGTTAATAAAAAAAAATCATGTGTGTATTCAGCAGCACCGGCTGTGAAGAAAGTGTGTTTCCTTGCTGAAAGAAATAAGAAGGCCATACCCTGATACACTGGAACAGATCCTCCAAGGTCATTTCCTGCTGACCACTTCTTCTGCCCTCAACGAGGAAGTCATCCCAAAGGCTGAATTTCTTTCCTGCAACCTGATGATAGACATATTACATACAGCAACACTCACGCGGACAAGGATGACAGACGAAGTACTGCTTGCTGTGAGGGATGTGCAGAAAATGGTTAAGTCCATAACAAGAGTCCTGCATGCTCAAAGACAGAGACACTGCATTTTTCATTGGTAGAGCAGCTGAGAACAATCAGCACTCTAGAACCAGCCACACTAAGGTCAAGAAGTTTCTTCCTCATATACGATGAAGGGCACCTTTGTCAAGTTACATCTTTGAAACTTCACAGTTTATGATCTGCACCAGTAGAATCTACATATCCATGTAATGTTGTGTGTTTGCATCTTTATAAAAGTAAAAAATACATCTAAAAAAAATCTGTGTGAATATAAATGTGCTGCAAGAGACACAACATGGGAATTTCTCCACAGACTTCCAGATTGTACTTCACTTTGTTGAAATTTTAAATCTGAGTGACTATTTTCTTTCTCAATTTCCTGAAGTTTTTGAGTCTAAGTATAAAGACATCCATTGTTTGAACTCTTCTTATTTCCACTGTAAGGACCATGCATAAGGATATTCAAGGTATATTTGCACAATTTGATTAAGCATATTAAGCACACTGAGTAAATTTGACTGACTAAAATTCAAGCTGATTTAAATAGATATTAGTTGCAGTTTTATGTGTGTTTGAGACAACCTTTCCAAATGTCCTTAAAAGGCTACATTAAGGTTGAGTTAACTGGCACTTAAGACACTAAAACAAATTGGAATTTTAATAGTTTTGCTGGTATTATATCATTATATTGAGCAGTGGCCAAAGTAAAATGATTGATCTGATTTTAATTTTACAGCCTACAACACAACAGGGGCCAAAAACAAAAGGCACTGCCTTCAAACCCCCCCACTTTCTCATGGGATCAGATTGTAAATTAAGTTATTTATAAGGTCAATAGGATTAATCTTTGACTTTGCACATTGAGACAGATTAATTAAACCCTTGTAAGCATAAACAATGCATTTGCCACTGGAGATATTGTTCATCACTTGGCACTATATGTGTACCCTAAACATGATAATCCACATATGTAAGACCTAAGGAAAAAAAAAATCACCTGATGGAAATGGATCAGAAATCCTCACGTGCAGAAATTAAGTCTAAACATGTCACGTAGTCAGTCGACTCTGCTCACATACAGACGCTGTCTGCTAGGAGAAGTTGTGAAGATCAAAAGTTGGCTCGAGCTGAGAATACCAAAACTCTGGCTGAACCTGGGTCCAATTATCTCTGCTTCAGCAGCCAAGGGGAACTTTTTGACTAGCCCTTACAACTCCCACCACTTATGAGGTTTGAGGTTATGGAGACACACTCGAGACATACTTTTACCCAAGTCTCACTGGATGTGATGTCGATGTCCTTTGTCCCAGTTTTCAGACAAAGCACACTTTTGTAAATGGACTAATAGTTAAATACTTTTTCTACTCTATTTGAACAGTTAAAATGCTTTCTTGCATTTTGTTTGCAAGATGTGCATCATAAGGGTGGACATGTCAGCTTATTTTAACATGTGACTAGCATCAATTGTTAGTACAATCCTAAACTATCCACAGAAAGAACAAGAACTAGAACCTGAACACATCTAAGAAAAAAGGATTCTTTTATGACCTTGCACAAGCAACATCACTGTTGGCACTGTTGGACTGTAAAGTAGATTGTGTGTTTTCAGTGTACCTATGCTTTTGGGTGCAGTTGCTCTTTATACACAATGCAAAGCAGGCGTGCAGTCTATTTTTATTCCCACTCCTCCTTTCCTCTCTCGCAAGTCTGTCACCCAACTCTGGGGGGGAACTAAAAACCAATCAGCTACCATGGTGACGTCAACTATTCACAGTATAACAGGAGTGAAAAAATAAACGAGAATGCTGGAAACTAACAGGCCGCTGGAAACAATTACAAACAGTTTCCCACAAGCACAAATGCAGTATCTTTCTGTCATGGAACTGCAATAAAAACAAAAATGCCCCCACAAAAAACGAAATGTGAATCAGAAAGTTATTGTTTTTGTCTTAAACTGAACTGCCAGACTGGGGACACTGTTAAGAGACTTTTAGCTGCACTTCTGAAGTGGTTATAATTAAACTGCATGCACTTATAGTGGATAGTGTATATACAATAAAAGCTGGGAAAGGTCGTCTTGAGGTTAGAGTTTAGAATTACTGTTTGACAGCACCTCTGTTATGTTGAGAATAGTGCAAATGACAAATTCCTCCCAAGTGTTGCTTGGTGGCTTATCACAGCTGCACATATTCAGTTGAGACTTGTAGTTGAGTTTCAGGTTGTTGAACCTCAAAAACACTTTATTAAGGATTCAATACTGGCTATAAGTGTGCTTTTAGGTTTACTGTTGCGTGTCTATTGTCATATGTGGTACAAATTAAGCTGTTGTGTGCAGTCTAATTTCAGAAGATGAGAACGAAGCAAATAGCTATTTCATCAGCCTGAGGGACATAAATTCAAATTGATGAAAATATGGTGAAAATACAGCATATAATTTTTTTTCATCTGCTCTATAGTCTTTTTATTATAAAGAGCTTCAAACTTCCCCATAAAACATGAAAGAAGCATTTTTTCCAGAACAAAAGCAGACTTGCTTCACGTGTAATATTTCTGGCTCTGATCTGTTCTCCCCCTGCTTTTCATTCTCACTCTACAGAGCCCTTCAAACAATCTGTGAGGTTGTTTTTGGTTTAATGAAATAAAGCTTTTCTCAAATACTCCATCAGTGTTTGTGACTTCTCCATAATTAACTACAATGCATGATGTAAATTCTCTCTCCGTGCGTGTTCAGATATGAAGTTCCCCAACATCTGACATTAACAGCCAAACGTGCAGGCTGCTTCCTCTTGTTGACAGGAAGCCCAGTGATCCCCCCTTCTCTTCCTGACAGACAGTATTTTATCTATGGGAAAACAGGCCACATACAGTGCCAAAATCATACACACACTCAATGTGGGGTTAAAAAAACACACACAATATATAAATCCTCGCCCCCTTAATAAGAATAAAATGAATCAGCTGATTCCATAAGATATAAATGTGTATTATCACATAAACATAGGTGAGTACTGACATCAATATGGCCTACACACAAAAATGACCTTTTAGCAATACATGTAAGCAAGTGGGAAATTAAAAGCCATCTCAAAGTGAATGTGAGCTACTTTTCTGTGCGTACACTTTGCAGACTGACATGAAAAGGTCAGAAGGAGCTGGGTCACAAAGTGTTATTTCTAGTGAGTCAGCACAGTATTAGACTCTTTAAAAAGGACAAAAAAACACAAAAGTAGACCAAGATTGCCAAAATCTGACCCAACAATCAAAGGCTTGGACGCTGGACGCAAATTAGTGTTTTCTTTTTCTATTTTGTTTGCTTGTTTTCTAGATTACATGTTTTGGTTTTAGTAACTGTTAACTCCCTAGGGCTGTTAATAACATATGACATGATACACAATACAGTCTTTTGTGATAAAATATGCAATTGATTGATGGAGCCCCAAAATAGATGGCTCCATCTACATATGAGAGCAGGAGTGCAGTCTGAGGAAGTTTAGCTCATGAACCTGAGAAGGAGGTAAAAAGAATCCCAATCTAACTGAAGCACATTTTTGCTGGTTATTGTGAACAGAACCAAGCATTTGAAGAAAAATCATAATGTGCTGCTCATAATGTCTATTTCAATCTTGCCCTTTGAGACAATGAGCACTTTTGGAGACAGGAAGCGACCAGTGACCAGTACGAAAACTTTGATAAGCCCTCCCACTTTCAGCCTGCCACAAGAACCACTTCTGCACAGGCACACTCCTGTCTCAGCTTCACTTGCTGGCAAGAATCCCAACAGTGGAAATATTTTTACAACCCATTGAGGCTTGAGGCCTGTTTCTTCAAAGGCTTCTATTTTCCTTTAGAGGCCCTCAAAGAGAGCTTTAGAGGAGGCAGATGGAGGATCTGTGTGGTCTCTTTAGATCACATTTTCATTTTGATCTCTTTATGCTTCTTGTAGCTTTCCTCTTACACACACATTTTGGTAGCATTTCAATAAGATCTAATGTTCTAGATACATTCTTAAATGAACCTGAAGGTCAAGTTGCTCTCCACTGTTGATGATTACTGAATGTGATATTAACTGCAGTTTAAGCATATATTTGTTTTTTGTTTTTGTCAATGGTGATTTGTGACAGAAGGATAGCAAGAAGGGTGAAGGGTAAGGTTTACAACATGGTATTGAGGTCTTCTATGATGTATGGTCTGGAGAGATGGAGGTGAAGATGCTAAGACTTTTATTTTAATTGGATTAGAAATGATAGGATATAGGGATAGCTCAGGCTAAGCAGTTTGGCAAAAGGCTAGAGGGGCAAAGTTGAGATGGTTTGGGCATGTGCAGAGGAGGGATAGTGGATATGTTGGACAAAAGATGTTGAAGATGGAGTTGCCAGGTTTAGTGAAGGAAGCGATATTGAGGTTTAGTGTAACACAGGAGGATGCTAGGGATGAAATCTGCTGTGGCAACAGCTAAAGGGAAGATTTCAGCTATGTCAATATTATATTATTATATAAAAACCATTATATAGGAGATCATAGGTCATATAGGTCATATCATAGGTCTTCTTTGGTAGACTGGAAGTTACATTTTAAGATGAGGTAAAATGCATTTTCTTACAATGTAAAAATCATTCAGAGATACTAGCTAGCACCCAGTGCTACATGCGGGGCTTTGATGTTAGCTCAGATCCATATACTGGTAAATTTACCAGAACAATCCTGATTGTAATAATATAGCAATTTTCTTAAATGTCATATATTGAACAATATAAATATTAATATCACATCAATATATAGTGTTTTATTAAAGATTAACTAATACCCAATGTGTTGCTTCATAAACTGTTTCCTGACATGATGATGATCATTCAGACTTCATTTTCTTATCTTCACATTGTTGTCGTTTGCTCTGCAGCACTATTCTCTAGACTTTAAGTTTTTATAGTGGCTTACTTTGATAACTTGATGCTTGAAAGCATCGTGGTAGTTTGTGCACATTCGCATCAAACTAAGAATGTGCACCAACTAAACAAATGTAGCATGCAGGCAATAAATTAGAAATATGCACGTGGTTGTAAGGTGACCATGCTGTGCTCAATTGAACTGTCAAATGTACAAATACATGGGACTGTAGTATTTTTATAAAATATCTGTATACGCCATATAGGTGTTGATGCTCACTATTCAAAGTTTCAACGAGATTGGTCCATTCATTCAGGAAGAGACACAAACATACAGTCGTTATAGTGAGTATGTGTGAGACTTAAAATAGTGAAAATTGGCTGCATCTTTCAGTAGATTATTCTTATAGCACAAAACCAAATGACAAACTGACTGAAATGACTCAGCCAATCATATAATAACATTAAAAACTAGAACGTCTCAGCTGTAAAGTGGGAATTTTTCCATTAAGGCTTGTTTATACGATGTTTCTATGAAACCAGAAAATCAATCTCCCAGTTAACATCGTTACTGGAAAAGATAGCTCATGCTTATTTCTAAGTGAGAATACTTTTGGTGACTATCAGCCCTTCAGTCCATTTTACCATTTAATACTGAAAGATAGGCCTTTGGTGTGCTATCTAATCAAGACTAAACAGTCCATGATCACTGTAATGCCGCATGCAAATCCTGCTTCCAGATTTAGTGTAAACCGAAACTTTAAACAAAATGTTACATCAGAAACAGTTTTGTTTGTTTTCCTGTTTTCTTTAGTGGGACAACAGTACTGTTATGTAAAATATACCCTTTGTTCGATTGGAAGTGTCATCTGCTACTTGCCACTATTGATCACCAGTCTTCTTTAGGCTGCAGTGAAGAAGCAGATGGCTGGGACCTCCAACTGTTCTATCCAACCCTCTGCAATTATCATACCCCAGAGAGAAGACAGGATGCCAGCCTGATGCAATCCCCATACAAAATTTAAAAAAAATGGGCCATTAGTATTAATGATCCTGTTTATTTTAAATTTAGGTCCCTTTTTGACAGCTAACTTGTAAGATACAAATAGAGGGTGAAGGCGGTGAAGGCAGTGCGGGGGTAGGAGCTCTGCAGCGATCAGACTCTTCTCAGGGGAGTGCAGAGTTTGACACACAGACTAAAAGCAGTGAGAAGCTTTTGAAAAGGCTTCCACTGACATGTAAAACAGCAAACAGAATCTCAATGTGATTGTCTTTCAATGAGAAGAAAACAGCACTCCACCTGACTGAAAATGACCTGGGGCAGAAGCACTAAGTCAATAAAACCCTTACAAATGGGCCACTGACGTGCTGGAGCCTGTGCAGACACTCAAACATCAGATGTTTGATGGATTCCCACTTATAAAGCAATGGATTATAATTAAAATGCCTTACAGGGATGCATCTGATTGTGACACATGCATATGCATTATAATTTTCTTGCATTTGGAATAAGTGCAAATTTCTTACTGCACATTTCAGTTTTGCTATTTCTTGATGTCTTGCACTTAATACTGCATTACTTACTATGAACATACAGGCACAGACACATGTATGAACGTACTCTGTGAATAATATGGTAACTAACACGATGTTTACTATTGGTATGAGGCATGTAATGGGACACAGCTGTCTGCAAATCACAGGGATCAGTTCAATAACAGCATACAGCCCTGGGCTCTGTGATCAACATGCCCTTTGTTGCTACGTATTTATTTGTAACATTGATCTGAGCTTTAGAAATCAAAGGTCATGCTCTTTGGTTACATGTGATGTGATGCTGTATGTAATGATGCAACGTTTTCATGTATTGGCTACTGGAACAAGGCATTGATATTTGTAGATCAATATGATATTCAGCTCTTGACGACATTAAATAAGCGTCTCCCTCTTATCCGATGTTGGGATTGAACCCACGGCACCAGTAATTTCCTTTTGGGATATTGGTCATGTGCTCAATCCAGTAAGCTCCACTGGCTCCAATATCACCTGCAATGTCCTTTGAGTCTTAATCCTAATTCTGTCAGGCGTTTGTTATGTATGTTTTTTAGTCAAATGCTGGATGGGTTTCCTAATTTTTGGTATAGGGAGGGATTTACTTCTTTGTAGTATGAATTGTAACCATTTTGGTAATCCCCGACCAACTGGAAGACTAGGCCATTACAAAGCCTCTTTCATCTATTTTAGTTTGATTCACAATCTGAATCAGTCAGACACTTCTTATTTTCATTAGTAGGTAGTAGGTGATATCATTAGTAGGTGAAATTTAGGAAAACCACTTATGTGCCACCTGTGACCTTATTATAACATTTTGTTCATCACGTAACAATAGGGAATGGCTTAGTAATAATTACTCAAGTCATGCTGTCTGACCATGTTAGAATTCAGATGTGTTTATAGTCGTTCTGAATGGCTACACTGGAAGATGTATGAAAAAGTGGGTGTAAATGTCAAATCACTGGTTTCAAAATGTTACAGATAATGGGCCATGCAGACACCCACTACTGACTCTGGAAACGTGGGCTATGGTCTCATTCAGTGTTATCTACTTTAAACTTAGCTTTTTCTTGAGGTTTCTTGTGTTCAATATTAAGGTAAAGAAAGAAAAAGACAGAGACAAGGCAGCATGCTCTTAGGATGTGAATTGATGGGTAAATTTTAAAAACTCATGACCTCATGAAAAGCATAGAAACCTACACTCATCTTGAGTCATTTCCAACCAGTATTGGTGCTTTAAAGAGTTTCCAACAGAAGTTGGAACATGGGAAAAAAAATTGATTACCAAGAACTATGGGAGAAAGGGATAAAGACAAATAATGTTTTTCTGTTTTCATGATGGATCTTTGTATAAAATTATTTGTGAGAATATATATTAATGTTGCTCAAACGTATAAATTAAAACAGTGGGGCGCCTCAGGGATCGATTTTAGAGCTGCTACTTTTTAACATTTACAGTCATGTGAAGTTTTCCAGTTTTCAGAGGACTCAATAGCTTGTAGAATCCCTTTTAGCAGCACAAGCTTGAAGTAACTGTTTTCTATATGACTTTATCAGTCTCACACATTTCGATGAAGGAATATTAATCCACTCATCTTTACAACATTACTTCAGTTCTTTGATGTTTGCAGGCATTTATTAATAGATGGCTTTCATGACCCAGTTTCAGCCAAGCTTTAGCTGTCAGACAGGTGGTCTCAGATTTGACTCTAGAGCACTTTGTTACATAGAGGAGCTCATAGCTGACTCAATGACTGCAAGGTGCCCACATCCTGTGGCTGCAAAACAACCCCAAATCATCACACCTCCACCACCGTGCTTGACAGTTGGTATGAGGTGTTTGTGCTGATATGCTTGACAGTTGATGTGAGGTGTTTGTGCTGATATGCTGTGTTTGGGTCTCGCCAAACATGGGACTGTGCATTATGACCGAGCATATCCACTTTGGTCTTGTCTATCAAAAGTACATTGTTCCAGAAGTTTTGGAGTTTGTTCAGATGCAACTTTGCAAACCTTAGTCGTAATGCCATGTTCTTTTTAGAGAGAAGATGATTTCTTCTGGCAACCCTTCCAAACAAACCATACTTTTTTCATCTTCTTCTAGTTGCACTGTTGTGAAATATAAAAATTAACAAGTGAGGCCTGTAGAGTCTGATATGTAGGTCTTGTTTTTTTTCTTGTTGTTTTTTTTTGCAGTTTTTCTGAGCATTGCTCCTAAATTATGACCTTTTCTCTCTCTGAGTGATGCAGAGAAACACTTTCATATGCTTTCATATCTGGTATGCTTTTATATCTAGTATGCCTGATTACTGTAATGCTATTTGATCTCTCTATATCACACAATGTATTGTATACAATACAATGTATTCTAGTATCTGCTACAAGTGATTCAGAACTTGGCAGTCAAACTGCTTACTAGGACCCGAAGGAGAAAGCACATTACACCGTAGTAGTCTTTAAACTGGCTGCCTGTCAGTTTCCCTATTTAAAATCATCTTACTTGTTTTTAAAGAACTTCACCAGTATACAAGTCTCATGGTGCATTACCCAGTGTAGCCCCTCAGGTCCTCCAGCATGAATCTGCTGATAGTTCTGACATGCAGGACACAAAATGCTTGTAGAGGCAGCTTGACAGATCATCAAATTGTTGAAGGGCTAACACAAGCACCCATGCTCAAAATCACGCCCAATTTAGAATCTCTAGTTAACCTAACTCATGCATGTTTTGGAACAAGAGCACCTGGACAGAACCCACTAAAGCACAGGGAGAACATGTAAAATCCACACAGAGAGCCCCAGGCCTGGATTTGAACCCAGAAACCTGTTGTTTGATTAAACTGTGTTATGTCTAATTAACAGCTTATCACTCATCTGTGAAGCACTTTAAACTGCAACAACATCCTTGAAAGGTGCCTCATAAATAAAGCTATGACTGATTTAATTGATTGTACAATTGTGTTGAAAAGTGAATCTTTCCTGTTCATTAATAAAATAATTTCATCTATAAATTAGAGTCTGCAATAGTTCAAAAGTAGAAATGAATGTAGGTATAAACAGCTAAAGTGCTTTCATCCTAAAATGATTGTATCATCTTCAAATATCTGCAAAAATTGTAAAAAGACAATTCTATGCCGCATTTCACATGGAAAGTCATGTTTTCTGTCCTCCACATTTGCAATTTTTTTTTATTTATCCAAAAATTTTTTATATTTGCACAGAAGAGAGTGAGTGGACAATGAGCAATTCACAACCTTTTCAAAGTTTTTGAAATCCTACAGGAAAGTTGGAGATCAAGGCCAGCGACGCAGCAGTTTTGACACACACTTGAACACAATTAGTTGAATTGCAGCTGCCATATTGCCCCTGTATTAAAAATGTATGGAAGAGAAAAATACTACCGAGGATAACTGAGCTAGATCAAACACTGGTGGCTTATCAGTTTGAATAAATGGAGTTTTGTGAGTTTTGAGCTGTACCGCACACTGTGCTAAATAAAAGATCTGGGTAGCGACTTTTATTACCTCCTACAGTCTGTGTTTAACAATGTTCTGGATCTGCTATATCCAGTCTGATCTGATCTGCGTCTGTTGCTACATAAATAAACAACCAGTGCAAAGACACAATATCGTTGTTGATGACACAAAAGGGAAAGAGAAGATAGATGGGGAACTAACGCACAACAATAACAGTACAATGCAGCAGAGAAAACATCTGACTTAACAGCATTCTACCGAAACAATACTGCCTCCAAATAAACCGTGGAAAACAACAGAAGGCACAAGCCGCATATGTTGATCACAGATTACTCATTATCCCGCAAGCACTATTCATGTCTGGGTCTTGAGTTACAAACTGCACAATGGCCTCTGCACTCCTCTGGGAATCCAGAAGGCCTTGGATCATATTCACCCCATTTCTTTACTGGCACAGTCCAATGAGACCAACACATATTTAACCACATGTGAGGCAAATCTCCTCCTTTGTTGTTCTTGTTCTGTCTTTAAGCCATTCCCTGTTATTTGTGTGACAGATGTGTGACCTTCAATTACGCTCAAATCACAAATCAGTTGGCCGTGGGTTTTCTTTTCTACATTTAAAAAAATAAAGAAATAAACAGACACAATGTCTACTCAGCAAATTTAAACATTCTTTTTTTTCAGATTTTTAAATCCAAATAAAGAAGTAAGTTGTGACTAAAAGGTTTATTAGAAACAGAGACTGGAGCAGATGAACATAAAATCCTTGCCTCCTCCTGATTCTCTGCCGTCAGCAAGATTACATAGAGTTCTTTGGGAAATCTGGTTTCAATGCACTGCTTCCTGTGAAGGCAGGAAATAACCATCATTTCTGCAGGTAATTAACAAAGAAGCGGTGTGACCATTGACCGACGAGTGTCTCCAGAGTCTTGCCTCCAACTCTGCTAATTCAATTAGAGACTGAAAGGGCAAAGTGGGGAAGTGGGGCACCAAGGAAGCGTGAAAGGGCACAAAGTTAGGAGTGTGGAGGATGTGTGCACAGGCATGTAAGAGGGAGTATTTCCATGGAACACAACTACCAGGCATCCTAGCAGACAAGTAAAGACAGCATATACTGATAGAGCGTTGGCAAGATGCTAGAGGGGTTGAAGATTGAGATATTTAACACACAGCTGAAACATGTCCTCCTCTGTCTGACCTCGGGTGATGTTTCTCTGCATTTTAGTGAGGCTGCAGCTTAGTTACAGCTGCACTCATCAATCTTTGCTGCTCTTGAAATGTCCTTTAATGACTTAGTGCCAGAAAATCTCAGAAAATGAGTCCAACTAGCAACAAAGAGTACATAGTTTTAAATTTTTTTAGGAAGCAGAATTATTATTATTACTGATTATTCAAATATACTTACTATGATTAATATGTTTACAAACAGTACATTGGACAATATGATTTTTTTTTTTAAGTTTTGTTCTAGTAAATCTGTTTTGGTCTCACCAACTATTAAGGGAAGTACTGATCCTTTTATGCTCCACTACCTTTGCGAGGCACTGAGCTGGTAGAGTACAGCCAGTTTATCACCATTGTTTTTTTCTAGCCCCTAAAACACTGCCCACTACAACCTTGAAGGTGAAACAAAAAGCTGGCTTTAGTTTGTAGAAATCAAAACAAACTGGAAAAAAACTATATAAAGCGCTGGGTTATTCCTTTGAAAAAAGGTAACCCTGCTCAAATAACAGTTTGCAATTAATGTGAAAGTAAACATCTTGATTAATGTAACTTTAAATGGAAGCTTTTGCTTTGTACAGCTTGGGAAAGTTGATGAAGTTAAAGTCATTGCAAAGGCCAGTCTACTCTAGAGTTACTTCCATGATGTGGATAGTTAAGAGCACTGTGATAATTAGATTAATATGGTACCAGCAGTTAGTATGTATTACTGTCTGACTGACTATAGCGGTGGTAACAACAAGCAACAACAATCTTTTGTGTATTTATCATATCATACATTTTTTGCAAACATTTCCAGGCATTTTAGGCCCTGCATGTTTGAAAATAGTCTGCAGCTGCAGCTGACTGTTCTGTGTGAAGGGTACAGAGAGGACATTGTTGCTGCAGCCTTAAACTTGCAGCTGAGGTAGTCACAGAGCTGATTCAACATTTGACTGAATGAGAGAGCCAGCATGGATTATACTATATGGGGCAACTGTCGCTCAGTTGGTGGAAAGGGTTGTCTGAGTATTTGCCCTTCAATCCCTGGCTCCTCTATGTGCCAAGTGTCCTTGGGCAGAGCACTGAACCTAAAACGGGCACCTTTTTATGGCAACTCTGCCATTTTTGTGGAACTGCAAACATTTTGTGTTTACCAGGCACTATGTTCACTGCCAGCTTTGGTACCAGAACACAGATGGAAAAACTAACCCATATTTTTTACAGTATAAAAAACAAGTTTCTTCTTTTTTAAAAAGAGAAGGGAGAGACTACTTTGCTTGCAAAAATGTCTCCTTCTCGTATGGAAGTCTTTGTGAAAACTACCTTGCTGCTGCTCATCATGTCTGGTTTAAAAAAATGTCAATACTGCGATGCACAAAATGCTTGGCTTGAGGTTTCACAGTGGGACTTATGGGACTAATGGTTGGCTATGTGCACCTTTATTTACAGTCAGCGGTCTATGGCTGTATTATATTATGATCCTTTAGTAGAAGAGATTCTAGGAACTTGTTACTCTCGGTCTGCCTTTGATGTCTTGGCCTTGTCTCCCCAACTGAAAAACATAACATAGGGAGGAATGCTACGCAAATGAGTGTTGAGCAGACAAGGACAAACCTCTTGTTTACATATCTCTACCTCTATACAGAGGACAGCAGCAGGGAAATACCAGGAAAGTTTCATATTTTGCCACACAGCTGCAAGAAATCCTGGAAAATTATTAAGACAATGGGGGCATTGGGAGTCATTTAATTTAGTTTAAGAGCTAAGTTAAATGGTTATTTAGTGACAGCTGTGTATGACCACATTAAAGCACTTGGGCGATCAGAACTGTGGCAGTACAGGTTACATTATGATGACTGCCCAGAATCTAGCAATGGAGTAATGTCGTTAACGTCACTTTGGAATAACACTGGGTGGCCCACCTGCACAACCAGCAAGACGTGATTGTTGTTACTTGATATTAATGAACTGAGACTGATCTCATAAGGGGAGAGGTCCAAGCCATTGCAAAAGTAAGCTGAGACCTTAATACTGCATGTCTGATCAGTGATATTTAACAGCTGCACGCCTGCAGTTGCTTCAAAGGCTGTCTCCCAAAAACTTTTCTAATCTTAGATTAGAGAGATAAGAGAATATAAAAGAAATGGCTTTGCCTTCTGTGTTATGTCGTTGTCTAATTTATGATATCTGAAATCATTTATATGTACACCATTTTTGTCATTTCCACACTAATTAATTTCAGCACATAAATGCGGTAATCAAGGATTGCAGGACTCAGAAATCTTATATTATGTGATCTCTTTAACTAGTCACATAACATCTACACCACACTCATGCATAGGAGATGTTTACAGCATTGAAAACGAGATTCAATTTGTTTAAAAATATCAATATATATCAACAAGGGAATAGACACCCTGGACCTTTGAACCCGGGTGATTAAGTTAGTCTCATACTGGATAGCTGAGGCCAAATCTGTGTCAATATTTAGGTTAAATTATTATTGGCTTTTCATGAATCCATAACATAAACAGTTCTGATAAGGACCCCTTAAAAAGGTTAATAAAACTTTTGGCAATTACAATCTCATAAATATAATTATCCAATTTATTTCCACCAGTCAAAATATATGTTGTTGCTGATATACTCATGATAACGACATATGGACATTCAAACTATTTTTACAATAAATAGAGTGATGAGAAACTAGAATTGATGCCATATCGAAAGAGTAAATAAAAACAAATAAAGAGAGACTGTCAATTACAAAGCTTGGTATAAATTATGAATTTAAACTAACCATAAAAACCAAAATGTTTTCTTTGGCACTATGTCCCACATTATAGGCTGAAGGTTTGGCAGCTAACCCTCATTCTCTGGTTCTCATATAATTGCATGTGTGTTCCTGATTTATGAATGCCTTCCGGTATTACTTTAGGATTTATCTTTAACTCTAAAAATGCTGTTCTGGCTGTGGGTGTCCTGTCTCCTTTGGGTCTTCTGTTGAATAAACAAAAGCTTAAACCCCAGAGCCTTAACCCATGAAGAAAGAGCCTGTGTCTGAAAAATTTAATGTCTGCCCATCTGTCCGATTCAGTACTTGAATACTTGAATAAACCTTCTGGCTGGGATAATGTCAGGTACTCTGTCACTGTGACTGATTATTTTAATGACTGACTCTATCCAGTGTCCCGTGCTGCTTTGGAAATGTAAATGCATCTCAGAAAATTTCAGAAGGCATGAAAAAATAGAAAAGTATATGCAAACATCAACAAATTTACAGGCAACAACTGTAAGAACAGAGAGAGGAAGAAGGCACGTCTGGAACCTCCAAACTGCACTCAAAAGTCACAGCTGCTTCTGTCATCATGGCAGCGTTTATGCAGAGGCTGAATTTTCCCCTGTAACCAAAGCTGAAACCAGACCCACACTGTCTCAGAGTACCCTCAAGCCCCATAGGACACAGTTACCCCAACTGCTGACCCTGTCAGAGGTTTAGTGCCCTGAGTGGGAAAGCTGGAGCATTCCAGTCTAGTATTTGATTACCTCCAGAGGTGAGCTACAGTGAGATGTAAGACTGCTGTAAAATTAATTGGCATGATATTCTCTCAAACCTGACCTTAAATGTGTCTAGCATTTGAATCTGAATCATAAGTCAGATAACTAACATGTTACTGTGTGGCCCTGAGAGCTCTGTGTACCTCATACAGTGTGGTACTGAGCCCAGAAGGACACTGGCTTCAGGGAATAGGGTTGCTTTGAATTCACTTAATTTGTCCAAACAAAAAGTCAAGCATGAATCTGTTTTATGCCTTGCCTGCACTGAAATATGCTAAGGATTATACTGAGCTAGTTAAAGAATGGGCTTACAGTATATTCAAGAGACTGAGGGCCAAAAGTGGGCTTTTACTCTGAGAGCACTCATTCATGGCTTAATGCTTTCCACTAAAAAAGGAAGGACATAAATCTACAAAGAACCCACCAGATTTATCCTCAAAATAGACAGGTTTAAATTATGAAAGTACGTTATACAGTAAGAGTCTGTCAGACTTTATAAAGTGCCTTACTCAGGTCCTATATGTGACTGAAAGCTTTATTGATCTCTTCCCTAAAACCACTATAACTAAAATAAAGCTGTGGTCATATGGAGCTGTTACTCACTTCAAACTGCTGAGGCCGGCTCGGCTGGGACATGACAAAGTACTGGACGGCCAGGTTGATGTAAGCTGTGCGGTAAGAGCCGATCTTTTGGTGACCCTGAACCAGCTTATACAGCTCCAGGCACATGAGGCCTGCCACCGCGGCTGTCGTGGTGGCTATGGCAGGGATGATCCTTCCGGCAATGCGCTTACTCTGCAAAGGTGAGAGTGGAACGTTCACGTTCACATGGCAGTATCATGTGGTGGCAAGAAAATATTTCAGTTAGCTTCAGTCACTTTCAGTACAATCCTAACGTGATCCAACAAATATAAACTTGTGTTTTACACCATTTCACTGGTAGAAAGTAACTTAATTCATTTACTCTGTTAGTTCTGAAATACTTGAAGTAGTCTTTTATTTTAGTTACAGGTATGTTTACAAGTAATTTCATGGCTTATCAGTCAATTAAGACCTGTCCCCTTGTTATGTATGGACAAATAAATGAGATATAACATATGAAGTTCATTCAAAGTGCTGAATTTGTATTTCATAGCTTTTCACTTCAACTTTAATATGAGGCACTTTATTGTATTATTGTTGGGTCTTTACCTTACAATATAAAGCGTCTTGAGGCTACTGTTGTTGTGATTTGGTGCTGTATAAATAAAATTGAATTGAATTGAATTTGGCAAAGCAAAATACAGCAATCACAAATTTTAAAGAAAAACTTTATGATGTACAAGCTTGTACAAGAAAGCCAGATTAAACTTTGCCAGAAAATATCTAAAAGAACCTGCACAGTTCTGGAAAACAAAAACATGGACAGATGAAATAAACTTGTTCCAGAGGAAGGGAAAGGTATAGAGAAGGAGAGAAACAGCTCAGGATTCAGAGCATGCCACCTCATCTGTCACACATGATGGAGGCTAAGATATTTCATGGGGTAGGGATGGCTGCCAGTGGATCCGGGCCGCTATTGTTGATTGATGATGTGACTGCTGACAGAAGCAGCAGGATGATTTCTGAAGTTTACTGCTTTATACACTCTGCTCAGATTCAGTCAAGTGCTGCAGAACGGACTCGACAAAGCTACAAAAATTGTGTGTTAGTCCAACAAAACATGGACCTAACTGTATATAAATATACATACACAATATACTGATGATGCTGCATGATGAGTATTTCTACCTTTGACAGTTACAAATATTTTAGAGTCTAGCCCTCATGTAGTCTTGCATAACTGATATACTGTATGTTTATTACGCATGTGGTTAAATGGTGACTAAAGGAGAAGTTATTTGCAATCAAAACGCAAAATGTGGAAATGTCTGATTACACAAGGCTAACTCTCTTTTGTCACCCCTCTCCTAGGGGTACCCTTCCCCCCACCGTCCATGTCTTGGCTGTGTATGTCACTGTGGCGGCTGGTACAAGGCCTGGCTCAGGTGTCACCTCCCAGGCGACAGGTAAAGTGCCGTGATTAGTTCTGCTCTGTGAACAATAGACGAGGGGGCTGTTTTTGTGGCTTTAGGACAGGTGTGTGCAGCACCTAGGAAAAACATGACCTACAGGGAGGGGGAGCAGTCGGCAGGTCTGTTTTGTCTCATTCGCCCCTCAACTCAGCTTCATCTCTTTGATCTTTGTCCATATTTTTCATTTATTTTTACTATGTATACATACAATTAGATGATGCACACAGTGAAAATACTGACCTTGTGACGATCAGCTGCAGGGATGTCATAGTTTTCTGCTCTCAGGTTAGATGCAGCAACAATGTAGTCCATGTGGAAATTGCTGTCTTCATCCTGTACGAGTAGGAACATTAAATATTCTTTAATTAAGATATAACACTAGGAAGCTTAATACCCATGAACAGCAATTACATATAATGACAAAAAACAGCTTAATAACAGTATTAACAACATTATAAATTGCTAGTGGAACAGTTCAAGGCCATGTCCACGTCCAGTGACATACTCAGTGATGTCATTCTCTGTGCCCTCTTTGAGCTTTGCCTGCTTTGTTGTTATGTCGCTTCAGTCACTCTGATATATGACTTAGTACCCTGTCAGAAAGCAGTGGAAATCAGATTTCTGTTGTGATCGACATGGCCAGTGAGGTCATGCCTCTGCTGGTGCGGCTCTACAAAAGCTAGGAGGGTGACTGTCACTCCAGGTTTGCTTTAGGGGTTGTGAGGAAGCTCCAAGCTGGCAACCTGATGCCTTTGAAACCCTCCTACACACATTCCATCTATCCACAGCCTGACCAGGGCACAGAGGGATAAAGATGAAGAGAAGGGGGTTTGGGAGTCTTGTTCTTATTCAAGACAACATTTGATATTTAGCTGACTTACCTCATGCACCTTCATTAGTCTCTCTTGGTTCATTGCATGTGTTATCAGAATCTCATTTAAAGTCATTTACCTTCTCTAAATTCTTTTAATAACAACCTCTACCACTCAGCAGCGGCATCTTGACCTGCTTTTACCTTTTGTTGAGCAACAGTATCTTAATTATGGGGTAATATGGTACAGTTAATTTGTGGGCAGAGTTTCTTGTAAACTCGTTCATAACGGAGGTTTAGAAAAGACTTTGTTATCCCCAATGTCCAGGTAGATACATATAAGCTTTATTTAATGTTGGCTATTACAGTTATTACAGGATCCAGTCCTATCCAACAGGACATGTCGGATGCTGAGGAAAAATGTTCCAGTAGGGAGGAATAAATGACGCTATAAGAAAATGGCTCATTTACTGCACAATTTGTTTATGCTTACAATTGTTAATTTTTATTTAAATAGATTTTGAGATAATAGTTACACTAAGTCTTGGAGGATATAGATTTATAGTTGATTTAGAGCCTGGTCTTTTTTTCCATTTATTTTAGCATTTATTAATTAACTAACCGGAGTCAAAACAGAAACTGGACCCAAGATGTTCTACTTTGTTTTTCAAGTTAGCCAATGTGCAGCAACGGCAATGTGCCACACTGAAAATATCATGCATTTGTAATGACAAAATCTGTCTTAGTTAAAGCTAAACTATTGAAATTATTTTTACCTGGCATTCAAAAGTTTACAAGTACTGAAAGACGAGAGGAAATGGAGAAGACAAATGGAACAAAGTGTATGGCTGGCTTCTTAAACCATGGGGTTGCCTCATTTAAATGTGTTTTGTGGCCATGTTTCCCAGAGGATATCAAGCAAGAATATAGAGTGTTAGGGATACTGTCACTGGGAAAGTGCTGTCCTATTAAGAAAATCGCTTTACTCCAAGGTGTGACTAACTTTTAGGAAATACATTGGAAGGAAACGTTTGCTTTGGGAAGTGGGGATTATATCTAGTCTACACTCCCAAATAACTTTCTAGATTAGATGAACCTTTATGAATATTTACAATGCCAGCCAAGTGCCAAACATAACTTAATGTGAAGAGTGACAACGTTTTATTAAGGGAAGTGTGCCTTCAGGAGTCTGTGTATGCTGTTTGCGGACTGCAAACCAGTTCTCACATAAAAATATACAATTTCTATCTGAGCTGTCTGACTAAATAATCATTATATTGCTACAATTTTTGAAAGCAGGAGGGACGGTTTAAAAATATATAACTCTACCCTGCTAAAACCACTGTTGAATCAGCTCAGATGAAGATGTGACTATCTGCAGCTTCTCTGAAGTCTGAGGCAGAGGTGTCATTGTCCTGTTGCCCTACCTTCTCAAAGTCGATGGGGTACATCTGAGCTGAGCTTTTCAGAGAGGGTGAGGCCAACTTTCCTTTCAACTCCTCAAGTCTGACCTTTTCTGTGGCAGAGAAAGAGAAAAATATGTAAAGATAAGACGTGCTGGAAGAAAGATGGTTGGTAACATAACAAAAGATTAAACTAACTGACCAGCATCATCGCATTCACGTTTTTTCTCCTCCTCCATCTCCTTGTCAGTAACATGAATCTTCACGGAGGACTTGGGAGTGAAAGCTGGTACATGGACATTTTCTAAGATTCCTCTGATGGAGGTAAAGTCCCTTGTCCCTTTGATCCCATAGATTTGCCCATACAGATTAGCTCCAGCCATCACATACTCAATATGCGTAGTCTACAACACAACAATCACATAGTCTTGATGAAGAAGAAAATATAATGTTTTGGAAAACACATTTAACATTCTAGTTAAACACAGTCTATTACAGAAGCACTGCCATCACGGCGAAACTGTGAAAAGAAACGTATTAAAAAAGGAGAATAGAGTCAGAACAATGTTAACATAGAGCAGTAATGCCAATTACTTCCCTTAATGGAATATATAGCTGCAATAATTTTTCCAGTGTTCCCAAAAATGCGCATCTATATTTGTGCATAGAGTGGCAGTAACTGCTACTTATTAAACAAGCACAGTACAGTTCCATTATTTCACTTCTCTGCAATGCTGCTTTCAATTCACTGATAAGGAGAATAACATGAATTGAATGTGTCTATAAAGCAGATTATTATCTCTCTTTTATTGCCCATATGTACCTGAGATAAGACTCAATTATATGGTCAGAGTGAGGAAGAGCCACTATCAGACAAGATAAAGAAGGAATGTGAGTGGTTATCAGTATACTGTGGTATGTTTTCTCATTACCATCTACTATGTATATGATTGCTACTGGATGAAGAACTGGACCAGACACTACTCACATTGCTAGGATCAAAGGTCAGGGGGTGAGGGCATCTCTTGGATCCAGACCAGAAGGGCAAGCCATGAGTGGTCTTCTAAACAGAGGCAGAAGAAAATCCCTTTATCGCAACGAGTAACAGCTGTAAAATCATTTCACTTTTATTCTTTAAAAAAGAATAAATATATGTACAACTTGGTGAGTAAACCCATGACTGTCATGGTGAGATCTTTGCCTTACATATAATGAAGGTGACGCTATATTCCAAACAAAAACACATGAGTAAACAGATTAGGTTTTACATTTTCAGCTTATATGATATTTAATGCATGACGACTCCAGTGCATCAGTAATTTACTGGATAAAGCCTGACACCTACTTTACTATTCTAACAAAGCAAGTCAACTACCTTCCTTTGGTGCAGTCACACTAATATTGTTATCAGCTGTGTGTTGACTACACAATTTGTATGTCTGATAAAGGAACAAAGGGACTTGAGAGCTTTGATGTTTCCAAATGGTCCATATGCCGAGAAAGAGAGAGTCTCCTACTGGTGGTGCCAGTTTTCACTGCAGGGGGGGGATTGTATAGCAGCCAAAAGGCACCAACAACATTGTCCTTTTCAGAATCAGGCATGTTGTTGGCCTTCTCTTCAGGGCCAGAGGGGGCCAAAACAATGATTTGTCCTTAAAAAGAAGGATAACACTTTCATTTAAGACTTTTTGGGGCCTCCTAAGGCTCTTTGTCCAATTGTACTTTTTTCTTGTAGAGACCTAAGAATAAAGGTGACATTAATAATGGAAATTTCTACTTGAAATCAACTTTATTCTGGTTGTTAAGAAAAAGAGAGTTGAACCAAATAACTACATGGCCAAATTTATCAACAATTCAATTAATTGCTGTTAATTAAGCTGTTTAAGAGTTGAATATAATTTCTCTCACTAATACAGCAAATTCTATGACAGGATGCCTTTAAATCTCTTGTCATTTCATCTACACTCATTCATTAGTCATACATGTATACTGTCAGGTTATGTACTGATGAAGAGTGAGTTGTAAATTATTAATTAGTATTAAGCAGGGTTAGATCAAATGAGCGTAGACTCCCTTTTGAACATATAAATTGTGTTGTATAGAGAGATATTGGTAGAAACTCAATTTCTTTTTCGTTCTTTTTTCTGTTTTGTTGTTATTTTTGCTGTGTTTAGATGTTTAAAATAAAACAGTCAGTCAATCCACTTCTCTCACCCGTCACTTCTTGTATTTTCTACTTTTCCAACTTGAGATGCTGTGGCGACATAGAGCACAGTAGCCGTGCAGTCATCAGTGTTGCCCGTGTACCAGCTTTGGTCAGTTTAGCTTTTGACTTTTAACTGACATTAGCTTCCTTATCATAGTTCCCCCAGAAAGTCTGTGGTCAAAACTGACTTTCAACGAGAACAATAAAACTATAACTCTTTTTACGTAACTAGGACAAAGAGAAGTAAGGAGGGGGAAAAAAGAGAGAGAACCAAAGCCAAAACCACAAATGACGCAGAGTTTCTGTATCATGTGCTGTGATGATTAGATAAGAGAAAATTTATATTTAATAATAAAAAAATACCATACCAAAAGCTGTTTTTAAAGAGATGTACAGATAATACAAAGTCCATTAATAAATATTAAAACATTGCCAAACACTGCTGAAGTTCTGTTAGAAAAGAGCTTGTTAGTGTTCTAAGTCTGGGGTTAGTGAGGGTTTGTTTAGGTTGATACTGATCTGTCCACCCCCCCACACCAAAGGTATGACAGCAACATGTGACATCGCTCTGTCTGCACATTTCAACAGACTAAAAACCCCTCAGAGACCCTCAAAGAGTTTATCAGTAGTGCTTTTCAGGTTTTCAGCAAGGCTAATACTGCCATCTACTCCTGGGGAAATATGCTGCAGTACTCCATGAAGTGAAATGTGAAAAATGCAATTCCTATTGTTCAAATATCTCATTGTGGTGTTTTAACTGTTTGGAATGCAAATAGCTTAAGTGCACAACAGTGCCCCTGTGTGTTCATGGAGATAAATTACACATGTTACATTTTTGGCATCAGGATAGTTGCTTTTTTACCTCATCGGGAGGGAAACAGTGCAGAAGCTGACGGATGTCGTTGTTAAACAGGCTCTCCCACTTGCAACGTGCCCAGCGCACACAGTCTTCCCAGGACTTTGGACGCTGTCCTCCAGCTTCCATGTCATGCAGGCTGCTCCACACTCCTCCGAGAATCTCCAAGGCCTCAGTGTCACCAAGATCTAGAGTTCGCTTTATAAATGCCGTATCCCTGTGGAAAATAGAGCAGCAGTAGTTGTATTCAGTGACAGAGCAGATAATAATAATAATCATTGGCTGAGCAGAAAGACAAAGCGCAGGCTCTTGAAAGGTAATAATAATATGTTTGATGCCTTCCTTCACAATAAAAGATTAAATTTTTATTTGCAACTTGACTTGGCTGAAAGTACACTTTAAAAACAACACACGTGGCACGCATGACCTGCAACGTCAACCTGACTAAAGCCTTACTGGAAAAAAAAACAAACTGTTTACACCTGTGTCACAGAAGAGAATGACTAAAAAGTCTTTTGAGTGTTGTCTTGAAGGTGACTCAGAGAGGGGAATTCTCTGAGTGTTTCGACTCATAGGCAGGAGAAGACAGTGTTGAGTAAGTTTATCAGGTGCTGGTCAGTACAACTCTAAACCCACACATGGGTAGTTCTTGCGCCACTAATATGCGCTCGCTCAGGAAACAAAAAACATGCCTGAACAGGAACATGCATACTCATAGTTGTACACAGAACTGTATGGGTGTGGCATTAAAACAGCGGCAACAAAAAAACTTCCTTTCCATAGCCTCATGAACTATGACTTAATATTTGCTGGACTATGACATGTAGCTGATCTGTCTCATAAAAATGCCCAGAAAACATTTCCAGGATTGCGCTAGAAGGAGAGCTGGGAAAAACTGGTTATCTTAGTAGACAAGTGTTCTTATCTCTAAAAAACTGTGTAATATGAAAAATTTGAATGGTTGTTTAAACTCACAAGCACCATTTTTGCTCTAGGCCCAGTTTTTGCTTCCATATAGAAACAAGAAAGAGAGTAAATGCTTTTACTGTCGTGGCAGATTAAGTTGAATCTCACTAAAACAAACAGAGACAAATCCCAAAACATGGCTGGATTAGAATGGCTCCGAGCCTCAGTACTCAGACACAGTTTCGACCTGGAAGCTTAAATCTCCCTTTGATGACACTTCTGTGTGTTATAATTAGGTCAATGCATTATGTAAAGCTTGATACAGTGGTTATTAATTTTTAAAGATTAGCCATGTACTTAAATCTTACAATTAAAATCCAGCAGATTCACCGATTCATCCATTTCACATCATATAGCACTCTTTCCTGTCATCTAATCTCTTTTTTAAAATTTGATGGATGGTTCCCAAACCACAAAGCCTCTAATTATCAAAGAATGCATCTATTATTAGGAGAAAACTGTGTTAGAGCTGCTGTGGATTATACATTACAGAGAGGAGACTTGGCGAGACAGACTGTTTATGTAATTTCTTACAAGGGCTTTACTGCTGAAAGCCAACCAAATGTTTTCCTGTTAATAAAACTAAATAACGAGCTTGAACCACTTCATTAGCTGTTTTGTAGGTGCGCTGGAATGCTTTGTAAGAAAGTGGAAAAGCATTGTAAAATGACCACGCTAAGTAACACCAGACTGGTGAAGACACCGTCTCGGTTTTGGCGCCAACACAGGAAAATCGCAGGAGGATGGTATCGTCGTATCTTACCTCAAGAAGAAATTGACATTTTCAGGTGTCTGTTTAAACAGTCCTTCAAACTGGTCCCTCGCCCACTGAAACAATTACAAGACCAGATTAGTGAAAAAAGAATAAATAACACAATAAAAAAAGACTTTCTTTTGCAGAGCACTGTGCAACCACTGCAGTCATTTCAAATGTTGTGGTCATTGTTATGTTTAAGAGCTAATATGAATTTTAACAGCATTACCTCAGCAGGTAGAATCACACAGAACAATCCAAATTCTTTGTGCTAATTACTAAACTATATGCCAATAATACATGGGGACTATTGTATTCACTGGTCATCTGGTATTAGATGCAATAAATTCCCATTACAGCAAAAGTGAACACAAAGCTGAACGACTTGATTTTATACCTGCAATGTGTGCTCAATGCGGTGGGGGAAGTTCTTGAGAGTACACAGTGGGATAGCATTGCTAGAACTTGATTTAGCCGGTCCATAAGACTCCGTCAGGTGTGGAACCACCACCAGGGTGTGACCTTTGGTCCCTAGAGTTCCCCCCTCCAGCATTGGCTTCTGGTGTTGCACACAGCGTCCATCAAGATAGACCCCTGACCATCAAAAATACTGGGTTAAAGCCTAGAAATGTACATGTACAGTCCTTATACTTACTGTAATTATGAACTGTGAATGTTTTTATATGATTTCTATAGACTGCAAATTTTTTTTATACTTGACATCTTATATATAGACTGAGATACTGTATATAGGCTATAATAACATTTGTATAATTCATTATTTTTACACCAATACCTCATTTTTTAAATACCCGTGCCCCATTTTTTTACACCTCTTTTCTTATTCATAATTAGAGTCTTTTTTTTGCACACCGTGGGTACGTGGGTATGTCCCGAACCTATGGCGATATTAACAATAAAGATGACTTTGACTTGTAATTTCATTTTATAATACAATGACAGTAAGTGTCCTCACTGGCTTCCACATTGTCGAGGGCTGCAGCCACTCCATCGAGGCCCATGAAGAAGCAGTAGTCGTATACTCCTTCACTGTCAGCATCCAGGCGATTCTGGTGCGCTGTGATTCTCATCTGTGGGTTTATGTCACACGCAGCTCTGGCTGCAACTTTTGATTTAGGTTCCTGCCAATTGACAAACACACAAAAATGGGAAAGTTAGTCTGTGAGATAACGTATGTGAACAAGAATAGGTATTAAAAACAAAATAATAATAAATCTGAATAAGATCTGTATTCCGAATAGCGTGCCAGAATTTCTTTTGTTAGCATACCCCAAAGCTTCACTTTACTATTATTCATTTTTTCAGTAGCAGCTGTTTACTCTAATGAGAGATTAACTGCCTGATGTAGTCCCAAAATAAGCCATACAATAAAACAGTTACAAGTGTTGGAAAATGGCAGCTATGTGGAAACTAAAACAAGCCATCTCAGGCTGTAATAATACCTTCATCCCCAGCCTCTCCTGTAAGTAAAGCCCTGTTAACTTGCACAGATGTGCTATGACACTTTTTCACATTTTTCACTACAGAATTGTGATACACTGTACTGTGTGGCTTCTCACCCCGATATCACGAGTCCTGAACAGGAACTGGCGGTTCAAGTTGGATCTTTCTATTAAGTCCATGTCTGTTATGGTGATGTGTCCATCATCTCCTGCACCAAGCCCCATTAGGGCAAAGTTTTTAAGAAGCTCACAGCCAATAGCACCAGCTCCAACCTTGAAAATAACAGGAAAAAATGTGTTTTACAATGTTGCAGAAAATCATTCATCTGTTGTTGCTCATTACTACATAGAGATTAGGCATTCAGTAGCTCATGTACTTCCTGAAATGCATACACTGTCTCCCTCAAAAATGTTAACCCAGCACAAAATCACACTTTTAAAGGAAACAGGGAAAGTACTGTTAAACAGCCCCTATAGAAAGATGCCAGGAAATGCCACCTGAATCACAGCTATTTCCTGAATGTGCCATCATTTACACCAGACAAGATCAAAGAAAAACACACATGGAGTTTCTGCATTACAGTGCAGAGTGTGCCCTCTGTTGGACAAATATCAAATCAGTCCTCACCAGGAAATACTTCTGCCGTTGAAGCTTCTCCTGGAACGCAGAGCCAAACACAGCAATCTGTCCATCATACCTTGTGCCGTTCTATGAAAAAGAAAAGAGACAGATGAAATGCGTTTGAATGCTGTTCATATTAGTCAAATGAAGAGCTTGTTTGATAGCCTGGGAATCTATATTTTAAAGGTATACCATCGCGAATGAGCATTCTGTCGGCTGATGCTTCTCCTCAGGCAGGCACTCCAGTGCATCAAAATATAGCCACTGCTGAAGAGGTGTGAATTTCCTACTGCACGCCTGCAGGAATATTATAGAAGGCACACAATACTCGGTCAACTCAAAAAAAGACTCGACAGTGTAAACAGTAAAAGTTTATGATGAATAACCGCCCCCCCGCAAAGATGAACATTTTCAGGCATTTTCTTCAGACATCACCTTAATGACTTCCTGAGCAGCCAAGCCTCCTATGAAAGCATTGATGGGAGCCAAATCTCCCTGGGCTGTGTACGACAGGCTTTGTACTGTGACCTCATCTAGCTCTTCCAGTTGTGCAACTTCATTCAGCTCTCTCACTATGGTTAGCAGGTAATCTGCATCGGACTGTAGAAGCACCAACAAGTGAGTGGAAACAGTCCTGTAAATTGCTTTAATGGTTAAACTACAGCACCATAGCTGGATTTACAGACCTGGGACCAGAGACCAGGGAGTCGCTTTTCTTTCTTCACAAAGCTATGCAGTGCTTGGAAAGCCAAGTGCAGGGTCTTATGCCGAGATATTTTTCCAAAGTCGTTCATTACCAGCAGATCATGGTCCTGTAAAGCCTCACTCAGTGGTTTCTGCAAATAAAAATGAGATTATTTCATTAACAATGGATTTATTGTTTAAAAGCTAAAGTAGAAACAAAACGCTTGTACCTACAAATTTTAGCAGGACTGGCTGTTTAACCTCATTCACCACTCCACCCCGTTCATATTCAGAAAGGGCTGAAGTGTCACCAATGCTGAAGGAATACTGGCCTAATGATTGAGATGACAAATGACAAAGGTTATTATGGTGAATTGAAATTAAAAAAAGTTAAAAGCAGATTTACTGAAAAATAATACAAACCCAATGCTGAAAATATAAAACTATAATGACTGCCGATGACTTACAGATAAAGAAGAAAAAATCTCTAATTGCATCAGATTTTTAGAGTAGTGATCATCATAGAGGTTGAAAATGTCATGAAGAGAAAACTTGAGGAAAGAAATTGCCATCTTTGGTAAAAAAAACACTGACCCCGGACTTTGATCTCCACGGGGCCCATATTGTTTAGTTCTGTCATGCCTTGCACTTCAGAAAAAATAACTTTATCGCCATCTGAGAGTCCGTGCTTCTGGTCATCTGTGCAGATCACCACTCCAGGATTATCCTAAAATAAAGACATGCTAACTGTCAATTCTTAAGCCTGTTAAATAAACCTATTTGCAACACTTCTTGAACAATCTGGTTCAGGGATTGTTAGTCATTACAATGGTCAGAGTTTGAAAGCATATCTTGGATTCACTTAGGGGTCCTCTCATAGGATCTGTTATACACATTACACAGAAATAAATGAAGTACCAAGATTTCAAAATGTATGGCTGGATCTGCAATTTAGCATTAGCACAAAATAAAATGAAAAGCGTTACCTTAGAGATAGATTGTATCATCACTGATGCAGGCATCTCTCCATCCCGGTCCAAGACCTCAAATTTCTCCCCAAAGTCACAGAACAGCTGACTGCAATTGAGAGTTTTCTCTTGATTGTTCCATAATGTTGATTTAAATACATGTTCGAGAGTTTATCTTACCCACAGAGTCCCTTGGTGTCTGCTACAATGAACTTAATTCCATGTGAATGACACAGCTCCCCAAAACGCTTCTGATCCTCCAATGAGGAGTCAGTGAGGACCACTACCTGTAAAAACATAGCCCTACTCAGAAAGGTGTTTTTTGCTTGATGTGCACTATGATTTGGCCTTGATGAACTGAATATTATTTAATGAAGGGCAGAAAGTTTCTCGGTTCCAGAATTTTTAAAAAAAGATTATTTTAACCTTAGTGGACATCAGCACAGTACTGTTGGGAAAAAGATTAAAATACCTGATATTGCAGAAGAAGGTTTTCATCTAGTGGTCCAGTGTAGTCTGTCACAACCACATGCGGGTTTAAAACTGCCAACTGTTGTACTGAGCATGTAGCCCGGTTCTGACCAAGATGAGACTCCTTCAGGAAAAACTGTTGGGAACAATTAAAATGAAAGACAAAACAATCTCAACCCAAGGTCCACCTGCTTTATTACGTTTGACCATCCATCCATCCATCCATCCATTCTCTTCCACTCATCCCCCATGACCCTGAATTGTATAAATGAAAGAAAATAAATGAATGGATGACCATCATCAGTAAACTGAGTTTGCTCAGCAGTAATTCTGAGCAAGTTTTGAATGTTTTGCCTGTGTCAAGGCTCAAAGAGTGAAAGAGAAATCTTAAAATTTATCGGGTGTTTCCCAGTGCATGATAAAGAAGGCGGGTGTCCTCACTAGTGAAAGAAAAAGCAAAACTAAATGTGCACAAACATTCGATCACTTAACATTGAAATATTGAGGATTTATTTCATCATGGAATAATATCAGTGCCACAGTTTCATCCTAAAGTCTAATAACATTTGAAAAGAAAAAAAGGTTTGAAAAAAAAAAAACAAAACATTACCAGGATCACAATCAGCTCGGTTTAGTAACCCTTCATCACACAGGCTTCCTAAAGTTTGTTGTATATTTAAGTGTTTATGCAGTCAGCTCAAACGCATCCCTCTTGGATACCTGAGATGACAGGTCGCTCCATGTTGTCATTCCTTCGTCCTGGACAGTGACATGTTTAACTCCGGACAGCACCACATTCTTGGCTATTTCAACTCCCAGACCTTTCATTCCTGCAATGAGGACCTTGGCTGAGCCCATTCGGTGCATCGCCTCATGGCCCAGAACATAACTGTGCAGATTAAAGAACACACAGTGTCATAGGTCATTTAAAACAATTTAAATACCAGCAATCATTCATTTCTTAGACGATACCGCCGGTCACTTTTTGGCAGGTGTGCACTTTTTGGCAGAACATCGCTGGTACTTACAGTTGTCGAGAGTAGAATCCTTCATCGATTTCAGAGATTTCTGACATTTTGTAAAAGCAGTTGAGGGCAAATCTGAGAGAGCTTAGAGAAAGAATCGTCCAGTCAAAACCCGGAACTGAATGTAAACCGGTTGTGATAAAAAGAAAAAAAAAACGCAGCAGTTTTCAGGAAAGTATTTCAGTTTCGATTCAGTCTCTGCAAGGGACCCACCAAGAAACGCTTTCTGTAACGGCCACTAGAGGGCGACTCGAAACTTTGTAACCTTTGTCCCTCTGTGCCTAGTGTTGGGTAACAATAAAAGTTTCTCACTTTTTCATATTTTCCACTGCGAGTAGGAAAGTGCAAGTAAATTATTTATGATTCTCTGGCTCAATTTCTCTTTAGCTCTAGTTTCTCTGTGCTCACCTTAAATCTGAAAAGCAGGATTTAATACATAAACGTTCAAGTCCTTAATGAAACTCACAGAATCCCCTCATGCATCAATAAAAATAGACTTATAGCTAAAGCAGGACATAATTTCTATCCTGGAGTCTGAAGTTAAATGTATGTAACTGATTAGGAAGAAAGAATAAATGCAAAAACAATATAGAAATAAAAAATGGTTTGTCTAAAAATATGTCTGAAGGTAAATTTTAGCATTACTATGGTGACAGTAACAAAAAAACACACTAGTATTACGTAATGTCTATGTCATAATTTTCTATAATCTCAGTCTGGCAGTCAAAGAAAAAAACCCAACTGAATGTATTACTGTATGTGTAGGATGGACCGAAAGTGACTCATTATTATCATCAGACAGAGAAATAAACAGGCTACCAGGGTAACTATGGTGTGACTGGGGAACACACAAGATTAGCAAATAATAATTTTAAAAAAAGCTGTTAGGATGTCCAAATTTATGAAGTTATAGATGAAATTCATAGACAACACAACATTTCAGATGGTACAGTTTCAAAAAAATTGTTTATAACAATGACTTGGACACAAAATAACAAATTAATAATGTGAAAATACAGATGAAAGAAATGAATAAATAATGAAGTAAGTTATTCGGCCTATGTTCCACTTCCAAAGTGGTAGGTTTACTTTTATTTTCTCACTAAGAACTGTTAATTAATATCTCACATGATACAAACATTTGTAATACTACTACTACTACTAATAATAATAATAATAAACTTGAATACCCTTACTTTAAACAGTCTTCTGGGGATTTAATATCTGGAAACATTCTTTCTTAGCTACAAAATAGATTGTTTTACTTGTATGGGCCAAATCCAAATCTAAACTGCAGTGAGCTCTAAGTCTGTTTGCTTGGCCCATGTCTTATGAGTCAGGTTGTCAGATACACAGATGTAAGCTGAGGAGCAAACATGATGTCCTTACCATTATTGTTTTTGGCAGATTGTTTGATTAGTCTCTCACTCTCACTCTCACTCAATCCAGCAAAAAAGAAGAAAAAAACTTCTTCTTTCTTTTGGCTCCTGCACTACCTCAAACTTTTTCTACGACATTAGGAGTAATGGTTGCTTGTGGATTTTTGTGGTTTTAGGTCAGGACGTTAAAGCCTGCTGAGTGACATTGTAGCGTATGTTTACTTTGAACTTTGGATTCAGTAGTAGATGTTTAACTTTGGAGTATAAATCCACATTATAGCATTTCTGTTGGCACACTGATGACAGTGATGGTCATTTTGGCCTCAACTTTTACAGCCTCCATGTACCATCATCCAACAGAGCAAAGTTGAGGTTTTTCCATGTGTTTTATACCACTAATACATTTTTAGGTGGTCTGTCTGGAGAAGGGAATACATTCTTCCCATAACTTCCTGGCTGCTGAGGAGAAACTGTTCCTCATCTAAAAGCAATGCATTTTTGGCAAATGTCCTTCAGGCGCTGATATAAGCTACAGACTGCTTTCAAAAGCCAAGATTTTTTTTCCACAAAATTTTAAGTCTGACTGGAAATATGTTTCAGGATGAAATATGACAAAGCTCTCTTGGAGAGGAAATGATGAGGATGTTTTTGCGGTGGTCAAATTTCGCAACTACTTCATACTTCCTCGTTGCAGGCGCGGCTTGGTAGGGCAGAATCCACTTAGGGAATATCACAGTCCACAGTCAAGCGAGTCAGAATGATGATGACATTTCCGGTCTTTAACAGTTTAAAAATTAAACATTGAATCATATTAGAAAATTTGTTTGAACGGGCAGTGTCATTCTCATTTTTAAAGCACAAAAACGACACGAATTATTTGTTTTGTAATAATAGCGAAATGAATATTGGTCCAGACAGATAGATGTACCTTTATTTAGCAAACAGGATTGATAAGATAATAATGGCACGATAATGGCAGGATTTAAGGATATTAATTTCCACAGTGTTTATTTTTTCATTATTGAAATTTCGCTTATAATTTATCCAGATCTCCCGTCGATACAGTACCATACAACTGTAAAAATGTAAATCTCTCTGTAGCTCTGATGACCTTAAAAAAATAAATAAAAAAAATCACCCTTTAGACACGAGACCGCTGGCCTGGAATGCTTTTATTGTGAAGGGTTAGTGACTTCCTGTTTTTTTTGACGTAAAGTCTGGTTGTCTTAAAGGAATGAGGGAATTCAGTGCCAGTGTAAACTCATTGATAGAGCTATTCAGTCGCTGTCAGGTGAGTGGAACTTCACTAGCATACGTATCTCTGAGGGACTCAAATTTGTTAAAGAAGTTGTTAAAGATTTTTTAATGCATTTTATTGGTTCCGGAGAACTTTCAGCTATTGGTCCATGTTAATGACTCCTATCCAAACAGTTCGAGTTAATACAAATGATTCTAACTGTAGTAGTATCATGGTTTTCATTAGGATTTATGTCATATAGTAATGTGAAATTTACAGTAACGTAGTCCTATATAAGCCTCCATGACCGTTTTGCACTGATAATAACTATTACTTTTGTGTATTTGACACATGTAATGTAGTTGTTACTCTATATGTATTTTGTGTAGTTTTGGTGGGCTGAACGCTCCCATGGTTACTCCACATGTTACAACGCGTTGTTTCTTGTCCGCTTTAGATTGTATCGTTATCCTCGCAAATTCTTGTTGGCTTTTACATGCCGTAACTGCGTATATTAGGTAATACCACCTTTTAAAATGAGGCATTTACACCTGAAGATAAGGAAGTGCTTAATCAAGAGCCTCAAAAAGAAAAAGAAAAAAAGCAGCTGATACTTTCCTCCTTCCTCAGTTCTCCAGCTGTGCCTCAGATTAAGTAAGCTAAAATGTTTACAGTATCCAGTGGAGAATCTCGGCTGAATATGAGAATCCAGTGGTACAGCTCCCTGTCTGGTAAATCTCAACATTCCTTCTCTGCTTTTTCTTGCAGAGCTCCTGCTGGTTCTCCAGAATGTTTTCTTCGAGAAAACTGTCTTATAGGTAGCATTTATTCACAGCAGACCATAAAGTGGAAATGGTCAGTTTGACTGCCTTGTTGACAGTATGGATATGGATGCAATCACAAACTGCTTCGGGGCAGCACACATGTCCTTCTACACCTCAGAGGTCCGTAGATTTCACTGTAAAATATTCCCTCCCCCACTTCCAAACCCAAAATCCAATACAGAACATTGCAGTGAACCCGGATAATGAACAAGTTTACATTGGATATCAGAATGCGGTAGTGGGAGTCAACAGTTCTATGAATAAAATATGGGAGTTGAAAACTGGACCTATAGGCAGTCCTGATTGTGAAACCTGTCTGGCATGCGATGTAGAAGTTAAACCTGAGGACCCAGTGGATACAGACAACGAGATTCTGCTTTTGGATCCTGCTCTAAATATAGTTCCATACTTGTACATTTGTGGAAGTACTCGGTATGGGATCTGTTACTTTACTAACATTACCCTTGAAGTTCCTAGACCTCAATGTTTATACACAAAAGAAAGGAACTCTCCAACCTACTGTCCTGACTGTGTGGCCAGCCCATTTGGTACCAAGGCCACGATCGCTGAAGATGGGCAGATATCATACTTCTTTGTTGCAGCCTCTGTCAATGACAGAATAACGCAGACGTACCCAAGGAGGTCATTATCAGTGCTGAGGCCACTTTCAACTGAAGATGGTTTTGACATGGTCACAAACGTGACAGTGCTTCCTGGACTACGTGACTCTTACAGCATTAACTACATCTACAGTTTCTCTGCCGAGGATTATGTCTACTTTCTTTCCTTGCAGAGGGAAAAGCCCTCCAAGAGCGATTCAGCTTTTCAGACTCGTCTGGGACGACTGTCTATTTCTAATCCAGAGATGTGGATGTACAGAGAGCTTATTTTGGAGTGCCGGTACGAGCCAAAGCGCAGGAGAAGACGGAGAGGGGTTTTCAAGGACACTGTTTATAATGGATTACAGGCAGCATATTTCGGACAAATTGGGAAGGATTTGGCTGATGAGCTGAGGGTAGCTGAGGGAGAAAACATATTGTATGGGGTGTTTGCGGAGGTAAACAAGCATGGCCAGCCTCAGAAGAACTCAGCCCTCTGTGCCTTTCCTTTAGCTAAAATAAACCAAGCAATCGAGGCTGGTGCGGAGGCCTGCTGTAAGTCAAGTACAGAGCAGCTATCCAGAGGTCTCTGCCACTTCCAGCCATGTGAGAACTGCCCACATGAAGTGAGTAACTCTTTTTTTTATGCTCGAGCGTCGTCAGAATGTCACTATATGCCCATACAGGAAGTGGTCTGTCCAGACAAACATTGTGTAATTAAGTCATTTGTGATGAGAGCAAAGTGATTTACAGTATTATTATTTTCTTGAGCAACAAAGGATTCAAAGTGAAACTAAAGTTAGTCCATAAATCTTGAAAATTAAAATGATGTATGCCTGCGGTAAATCTGATGAAGGTGAGTGTGTGAGCGAGAGAGAGAACAGGGAGGGGTGGATGAGTCAGTGGTGTGACCTGCATGTTGCCACACCATTACTCTGTTCTGTTTCAGTCACTGCTCAGTAAGTTTCAGTCTTTCTCAATGAAAAGGTGTGAACTGTTTGTAGTACAAGGCTTTGGTATAAAAACAGTTTCAGTTTCTTTCATTTTAAAACAAATAACTGAGAGGACACAAACTGCCTCAGGGCAGCACACATGTCCTTCCAGTCCTAGCAGGTTAGTGGATTTCACTGTGGAATATTTCCTCCCCCACTTCCAAATACACAAACCAATACAGAAGAGAAAGGTACCGGACGGTAAAGGCAGGTTCAGTCTTAAAAGAATATGCACACCTCTCTCTTGAAACACCTTGAATGCAGCTATGGTTCCTCACGTCAAAATAAAATAAAGGTGTGGTCTTTCATTTTATGGCGCTCAGTCTGTGTCCTTTGAGCTCCCACAGGCATGTACACCTACGGGAATGTGTGCCAAGAAACACAGGTTATAAATTGTGCTGATAAAAATGTGGAATTTCAAGGGGAGGGTCAGTGTTGGACTGTACTCATCACTGTTTGAGTAGGAAATAGGATGAATATGAAAGAAGTGAGGGGCAAGGAGGAAAAATATCACTCAGTCAAAAAATATTAGTTAAAAGAGTCATGAAGCTGTCTTTAGAATCCCAGATTCTTACTTATTGAATCTGGTGTGTTCAATACAGTGAACTGTATTTCCATTTAAGCATTAAAGGCTGAGAAGCTCAAATGGTGTGAAAATTGGACATTGAAGTGAGAACTCAAATCTGGGCATGCTGGAGCAGGTCAGCTTAATTACTTCACCAGTCTTGCAAATCCTGCTTTTTTCCTGGATGCTGACCTTTTTTTAAACCAGTCTAACTCATGTTTTGCACGCCCACCGTGCAAATGTTTAGTTTCGGCAGAAGACAGAAACTACTCTGAGAAACAGTCACCAAGTCAACAGACCTGAGGTCACTGCTGTTTTATGACTTTCCACTTACGGCTTGTTACCATGACTGGAGGAAACTACAGCACTTCCTCTATAAATGAATAAAATTACGAATTTTTTTCTATCCCTTTTTCTTGTCACATAAACACGTAGTCATGTATGAAGTTCAGCTGAAGTTGAAACTCCTTGAGCTGCCCATGTGTAAATGTGTTTTTTCTGCTTGTACAGAACTCTGATAACAGATGCACTGATAAGCCCACTCTGGTGTCAAAGCCACACTACAGAGTCGATCTCTTCAACAGCGAGATGAGAAATGTACTGTTTACTTCAGTTCTGGTGAACACGATTGGGACTCATACGGTGGGCCATTTTGGCACGTCGGATGGCAGGATACTCCAGGTAACAACGTGGTGTTGGGCTGGAGAGTAAAGTTTGAATGCATTATACTGAAGTACTGAATGTAGATGTTTTTGCTATGATTTCCATGAATCCTCGCGACATTACCTCTCTGTTTCACATGTTTAGATGATTCTGAGTCTCTATAACCGTATTATTTTTGCCAACTATTCACTGGGAGAGACTGCAGTGTCGAGGAATGCAGCTGAGTACTCTGAGGATTCACTTCTCTTTGTGGTTGGAAATAAGGTAACACTCGTAATACCTGCCACAGGTACTGCTTATCTCTTGATGAATTTTCTCTTGTATGTCTTTTATAACACCCCTCATCTTACTCTCTCCCCAATCAAGATGTTCAGGGTGCCCTCTACAGGACCAGGGTGTGCACATTTTAAGACGTGCCCCATGTGTTTGAACGCTCCGTCTTTCATGAACTGTGGCTGGTGTTCGGGAATCTGCTCAAGGCAGGAGGAGTGTAGCTCACAGTGGAACAAAAAGTCTTGCGGACCTATCATAACAGAGGTAGATCTGCCACTCTGTGTAACTCTGTGATAAGCCATTGCATGGTTAAACAAAATGAGTCATAAAGTTCCTCCAGTCACACTGATTATACATACACATAATTAGCTACGGATTTATGGTGGTAATTTTATTTTTCCAGTTTTTTCCTAAAATGGCCCCCGCTGGTGGTGTGACTGAAGTGACGCTGTGCGGTTCAGAATTTCAGTCTAGTGTGCGACTGGCCATCATCAGCGGCAAATCCCACATCGTTACTGTGGGCTCAGGGACCGTGTGTGATGTCCTGCCTGAAAAGAGCAATAGTAACAGGTGAGTAGTTCAATCCCACATGTGGTCCATTTCCTTATGTTGGAAGTGCTGCTCAATGTGCTGCTCAGACTTAATTAAAAAATGATGGTATTGAGTTTTGTTACTGGTTATATAACTGAAGTGTTAATTCAGACATATAAACTTCTGTTCTTATCATCTGAGTGACATCTTTGGTCAAATTATTGTGCAAAAGGATAATTTGTTTTGCACAATTAAAAACAGATTGAAGCTGCTTTCAGCTTCTCCCTTATTCACAAAGGGACGGGTAGCTCTATATTTTTTGATTGAGCAGATTTTCCTGATTAACTACAATGTAGAGCTTGAAGAACTGAACATTATGTGTTAAGATAGAGAAATTAATGTATTTGGCAATTAGACCCTATGACCCATCATGAATCCCAGCAGTGAAAGGATTTAGGACAGGACCCCCCGGAGTCTAGATGCTGGTGGTGGTGAAATGAAGACTGGGGCTTGGATGGAGCTCTCACTGAGGTGTCTGTGAGGTGGGGGTGGGGAGGAGGTGGCTTGCGTGAATGAGAGTCTGAAAGGGATAAGGATGGAGAGCACAGATTTAAACCAGGCAAAGTGGGGGCTGATTGGTTCAGAGGAGGCAGGGGAAAAAGATTATTGGACGAGAATAACAATAACAGCGTTGAGACTGACAGCGTAGTGATGTCAAGAACAGAAAAGCAACACCCAGGAAAGCAGGCAGATGAGCGATTACAGTTTGTCCTTATTGAATTTAGTTGACCTCTTGGGTCTCAGAATACAGGCTTATTTTTTTTCCTAGAGTTTCCAAAAGTAGAATAGAAGGTAGAGCCTTGAGCTATTAGGCCCGTCTCCTGTGGAATCAGCTCTAGTTTGGGTTCACGAGGCAGACTTCCTCTGTACTTATAAGATTAGATATAACAGTTTTCCTAAATGAAGCTTTTCATAGCTTTAATCAGGGCTGATCCTCGACCATAATCTTGTATGCTGCTATATGCCAGGCTGCTAGGGGAGTTCTCATAATGCGCTGAGCACTTAACCTTGACAACCCGATTTTCAGTCGCCACTCGTAAATAAGACGCTCTTGCATGTCATTAACTTTTATCTTCTCTCTCACATGATTTGTCTTTTGTTGTTGTTTGTCGTCCCTTTATGGGAAACATCTGATGGCTCACATTCTCTCACAGAACTAACAGACATGTCATTCCTTGTGTCTCTAATACAGACTAGTGTGCAAAATCAAGGAAGAAACACCAAACCAGGGCCTCAACATCACTGTGGAAGTGCATGAGGGAGAAGTGGAGGGCATTTATTCAGTTGAAGGCACAGCTCAGATTTCTGGCTTGTCATTTGTGGTGAGATCAGTTTTTAAATGGCACCACCCATTCTGTTTTCTAATTATCATAAATAATTTCTGTAATGCATTTCGGAACCACAATGTGATTTTACTTTGTGTGTTTCTAATTAGACACCCAGCATAACAGAAATCAAGCCTGATTACGGGCCCATGTTTGGAGGAACAGCGGTTACATTAACAGGCAGATATCTTAACACAGGAGTAACAAGAAATGTCCAAATTGGAGATAAAAACTGCACCATTCAAAAGTGAGTAACATAGACGCTACGACACATTGGTTTTGCTGTGCATTTAAGCAGGAAGTCTTAGTTACGTACAGTTGGTTATTTGAATTTCTATTGCTTTCAGTGTTTCTGAAGGAAACGGGAATTTGTCTTCAATCGTCTGCCACACAGAAGCCGCTGAAGCTGTTGGGGAACTACCTGTGAAAGTCATTATTGACAGCCTTCAAGTGACTGACGCTAAGATGTTTTCCTACAAGAATAATCCTGTTATAAACTCTGTGTTGCCGAATTGCAGTTTCCAAAGGTATGAACTAAACTGGTCTAACTAATAGGTTTACCACCAAGTTCCGCATCAAAACTAGCAGGTATGCTCATTTATATTGCCTTACAGAGGCTCCGAGCTGGTGATAGAAGGTCAGAATCTTGATGTCGCTAACAAAATTGTGGTTGAGTACACTCGCTCCAGTGAGCGTTTTCAACAGGTAAGTCAAGTTTTGCAAAACTTTACTGGGATTTTTACTAATGCATTTACATTAGTCAGTTAATTAATTTTAACTTGATTGCAAACAGCATATTATTTTTTTGTTTTACCTCAGGTTTGCAATGGCACAAGAAACGCCACACACATGGAGTGCTGGGCTCCTGCTTTTCCAGAACGAATTCCAGATACCATTTTTAAAACTGGAGCGCTTTCTATTCACATAGATGGGAAAAATGACGTCTGGAAAAGAAACTTTTCCTACTACCCTAATGCCCAAGTCATTCCCTTTGAAAATGATGACAGTATATTACTTTTAAAACCAGGAGAGACCGAGGTTTCACTGCATGTATGTTCACACACTCATCCGCAGTTTTTCCCACTCTGTCATTTGTTTGGCTGTTTGTACAAAAACCTCAGGAACAGTAGTTGCATTCTTCAACATAGTATTCTTCACAAGACAACAATTACTACTTGTGTTTCAATATTTAAATCCTCTTTCAATTTGTAACAGCATAAAAAATTGGATGCAGTACAAACATGTATGAAGATCACAATGACCATTGGTGATGCGGTTTGCAAAGCACAGGTTTTGCAAAATGAGCTGACCTGCAGGGTTCCTAAAGGGCTGGTTGTTCCCAGCGACGGGCTGCCTGTTAGGGTAAGAATCATCTGTTTAAGCCATCCTAAATCACTTATGGAGACTCATATTTAAGTTAATGTATTTAACAAGAGGGATCATATTTTCCACTGCTGCAGGTGTTTGTGAACCATGAAGTTTATGATGTGGGTACAGTGCTCTTTGATGACAGCTTCAACCAAAATGCGATTGTAGGCATTGTCCTGGGCATCATTGCCGCACTGGTAGTAGGAGCTGCCCTTGCATTAATTGTGATGATTCATTTAAGGAAAAAAAAGAGAGGTGAGAATGACTTTGCTATTTCGTGATGCATTTCAATAAACTGACATACTTTACTAAGCAATCTTGCAACAAATTTTAATCACTGGAACTCAGTTTTTTACATGCATCTCTCAGTCGTTCTTAGCTGACCTTCGGTTGCTAACTGGTGCTTCACACATTATCCTCAGTGGATTCTTCCTTTCACCTGTTTCCAGTGACATTCACAATTTAGTAAAAAAAATGTAATTTTATATATAAAAAGCCCTACATGACCAAGCTCATGATATAAGGTTTTAGCTCATCCACTGATATCGTATTTTAGCAGGTGGCATGAAGGATCTTGTAACTGTGTATTCTAAAAACTGCTATAAAAATGCTATTATTTCAAATTTCTAGGCACACCTTCAGAATGTATTTTGTCCGGTCTATCTCTATGATTTTTCTTTGTTGATTGATTTTGATTTATTGAATTTACCCCCCCCTCCCAGCCACCCTAGAGAATCGTTTATCAAGGATGATGTCACATAATCTACGCCCGAGCAACAATAATCCTTCTTCTCCAACAGATGACTACAGACAAGGTGAGAGATTCAAGTCATGAACTGATTCAGTTTAAAGTGACAAAGAAGAACTTGACTAATAAAGTTATTTAGGAACATTATTATTATTTAGGAACATTATCAACTTCAGCATAGATAATCATTTTAAATTTTTTTTATCTCAGTCTGTTAAATACATCCATGCTTTTCATTCTTTGCCTTTACTCAGATTTTATCAGTTGATTTGTTTTTATTTCTTTACCTGTTTGTGTTTTTCTCTAATGCATTACAATAGATCTTTACTATCAAACTTCAGGTTCAGCAGGACTGGCTTTCCAGGGATTATTGTACAGTGCCAGCTCTGATCATCTGTCTGTTCCTTTGATGTCACGAGACAATATCTCAATGGTTAGCCTGAATTCCAATCTTCTTGAAGAGGTCAAAGATGTGCTAATCCCACCTGAGATGCTCTCAGTTGAGGATAGTCAGATTATTGGCAAAGGTGAACCTCAGTATTGTACAATTGTTATTACTAGTCTGCCAATTTAGCACAGAATTCCTATAAGGCATTTTTTCTTCTAATATAGGTCACTTTGGGACAGTTTATCATGGATACCTGTTAGACAGCAACAAGAAAGAAATCCACTGTGCTATTAAATCACTGAACAGTAAGTGAATATCAGCTTATTTTATAAAAGAAATTGGTGTTTTGTGAGCTGCTGGCTGGTATATTAAAGTATTTTATCAAATGTGTTTTATTAACAGGGATAACAGATTTCGGGGAAGTAGACCAGTTCCTCAGAGAGGGGATCATTATGAAAGGCTTTAACCACCCTAACATACTGTCACTGCTGGGTATCATGCTGCCCAAAGAAGGGCTCCCCCTGGTGGTTCTGCCGTATATGAAGCATGGAGATCTGCGCCATTTCATCCGTTCTGAGAACAGGGTAAATTAAACTGTGGCGACTGTGAAGATGCTCTATTCACGTCATTACAAGTTTTAGCATTTCAGAACATGTCATTAGCTCTCTCCTTTTTTGTTTTTACAAACTCTTGTCCTTCACAGAATCCAACAGTGAAAGACTTGATTGGGTTTGGTCTTCAGGTTGCCAGGGGAATGGAGTACTTAGCCCAAAAGAAATTTGTTCACAGAGACCTGGCTGCGCGTAACTGCATGTGAGTGTGACTCATGCACTGATTACTGGCCTTGATATGAAAGACTTTGTCTGACTACAAGAGCCTTAGTTGGCCATAAGGGGAAATAATTCTGCAGTTTTAGCCGTTTTAAATTTGTGAACACATTGTTGTAGTCAGTTGTATATAGCAAAAGTAAAAAAATGTTCATGACAAAGCTGGGAATAAACTCATCAGCTTTCAGGCATCTTTTTAAATTATTAGTTATTTTATGCAATGTTAAAAAAAAGTATTAGATAAAGTGACAAATGTACAGTAACATGATTTTGAAAAAAAAATCATTTTCATTTTAGATTCTTTTTTTTAACCGAGTTAAGGATAAAAACGATTAAAAAAATAACGATAAAAACACGCTATAAACCCTGAAAACCATAAATTTCACACCCGAGCCTCAACTCTCGCGGCCCGGTACCAAACGACTCACGGACCGGCCTGGGGGTTGGGGACCACTGGTTTAAACACATAGATTACTCAACGTGTATAAGCTTACACCATTAGATCTCATCATAGAGAACATGATTGATATTCACTGACACTCGTTGTACACGTGCTAGTCTACATGTTAGAAATGTAAAGTAGAAATATGTTATTGGAACTAAAAAATCCATTCTTAAGATGTTTTGTCTTGACAGGCTGGATGAAAACTTCACAGTAAAGGTGGCTGACTTTGGTATGGCAAGGGACGTCTACGACAAGGAGTACTACAGCATTCAAGATGAGAAAAGGGTGAAGCTCCCAGTAAAGTGGATGGCCATCGAAAGCCTGCAAACACAGAAGTTCACAACCAAGTCTGATGTTGTAAGTGTGCCAAATTAATCAAGCCAGTGAAGATCATTTTAAATCAATCAATCAATCAATATACATATAATATATATTCTTTATCTGTTTCACAGTGGTCATATGGCATCTTACTGTGGGAGCTGTTAACCAGAGGTGCTAGCCCGTATCCAGCGGTGGACCCCTATGACATCACGCAGTACTTGTTGAAGGGACGTCGGCTTCTGCAGCCACAGTATTGCCCAGACACCCTGTAAGAATGAGCACCCTTTAACTATCCCGTAGCATATGGGCATTATTATGTAATTTTAATGTCTTTAGTGGCCTCAATTCCACCCTGCAGACCTCTAAATAGCAGGGATTTAATCCTATGTTACTTTGTATTTGAGAAAAAAAACCAATACCCGTTATTCAGTAGTGTCTTCACCTGCTTACTCTTTTACTTACTCAGCTTTTCATTCAATAATTTGCGCAATTATTCATTCCACAGCTATGTAATCATGCTGGCGTGTTGGGACCCGGAGCCCGAGTGTAGACCTACCTTCCATACCTTGGCTACCGAAGTACAGCGCATCCTGTCCAATCTGAAAGGAGAGCACTACATCAGTTTGAAGGTTACTTACGTCAACTTAGACCAGCCAAGGCCTTACTCTTCCCTTGTTGGAAATGAAGCCACGACCTCAGACTTGGACACAGACACTAATGCTGCCAGCTGAAGGTGCAATGACATAAACCTCTTTGGCAGGATCATGCAGAGTTGGAAAACATACAAGAGAAAAGGACAGCTTTCCTCACCATATAAATTTTTTATGTGTATAAACCCGAGCACGCTGAACATTTCACTACTGATTTATTTGACACTGTAGGCATTATAAACTCTAACTGGAGTGAAAAAAAACCCCACTGGAAGATTCATACTGGTTACTACATTTTTTTTGTGGCAAAATAGAAAAAGCATGCTGACTTATTTTCTATAACACAAGCGTGAATGAGACAAAATGAATGTAAAATAGAGCCTTGTTCTTAGACTTGCAGAACAGGGTTAAGTGGTACGTACATGGTGTTATTCACACATATAGTACGTGTCTCTAAATGTCTCTAAATCAGTACCTTAAACTTTGGGGACGTGTGAAGAGTGACTTGTGCTCAGGGGTTAACAGTTTTCATTTTTGCACCACAATTGTCTTGCCATATGGGCTAACTTAAATTGTTTTATTTAGGTCTGTAGCATGTTGATTTAAAAAGAGTACATGTGAACATCTTACATCACACATATAAAATAACTCAGTCTACACAAATGTGGAGCCGCTGATACAAAAAACGTTCTGGGCCCAGAGTTATGAAAGTGAGCTTTCTGTGCTGTGTAGAAACACATCCATGCCTGTAATTATCACTAGAGGGCAACAAATGCCTTATTCTGAAGAAAACTTGAGTTGCTGGTGCAGTGATGTTCTGCACTAGAGCAGTTGTCTCCACACAAAGGTGCCGCACCATCGGTACAACTATATTTAACTAAACCTCAGAGAACCAGATTCACAGTTTCACTGAGTGAATGTAACACATTACGGTCTTTTCATTTCAACCAGCATAATGTAACCTGCAAAGCATTTTGATGAATATCTGTGCCTTTTGCTTTTAATTAAAATAATCTCCACAGTACATAGGACATTCGAAGGTCATTTATTATATGGGCAATGATTTTAATCTGCAATGTGGTTTCAAACTGATTTTATTTTAGTTTATTTTCACGGACTAGCTTTTCACCAAGAGCAATGAATTCGGTTCAAAGATGAGTTTTGTTATTGCTCCATTTATTTATTTATTAATCAAAGACTGATCTGATCTTTTCAGTAGCTTCCACAGTCAAGCGGGGTTTTATACAAAATGCTTGATTCCATATAATCTTCTCCAAAAAGACTTATTGTGAATAAACAGTATGAAAAAAACCTTCAGCAGATGGGCAAACAGGAACATTCCAGCTTTTTAAAAAATCAATTTAAAATTTTATTCAGAGCACCGCAGCAAGTACAAAAGTTCTTCATGAAAGTGGATCGTCAAAGCCAAAGATGAAAATGATGCTGAGTGCATTGACACAGGTCTGAAGCAGTGCAGCGCTTGTTCTCTGCCAGGTAGATGAGAGGAAAAACACAAAACTGTTTGAGGTCTGAATAATGTTAGCTCAACCAGAGTGAAAACTGCATGCCTCTACCTAATCTGTGTATCTAGCATTTGTAATACTCTCTATGAATAATTTATGGATCTAAAAAAAGATTTTCTTTTTCCATCCCTTGCCTTTAGGTACTGTAAAGGTGGTAGCAATAATGACAAGCTCTGGTTACACTCAGGTCCAGGTTTTGGGAAAAAAAAATCTAATGAGCTGGCCTAAAGACTAAAGAGAATCTGGATTTTTTTTCCTATGAACATTGTGTAAGATGCCTTTATTTAAGTCATGTTGAAGCATGCATAGGATGTCTTTTGTTTGTATGTTACTAATGACCTACAGGAATTTTAAAAAATGTTTTTGCTATCAACCTTTTTTATTCAGATCATTTCAAAAAAGTATTTTTAGACAGTATGTGATGAGCAGGAGCTCATGCAGTAAGCACTCTAAGCTTCAACTCAATGAACCTAAAGCAGTAAAAAGACAGAGCACACAGCTTAACTGTTCCTCAGACTCAGAGTTAAGTTTTTCTAGACAAGCGCTATAAACCATCAGTCTTTGTTTGTGACATAGCATGGATTTTAAATAAAAAATGAAATCAATTTTGGGAATAAAGAATGGGTTTTTTTTACATTGATTTTCTTATGATATGGAAATCAGAGTGATTTTTTTTTTCTCCTGTGACAATATTTCTCTTTGCGTTTTGATTTCAGCAGACATGCTGAGCAACTGTCAGGTTTGGCACTACAAAAAGACACTATAAATGTGAAGTATGTTGTAAAAAGTGAAAGTAAATGTGCTCGGCCAACTATGTGTGAATAAACAGATCTCTTAATGGACTTCAGTTGAAGCTACAGTTGACTCATTTGTTGCTTACTGAAACTAAAGAAACTGATGCCCGGCACTACCACTAGGACATCTACATAGCTTAAAATGGGTTGCCCTGTGATCTGTTACTGAATTTTGTGTAATTGGTGGCCTTGCAGAAGGATTTTAAATAAAATGCTCCTAATATTTCCGAGATTGATGTCGATGTTCCTCAAACACATAATCCCATAATCCAAATTATGCAGCGTGAATGTATTTTTTGTAGAACGTACCCATGTTTTTTTTCACACACATACACGCACACACACGAACAAAGCAATCTAATAAATTTCTGACTTTTTAAATGAGATATACTAAACATCGGGGAAATGTCTGCTTCCATGACGTGATGACTGATGTTGAAATGAATGCTGTTTGCAAGTTAGAACCAGCAACTCCAAATGTAAATGTAAACGTGGCATTAGTCCATACCAGTTTAAGTCTGAGGACAGAACAATAGCAGACACTGGTATTTTTTCCAACAGGAGCTTCTTGATGCATGCTCAGCCATCCAGGTAAGTAAATGTCAAAAAGTTGTGGATGTTATGTTTTCAGTTTCTCCAACCTTATAAATAGTAAATATAGTACGTGTAGTACGTATAATACACATTAATAATTAGGAGGAAAATAAGTTAAACGATGGAGGGACAATCATTAAGTGAATATTATTTTATAACTAACAATACAATGAATTTCAAAGCAACCCTCAGCATAAGCACATAATTTCAGCTGGTCTGTTTATTCAGAACCACTAAATACTGAATGTTCCTCCTTCTCCTTGCACACACAGACACACAAACACCTTCCTATCCAAACCCACAGTGATGGGGAATAGCTCAACTGAACAGAGAGCAGACCCCTAAAGTGTCTGGTCTAAAATTCCTTTTGTTGTCTACAACAGTATATATTTATAAATAATTTAAACTTTTATTTCACACTGCCCTGGTTTTGGAGCAGAGTTGGTTGAAATCTGCAAAGTATCATACAGCAGCTGTTGTGTGATCTGTGGCAAACTGGACCAGAGAAGTACAAACTCAGTTTCATAGCTAAAATAAGATAATGATAATTTACTATAAATTAAATAGTATCATAGATATGCAATGCAAGTTCGCTGTAGAATCTTCCAGAATAACGACACATGAATAGAGACATTTTTGTTTAAAATTAGAAGCTGAAGGAACGGATAAGGTGCCAACATCTAAATGTTCCACTGTTTGTGATGTCACGGATGCAGTTGCCAGTTTATTTTGGCTGATGATGATGAGCTGAGTGACATGTTCAGCATTTGGTTTTTATGTTGGAGGTATCTGATCAGACACACTCCTCTGAGTTTTTTAATATCCAGATAAACAAGAGTGAATTAAAAAGAACTGCATTTGGAGACTGATCTTTAAACACCAGAAAGGCAACAAACTTCTGCAGAACAAGCTTCCTGCGGTTTGTCTGTGACTGATATAATGGTAATGATACTGTATGGCTATTTAGTGAAGTTGCAGGTGATCTGTATTGCATCACTTGGTATAAAAAAGGCCTGGGAAGTGAGAGAAAATAAAATAAACTTAGCTGATTCACAGTTGTTGAGCTACTCCCTGCAGCTGTTTGGGCTGTGCATGCAATTCGCAGTCTGAGGTTTTCATCATTGATCAAGGTCTCCCTGTTTTTCAAGACGTTGCTCAGAAAAAGAAAAAAAATGGGCTGAGAGAGACAGGGAAAGGAAATATGACACTATAACAAGATTGTGCAAGCTTAATTACTTACTAATAAGTTTGCATAGAAGTCATCGGCTTTCTTCTTGTTTACCTTTGTATACATTTATGTAACATTTAATAAATCAAATTTAAAGTTCTGTATTTGTGTACATAATATTTACTCAATATTTCAAATTACAGAATATTATGCAGTCAAAAGGAATCAGTTTCACAGTGCTCTAAAGTGCTTCATTTTTATTTAATTGCAAAACATATATCATAGGTGATCTGCTATTTTCACATTAATATTGAAATTGTTCCTAAGTAATGGACTAATGTAACGGAGTCCTTTGCATGTTAAAAACCCCTCTTTTCTTTTCAGAATATCTTGCATACATGTTGCACGCTTTCTCACGTCTGTTCTCTGAACTCAGTCCTCTATCCTTGAGCTTGTGTACCATCAGTAGCTACCTGAATAGCGAGGCAGTCTTCCTCCCTCTCCCTTGCGCTTCTCCATTGTTGCAATGCATTCAGAGGGAGGATGAGGAGTTGGGAGGTCACAGATGGAGAGAAGTGTTCTGTTTGTTCCTGTCTCTGCTCTCTGAGTGAATGTCTCCACAGATGGGATTATATTGAAAAGCAAACACAAATTTGCAGAGCAATGAAAGTGCTTTAGAACCACAAGGCCATGCACACAGTTAACTGTTCTTGTTTTTTTTCCCATTTGGAGTTTTTCATTAGCCGTCATCAGTGCGCTAATGCATTTTCTGGCTTACAAAACGCACATGTGGATTACAGTATTCATCCACATACTGAATGTGTTATTATGATAACAGCACAAATCTAATTAAATGTGATTAAATATTGAATGCATTCTAATACCATATCCAGTCATTGCCATCAAAACTCATGCACTCTGATGACTCAGTGGCACGGGTAACCATGAAAATGTATATGCACATAGAAACTCTGAAGATCATTCGTACGTTCCTGCAGTTTTAACTTTAGTCACACAGATTCATTGTCCCTGACTTCTTTTATCCTCCTTCTATTTCAGTGGATAGGCTCACAAAGTTGTGCTTACTGTGAATTCCTGGTTAGAATTTGCTTCCATAGTGACAGCTTGAAGGTATGTTTTATGTATATGCCAAATATGTTATTATATAACTAAAATAATGGAGAGTTCCTTTTAGCTGATAAATACTGTCTTTAATGTGAATGTGTGATAAAATACTGTAAATAAAAGAAATTATATATTTTTTTTTTATTTTACCATCAAGTTTGCCATCATCTAATGGGTTTAAAACGTGATTAATGTGATTCAGCTTGCAAACCTGTGTGTGATTTATAGGTATTCGTGGGCATGCACTTCTTTGGTGCTTTGTGCGTGCATTATATTTTATTACTGACTTTATTATTATTGAACAGGCTAACCGTTGATGTACCAATAACAGGAAAAAAACACGATGTTGTCCTTTAATGTCCTATTAAAAATATAATAACATAGAGTGAAGAAAACACATCATTACCTTAGTACGATGATTTAATAATGTACATTAGTTGCTCATAATTACAATAAAAACAAGTTCTTTTTCCGCATTCTTATTCTGAATGATGTGACCTGCTATGTGTTGGCACAATGCTGTTCTGTGCTATGCTTTCTCCACACTGAGTTTGGTTATTTATGGATTCATCTTTGGCCCATGGTGTTTTCAGGTGACAGAATAAAATCCTGAAGTCATACTAATGGCTTTCCTTTCTATTTAAACTTAAACATGGATCAATCGGACAGTCAGACAACCCATAAGACAAACCTTAAACATCCAGATTCAGCTGAAATAAACTCTGAACACATCAACCATTGTGACATTACATGACAGTTAGACAAAGTTGTTCCTAATTACATTAATGCAATGTGTCTTTTGTTCTCTTTAGGTACGGTGTCATAATTAGTTTAATTAGTAACACCTGCGGTGTTATTAACTACTTTTTCAGCCCAGATTGGGTGTTATTAAAAGGGTCTATTGCAAGAAGAACACTGAGTCATTACTGTTGTTCATCAAGGCTGTACAACTGCACAACTGTCTGCCGGCAACTGAGTATAAACTCCATCAAACCGACCCTCCCAGTTATTAGGGCAAACCTAATACATGATGGACCTTAACCAGATTTCTTACAGACATAGATCAATCTGAGGCTTTCTTTGTGTTTATAAATAAGAAGAAATAAGAAGCTAAGTTAGCCCTTATAGTGTATGCAACACTAAAGGGGACTTCTTACATGCAGTCTCAGTGTTTGGTCTTGTATATATCTTTGTGCATCTGTAGGGCAGAGCAATTGATTTTTCCCAGCGGGCCACAATTAGGGCTTAATTGTAACATCTACTCTTACCAGTAGCAGTTCATAAAGAGATCAAATTAATATTGAGCAGAACTATGTTTAGCTTATTTGTGAAATCCTCCACAACAGTCCCAGTTTCTCACACGGCCCCCGGGAATCTTAATTGCTCACCCCTGGTCTACTGTATGCTTTGTCTATGTATACAGAATTGTTACACAGCTTCTTTTTCACTCTGGCATGAAGCAGCCTGCATTGTTTACATAAACCTGTAAATATTTGGACCATGGTTGGACAGGAAAGATGGGTTTGGGGTAGCAAAATTTAGATTTTAAGTTTTTATTTCATTTTTATTTTATTATTAATGCATTGATACGTGTATTTACATAAAAAATACATTATATATAATGCACAAATATAATTATACATATATTTATATGCATTTGATTTTCTCAGTTTTTCATTTTAAATAAAGTATATGTGAGTGTCTTATCTCGATAACGAATAATCTAAATGGAAGTTTTCTGTCATATTTATCTATTGGTCTATAATATTTGCTGTTTTAGTTGCATAAACAAGATATAAAGTATTTCTAAACTAGCAAAAATGTTTCATTGAAAAAGTCACTGAAAATTACATTAATTTGATCATCTCAGCGACAGCAAATCTCAAAAATAGAGAGAAACTGATTGGGTGATAACCTGGCTGACCAATCCCACCTTCAAGACTGTTAACAAGTGTTGGAAGAATTTCCTGCTTTGCTAGTTTCCTGCCCAGGAACAATGTAGCCTGACAATAGTTTTGGCTCCTTCAGCCTGTAAAAGTCACACTTAACATTTGCTGAGAATGTGTCAACTTTTAAATTTCACACCATGTCCCAGTTTTGGAAGCAATGTTACAGTATGTGATATATTTAAATGCCTTGAAAGTATTTGGAATGAATGGACAAAACAGTTGTTGTCCAATATAGTAGATGTTTTAAACAAATTACATGACTTTCTTGTGCTAATCTTATGGTCAAGTCAATAAGAATAACAATTAAAAACTATGTCTTAACTGCTATCAAGCATAAAAATCTTAAAGGCTCCTTTAAATTCTACTTATATTTCAATATTAAAATTATATTATTTGAGTTATATTTGTTTTTCAAGTATGAAATACTCAAACTTCTCCTTATACCCAAAGGAGACATCAGAGCAGTCCAAGGAGTTCACACTGATCATAAACTTCATACAGAAAGGCGCCAGCTTTCCTCATCACATTCATTACATACACCTGTCCTGCTGTACCAAACACCAACGAGACACTTTCCATGCGTTCTTTAAATGTCACGTATTTTCAGTGACCAAAACCCACCAATTTGCCCACGTTTACAGAGTTTGCATGAAAATTTGTTCATGAGAGGGAAAAAAATGAACCGCGTGAACCACGTTAGCATTCGTTACCAGAGTTCAGACAGGTTTGTAGACAGAAAATGTGGATAAGAGAGATTTTCTCTTATGCTGATATGTATTTGTCTTCCAAAAGCCCTGTTGTTGCTTGTGAGCCTGTTGCTATGACAACCATCATTTGATACCAGTGGTGTGTAGGAAGGCAGAGAGATATGGTTGAAAATTAGCAAACGGCTTTATGCATGTTTTATAATCTATTCATAATTTTCACGTATGACTGTTTTGTCGAGGGAATAAATAAAATCAGACTGGAACACAAATATGCATATGTGAGAGAATAACACCCATTCAAGTATTGAGTAACTAACGGTTATTTTCCATCCCATGATTAATTAGAAGGATTATTATACTGCATTTCCCAAAGTGAATACATCACTGGGAATACTCTTAATATCTATATCTATATATATATATATATATATATATATATATGTGTTATTGCATTAACTCACTGAATTGTTTTTTTTTTAATCTCATCTGCATTATGCGGATATTGTAGTGACCTATATCTCTCTCTTGGTACCACCCAGTACCTGCAAGGAACATATTTATTTGATTAAAGGTCAGCTCATTGAACTGAAATGTAGACAGATTATATGTTTCTCTGTATAGGTATAACATTCTTTTGTGGGTTGCAAAAGTAGAATCTGTAATATTAATCATCAACACTGAAGTTTCATAAAAGACACATCCAATATCTTTTTTTTCTAGACTTAATCTGCTCACCTCCTTTTTTTGAACTATAACACAGTGTATCAAGTGTAATATTTCTGCATCCACCATAGCCTGCAGCAATTAGGAAAGAGTCCCACTGTTTATGAAAGTGGTTAACTCCTGGTGAAGACCCAAAGGCAAGCCTCATAAACTGTGAATTAGCACAAGAGAACTCAGAGATAAATTGCCTTTCAACACGAGTACAGAGACTTCAGTACTTATTAGGATATGAAATCTTTAAAATTCGCTAATTTGCTCATTGTTGTTGCTTTGTTCCAAGTACAGTGCCAAACAATGTAGTGCACCAAACTAAAGTTTGCTCCCCTAAATTTCCCTCTCTTTACTAAAAGTTAGGAGCATGTTACATGACCTGATATTTTTCCCGCTTAGCTCACTTCGACTCATGATGCGGTAGATTATTATGGGGTGTTTGCTTTGACACAGAATACATGCATGCATCACTAGTTATGAGCTGATCAACATCATGGACATCCAGTCTCACTGTGTTGGGTAGCTATGGTAACCTCAAAGAGCACCAAATGTTCTGCTTGAAGTGTGAGGGTATCATCTGTGACACTGAGCCTGCTTTCCTGTAAGGAGGCAAAAACCAATCAAATTTCAAATGACTTCTCCAACTGTTTATGGCTGATTACTCTTGAGGGTCAATTTACCCAAATGTCAAAACAACAAAAACAAACAACAAACTCACAAATGATCGCAATTACTAGAACATCATGGAGAGATCCGCTTGAATTATCTCACTGAGATTCAGTTTTATCAGAACTCTAAGGACACAACACAGGGAGGGATAAATTGCTGCTGATTCTTACTTGAGCAGGTCAAAGCTCCAATATAATAAATGGAGACTAAATGCATGATACTAGAGTATTAATTGAAACATTATTGTAACTTGGATTTGTTGACTAGCTTGAATATTATTTTACATCCATCCATTTTCTTCAGCTTATACTATTCATAGTTGGGGCTGGAGCCTACCCCAGCTGTTGTAGGGCAATAGGCAATGTACACCCAGGATCAACACAGAGGTAGATAACCATTCACACCTGTGGTTAACATTCATGTCTTTGGACTGTCAGAGGAAGCCACAGTACCTGGAAAGAACCCACACAAGCACAGGAAGAACATGCAAACTTCACAAAGAAAGGCCTTGACTTGGATACAAACTGAGGGTCTTCTTTCTGTGAGGTGGCAGTGTTAACCACCTAAAACAACATTAAAAACTAACATTTACTTGTGGTTTTACTTTTAAATGTAAAACACTGCATTCTGTATGAATGGATAAATGACTCTGAATGCATACACTATCATGTTGTATGCTCTAATCATTACAAGAGTAATTCTGTGTAATGCACCAAGACTAAACATATTATTGTAATGTAATCGAGTTAAAGATGTCCTTTTCAAAATACTTAAAGGTCTTCACATTTAGAACCATTTCTGCCTTACTCCACATTACTATTTTAATTTTAACATTGGTCTTCTGCATTAACCTTCCCGCTGGACTACTATTTGCATTTTGCCGCAGTGTTTATATGTTACATTGAATAAATAGGAATGTGTTCACATGAAGTCTTTCTTTATGTCTTAAGAGACTGCTGTAATAGCTGTCAAGGTCTCCACTAATGCTTGAGAAGCATGCCTTCAGTCCTTCAAAGGTTTTCATCACAGACCCCATGACTATTGGTTTTGGTTTCTATGGCAACTAAGTTAAAATATAAGTTGACTCATCTTTTTACAAACATGAGTACAGCATTGTGAAGAAAAAAAATATTTTGGTCAGAAAAGGATTTAAGAGCAAAGCCTTCTCTGCAAAGAAGTGAATAAATAAATAATTTTTTTTTCTTTTCAATAAAACAGTGAGGAAATTCTGCTGATTTAACAACATTGTTTGATCTGCTGGAATAACTTTTTTCTGTCTTTTCTCAAGATCTAGAAGATTCCTAAAACCTGTAACATAATGTACTGGGATAAATTCTTGTCATGTCTGGTGTGGTATTAACAAAGCCCACTCTTTATTTGAAATCCTTCACCGAAGGAACTGATTTCAGACACAGACAAAAAGACAAACATCTTGGACCTGTTAAGCAGGGAGCCATTTGAGTCCATTCACAGACTTACAAATGCTGGATTAACTAGATGCAGCCATGGTAACATAAGGATGAGCAGAGCATTGAGTAGTTTCTGAGAAGCACAGTGAGGTAGTGCCTGCGAGCTTAATGACGCAGATTCCACTTTTGCGTATGCTTTTACTGTATGACCAACTAAAAAGCCTGTGGTTAATTACGAATGATATAAATCACATTAGGGAAATATAGTGCATGTTTTGTTCAGGAAAGAACTAAGTAGAGAGTGTTTCTCTTTATTAGATAAAACATATTTAACATCCTTTCAAATGCACAAGGCAAAATAGCTTTAACAATGGGTAGTTATTAATTCTGAATTCCGCATTCATAAAAATGATACAGTCTGTTGCTGTTAACCGAATTTGCGTTTATGCGACTGCAATGACTGCTGAAGGTCGAAATCCACATTAATGTGATTCACTTTGAAATGGCTGTCTGTGCAAGTTTCTCATCGTGACGCAATGAATTAGACATGTAACTAATAAATATCCAACATTAGACGCCGCAAAAAAATGCGAGTAAAGTGTGCACAGTGAATCAAAGCTCAGAGGAAGATCTAGGGATACGAGGGTCTTCAGGCCGACGAGACTCAATAAATTTGTAAAATGTTTGTCTAAACTTTCCAGGCGCTAAAATCATTGGATTTTAATTTAAATTCAGCAGCAAGAATTACAACCAACCCCAGAGTCTCTTAGATCTGGAAATGATGCTCATGGTTGTTTTAAACATACCTGTTGTGAGATTTGTTAGCGCAAAATGACTTGCACTACAGTTTCTTCTATCAAATGGCACCACACTGCAAAATCCTTGTCCCTAAGAGGCTGTTACTATGGTGACAGCACACGGACATCATTGATGTCAGAGCCAATTTAGCAGTTGTATCGAGCATGTGGACATACAAATATTCAAATGTAAACACGGGTGTGGAGTAAATATATATTCTACACATGTTGCAATCCTTCATTATACATATCTAAAATGACCTGCTGTCCTTCAGCTCCTTTGACAATGAACTAGATTTATATGACACTTTTTTGGACTTGCTGATCACTCAAAGCACAGGGAAGTATCACGTCTCAAGGCTGTCACACTAGATTCTTTATGACTGTTCTAGACAGTGTCTCAAGCATCCTGGACACTCTCCAAATATCTTTTATCTAATAATGTAGGTTTTCAGGAAATACAGAAGCCCCACTTTTGATGAAAACTCCATGCAGTCTTATTAATTTTCATTAGAAAAGGTGCTTCTTTTGCTGCACTTTTAGTGCGAGTTGTATTTCCGAGCTCTTTTAGCTTTAAATGTTTGATTTTCCACTTTAAAATTTAGTGGATGGCTGGAGAGATGATTTTAAACGTATAGCAGTTTATACATTTTGACAACAGTATATAGAATTCCAGGATTCAGATTTGTGATACAGCACAACTTGTACTCCTAAGACAACCAGAATTCTGGAGAGCCATATATTACAGGGAGTCAGAAAAGAGAGAGTAGGTGGTTTTGTGGGTAGGTGGGGAGCAGGTTAAAGATGCTCCACCACACTCTTTCCAGTTATCCCAATGGCCTTTTAGCGGCATTACTCATTTTCGGAAAGGAGAGACACTCCTGTTATATAAGGCAGTGCTACAGAGTCTGCCTACAATCTAAAATCCCTGCAGATCCTCTGCATACCTGTACATAATTGCAAAGTTACTTATGGTGATATCTGTTTTCACTGCACTCAGCGAGCGCTAAAAATGACAGATTTCTGTTGTCTAAACTAACTAAACTTTATATGCATTAAAAATATGAGCGGAAAGAACCACGTAATAGATGTTTATTTTCAAACCTGCACATTTTCAGCAATTTCACCATGACACACAGCACCCACACGGTCTGTGAAGAGGTTGAGGATAGCACCTGCTCCAGAAGTGTGTTGTTAATGTTATTTCTACCTCATGTAATCACCTCTTCAGAGGCTTGAGTGAGCCCTGTACCAGTATCAGCTCAAGAGATGAAAAACAAAACTGTGCTTGGTGATCCTTTTATTTCTTGCACAGGTTAATTTTTATGTCGTGTAGCAGCTTTGGATAAGGGATACAGTTAATGTACTAAATTAATCTGGTGTTACTCACTTTACTGCCAGTTATTTCCCAAAGGAACTTTGGACTGGCATTCTTGTACTCTCTGGATTTCGGTTTGATCTGACAATCAAGCTGCATGGACTTTCAATCCGGTTCATCACAGCAAATTAAAAGGCATCAGAAATCAATACACTTTAATAAGTTGGTAAAAATGGATATGAATGTGCTCTGTGGAGAAATAAAGGAGAAAGCATGTTGCCTCCTAGTCAGTTGCTTAACATAGCAGGTGGTTTCTAACATGAGTATAGGCTATACTCTGGGAAATATATTGGAAAATATATCATAGAGAGCTTGCAGTTTTTGTGAAGTTGAAGGTACTGCCCTAGTCTCATTCATACATGATGGAATTGCTGGTTGCTCAGAGCTGCTTGTGTTTGAGATGTTTTCCAGTCAAACACCTTGCAGGATTACTTGATCTTTGATGATGGTACTTTATCTATGAATCTGCTGTTATTTGGTTAAAGTTCACCTCAAAGGTGGGCTGCACCGTTCTTTCTTCAGGGATGAAAGAAATCTAATGAAAAAAATGGCCATTTAAAATGGAATTACTTCCAGTCTCTCTCGTGAAAGTAGCAACGAGATTTTCGTTCTATAAAAAAAGAAGCTTTTTTTTCCCTGTTCATCCAAGCCCCATCTTGAGACATCTCCCTAAATATATTTTGTTTTCAAAACATAATTGATGCAGTGGTGCACGTATATAGTGCTCCAAACACTGCTACACAGTGGGTCGCACTCGCGCGCACACACGCTTCCCCTCCTTTCTGCATCATAGTCCGCGGTTACCATCACACGTTCACGTAATACTCCCGTGAATACGCTGACTTGTTGGAAACGCTCGAGTATCTTATATCTCTGTGATAGCACGCTGGGACATCAGTGGATGCATCCAAAGAAAAGTGAAGCCGCAGTCAAATACTCGAATATTACGCAAAGACTTGGATTACCGAGTACCAGTTGACTTCGTTGAAGGTAAGTGAGTGCAGTTTGCGTAATTTGGATTACTGTCATAAGACTGCAAAACACTGCCGTCAAAAAAAAGAAAAGAAAAAAAACGATAAGTGAAATTGTTGAGGGATGTTTTCCGAGGTTTATTTATTCAGTAACTGCTAATGACCGTCTTTGATACCAAAACACAACACAGCGGAGATGTTTTGAAAACTTTTGGAGGAATTAAACATTTTGGTAGGAATAGCAGACATTCTCACGTGATTTCAGAAAACAGCAGGATCGGTGACATCGGACGAACCTGTGCTACCCGCATTTTTTGAGCTATGCATAAACTGTTAAACCTGCATGAGCTATTGGGCTGTCAGTGTATTCCCATAGGAAGACTAATAACGGTGAAATCGGTTTTGCTGCCGATGGCAAGTTTGCCTATACTCCTCATTATCATAACTTAATTCAAAATCTAAGATTTTGAAGCGGTAGTTCATAGACTTGCTCAAACTGCGCTCCAGATTTACATAAGGCGTCTTCTCCCTGCACTCAGACTGCAGTACTTCTTCAGTTCACATTTTAACAGTCTCACAGTCTCGCGGTGTCCATGCCTCCTTGTCATTATTTGTCATCTTTTCACAGCCAGCGAGCTTACAATCCCCACTTACTTTGGCCAACACTTCTTACACCCCAGAAGGAGGGAGAGTGCTTTGACGTTTTGAACACTTTCCCAGAAGAAGCACAACAGTCCAAGTGACTGTCTCCTAGAATAAACCATTTAAAAAAAAGAAAGCCATAAGGGTGCCCTTGTATACCTGTAGTGGGTCTTGAAAGGATTTCGGTGACGTGTCGTTTTAGTCATTACGGATTTGGATCAATTATACAGCATTGCAGGAGTGGGAATTTGTAATTAGCGCACAGAAGTTTGGGAAACCTGATGCAGAAAACAAGAGACTTGATACAATGATACAGTGATAAGATATACTGTGTTTAAATGCAGAATTTGGAAATGCATATTAGACACAATGTGCATCTATGAA